>NW_021940541.1:7137705-7280053 GCF_001715985.3 Manacus vitellinus
CACTACCTGATGAGTCTAATTAGGCAGAACTGTCTGTCAATGGAGTTTTGTCCTACAGTTGGGTGTCCTCTGGGTCCAAGCCCAATCTTAAAAATCTCTTGTTATATGGAAAATATCTCTAAATCACTCTTTAAAAAGCACTGTGAACCCTATTTGGCTTTTATACACCTTACATAACAGTATGAACCAAATACAGTATTCCAAGTGAGAGCATCATGTTGAACATAGCTCTGTATCTGAGATACAAATTTTTAATTTGGTTCTTCTGTACTTCTTGACTTTTGCTTGTTTCTTGATAGCTGCTGAATGGTGTATTTGCCAATGACAGAAAGCTTTTTTGTGGGATTCATTTGGAATTTAGCAGTATGTACAGGATATTCAAATTATTCTTCCATAAGCTGCTTTGCATTTGTTTTCCTTGTGCACCGTTGGGACATTGTTGCTAATTTAAAATGTAATCTTTCTGCATTACTGGTGTCTGATTTTAAATATACATCACCTTTCACAGTGCTGTTGGTCTAAAGTACTGTCTTTGTGTTTCTGTAACATTGGAAATAGAACAATGAGCTGGCTTCAGATTTACACTGTTGGAATTGTAAGCAGAACTTGATTGATTTCTTCCATGAAGTTAAGCTTGAATATCAGCTTGGCTGAAGGAAAAAGGTCACATCAAAGGACACTAATTAACCAGCTGGAACAGTGTCATTTAGCTATGCAGAAAGCACTGTCTGTGTGTTTCTGGAGCTCCTGTCATAACACTTTTTTTGGTATGTTGTATGCCATGCATGGAGATGTCTGACAGCAGATACAGTGAGAATAACACTGAAAAGGCAGGAATATTTTTGTCAGTGATCAAGTTCTTATAGGTTTTGTAGAGAGCACTGAAAAAAACCTCCAGGCAACTTCATTTATGCCTGAGAAGAAAAGGTAAACTAAGGATACAAATTTGTTATAGAATTCAGGCCTCGGGGCAAAGAGGGTTTGGTCTGGCAGTGCAGCAGCTTTTGCTGCTTTTGTGAAATGCAGGCACAATCTCAGATTTATGTTCTCTCAGATCAGTTTAGCTTTTCATTCAGATTTTTGTTGATTGTTCCTGCATTTGGGTTTTGTGTATGGTTTTGTTTCTGTTTTTAAGATGTGTTCAGTTCATAGCCAATGTGTTGGCAATTGTGAGTTTGGTTCTGTGTTATGTGTTTGGAACTGGAGAGGCAAATCAAGGTGATGTTTATCCAAAAATGCTACTGGATTCAGGTTTGCCTGTCAACTCAAAGACTATGTATGATTGTTTTGTAAGGAGCTGATTTCCATTTTGTTCTTGCCTGAGTATGTTTAACATCCATCGGCTTAAAAGAAGGTCATGCAAGGTTGTTGAGGGACAAAACAAGCACTGCACAAACAAAATAGATAATGAGAGTGGATTTCTGAAGACGATATTGTGCCATTCTGAAGACGTCCTTGGCTGTTCCAGAATGCTTAGACAGCAACAACCGCCAGGAATGCTTTTATCATCTGTGTTTGCCCAGGAGTCTGCAACCTTTCCTTTCAGAGGTTGGCCTGACACGGTTTTCCGTGCCTCTGTCACCTCCTGAGTAGATTAGTGTAGTACATGGTATCTTGAGTAACACACTACAATCGTTGGAAACTTTAGTTGCTGTGGAAAGTGGTTGTTGTCTTATTTAAAGAGAATGATTCAAGTGTTCAAAGTCCTGAAGAATTTGGATCCTGCATGATTTTGAAGACATCTGTCTGAATGACTTACTGCAGAAGCTGATATAAGAGTACAGGCTGTAAGAGTACAGGCTTAGAGCCTCATGTCGCTCCTTTCCCTACTTTGAACCTTGAGGGAGACAGACACGAGGAGTTCGGGAACTTTGAGCCAATGGGCATGTGTTTAACTTACACCTTTTGAGCTTTTGATTAGAGCATAATATTTTTCTCTTAGCATAGATTTTCCTGTAGAAATGATTGATTTCAGTAGGAAGGAGCAAGGAACCTCTACTGGGGAAATTTGGCAAATAATTTAATTTGGGCCTTTTTATCAGGGTTTTGTAGGTTTGTAGGTTTGTGGGGATGGCTGTCAGGGAAGCAAGCAGGAAGTTATGGCCCACTTTTTTGTCTTATACTGCAGAAATACCTGCCTTAGGTCCCCCTTGGTTATTTTAAACATGAATCTACATTTGGCTTCAGCTTTGCATGGTTAGTCTATTTAATTGAGGCCTATAAATTAAATCTGGTACCTGCACAGTGCTAGGGTGTGTATTTCAGATTATGTTACACTGGAGAATGGAGCAGAGGAGACAGCCTGGGAAGCAGTTAACATAAACAAAGATACTGGGCAGAAATGCATCCCTCAATGGGTTCATACTATTACACCTCTTTTCATATTCAAAGTGGGTGTCTCACATTGACACGAACAAACTCTTCTAAATTCTTAATAGATTTTGTATTTAGAGAGAGTTTAGGAGATCTTTACCTTAAAGATTTGAAATTTTTAATGCTTTCCAGACTGATTTGTTTGGGTTTGGTGTGTGTGGTTTTTGTGGTTTTTTTGGTGGGTTTTTTTGTTGTTGTTGTTGTTGTGGGGGTGGGGGTGGTGTTGTTTGTTTGTTTTTGTGACAAGTGACATTACCCACATGAAGATATTTAGAAGACCTCTTGCTGTGATAAAAAGAAATTCAGCTGGCACAGGCCTAGACTTTTAAAGGTATTTGAACATTTCAGTCCCTGGCTCTGCCTGTCTCCAATGAGTTTTGTGGCTACATCGAGTCCTCCGTTCCAGGATTCCCTCAAGCAATTTATAGGGAAGAGTTAGGCAATCCAGAGCAGTCCCTCATATGTCAGCTCTTTGGAAAGAAAATCTTACTAGACAAGACAGGAACATCGAGAACTGTGATGAGACTAAGATGGTCTTTGAGCAAGCAGACGCTTCCACTGGGATTCCTAAATGTTTGGGGTTTTTTTCTAGAATTAGGGTTACGTCTAAATCATCACCATGAGTGTGTGAACAAGAGACATGAAAGAAGTGGTGGATATGCCTGCAGAATGCTGGTATGTTCTCAGTATGATGTGGAAAGGTTCTGAACCTCCATATCTTGACTGCAAGAGAAAGTTCAAGTCTCCTTGTTAGAACACCAGAACACCTGTTTGAAAGCAGGGAAAGACAGGCACCTCTCTGCCACTTATACACATCTGGACAGCTAATCCCCTTTTGGCTTAGGTATGCTCAAAGCATCTGGAAGGATCAGAAAGCAGTGGTAGTGAAAACACAGCAAGTCCTACTTCCAAAATCCTGCTTCAGTTCCTGAGGCACCAGCTGGAGCTGAAGCTGCAATTTATTAGCTGGGAAAGAGTACGAGCATCTGCCAGCTGGCAGGAACTTGGGTACCCACAGACTCGGAAATATGTTACGGCAGGACATGGGGAAAGCAGTGGACCCTGACTGGTGAACAAGGGAACCTAGAAAGAGACCAGTCCATCACTCTTATCTAGTGCATCTCCTCAGCTGTGCCAGTTGAGAAGGGCCAGCCACATACAAAATGCACATTACAAACAGAAGAGCCTGTAATGACAAGATCTAGCAGTGGATTGAAAGGAATAACGATTGCAAGTACTCATCTGAAATTGTACTTTTTCTCTATAAACTTTACCACACTGATAGGAAGTTATGGTATGTGTCCACTTAAAACTTGTTCATTCATAACACACAAGATTTCAAATATAAGTAGAACTGCTTCCCTTCATTGTCTGTGATACCTGTATGTATCCAAGTCACTCAAAATCCTTGAAATTTCAAATGCCTGTAGGAAGACACAGTTTTAAGAAGAACTACCTCAAGACAAACATAATTGTCTTTCCAGCAAAAATCTTTGTAATTGCTAATGGATTATAAAATCTTGCAAACACATGGGTACACAGAAACATCTATTACAGGGGAATACACTTGTGCCAGTAAAGTTGTCAAAGGACCTAGAAATGGAGACCACTTTACAGCCGGCTTTGAAAAGCATTTTTGCAATTATCTCCTATGATTTTCACTAGGGATTAGGTGACTGTGAATTTGAAAATCAAGATAGGCATCCAGCTATATCAGAGTACTCTAAATGCTCTTTCTGATGTTCAGCAGCTGCATCTCAGAGAAAGCAGCAGTAAATCATGCTCTTTGAAAATCTAAAATTCACCATTCAGAATTAGTGAGTGCTTCTGAACTGTTGTTGTCCCCACCTTAAGTATTGAGGGATACAGAACCCTCACAATTCCCATGCAGTGCTATGGAAAATGAGTTATGGACACCTGTGAAAAAATGACTTTATAACCCCTTGTTTAAGTCACCTGAAGTGCAAAATTGAGATGATGAGAATTAAGTATGTTGCTTTTGTATAGATTAGACATTCAGCATTGAAAAGTTTGAATAAGGAAGGGTGACTATAAATAGTTATTTTTTGGCAACATTGGGATTGCTTACATGTCCATTGTCTGGATGATCTGTTTACAACTGGAAATACAATTTTAAATTAACGTCATTCCAAGCCCATTTATCTGCAGAAAGTGCCCCTCAGATCTTGCAAGGGTGAACAGGAAAATGTATTTGATACAAGCACCCTATTTTCCCTGTAGCTATATACATTATTTCATGTCTTATTAACATAATCTATCTACAGTGAAGTTTATAGGCTTTGACAGATAGTACTTCGGGTGAGAACAAAGATGACAGAGAAAATTTACTTTTGCGAAGTCAGTCCTTCTGAATCTGTTTTCGGGCAGCTTGACACCAAAGGCTATAAACATAGTCTGGAATCTGAAACCTTTTCTGCAATGACCTTGTTTTCGAAAATACTATTCTTATCTCCTTATGCTTATTCTTCTCTCAGCCATCACTCCTTGCTATAAATTCCTCACCATGTGCTCCTTCTGCTTCTTGAGCAGTATCTTCATTTTTATTTGTTTACTACCCATTTTTATTTAAGTCATGCAATCTGAAGACCTACTTTATGCTAGTCCCAGAATTATGTTAGTGAACCATTTGATTTGATACAGACTTGTCGTCTCTGCTTTTTTCTTTTCCATTTCTTTGGAAGAAGGCTATTCCAGGAGGAGGACTTCTCCTGCATTGAGCACTGCATTAAATTATAATTTAATGGTGGTAGTTTTGTACATTTAAATTTAAAATTGCCCATTCTTTGTATTAATAAAAGAAGGCCACTACTTTCTAAATAATAGAGCAGTCATATGCAAGCTTAAGGCAAAGGACTGAAAATAAAAACTCAGCCAAAAATACAGTCCCTTGGAAGACAGATGTCAAATAGATTTGAAGAATATTTTCACACATATTTCACTATTTATAAACATTACTTTCCATAAGAAATGTTATGCTGCCATTCTAATCAAACCAAATGCCATTTCCTGTGGTGATGATTTTTTTACCCTGCCCATATGACACACATTTTCTGCAGAACTGATTTAAAGAAGCCTCTACATTTACTTTCATTGCCCTGTGTTTCAAAGTCAGGAGATCTTGGGTGGACAAAGATCATCTGAGGTGTGACTGCATTAATCTCAGTGCATTTGCTCTGTTTGGGTTTCCAAATGTCCTTACTGAGATCTGCTGGCATTGCAAGATTCTGAAAGCATTTCGGTCTCCTTTTCAGCATTTCTCTCTTTTTGTGGGTTTTTTTGTTTCTTTGTTTGTTTTTTTTTAAACCCAAACTCCTACTGGGGAGCAACCTTCTTAAAACATCTGACTCCAGACTCTGTGACAGTCATTGTGGTGATGTAGACAATCCCAGTTTCTGTGAAAAAGCACAGGTGAGTGAAGTGCTGGCTAAGGAATATCTATCTGTATTAGAAATATTGGCATATGTTACATGTTTTATTCTACAGTTCCCAGGCACCAAGGGCGCTATCACCTCATCTCAGTGCTTTGGCACCTGGTTTAAAATTATTAAAAGCAATGGGAGATTTTCCATTGATTTGAAAAGACTTTGGATCCAGCTGAAAGGATCCAAACCAGGGGTTGCCAGAACGTCTTAAATTCAAAAAGGCATGGAGTATTTTTGTGGTCAGTGAAAATCCTGGTTTTATAAGACACACATGCATACCCAGAATACTAAAATAATAATCTGTGTCTTTCTCTAAATGGTAATCTTCACCAAGAAATAAAAACCAGATCTTTTATTGTAGTTAATGGGGTAAATGTTATGTGATTCTTCTTTAGTCAATGAAAAACAAATTAAGGTGATTTCATTATGTTTCTTCAAGTAATTAAATCATCATCTTTTTGGTAGTTAAGTTTAAGAAAGTGGCAACATTTAAAGGATCATTAGTTTTTTTCCTGAGTAAATTCTTGGTTTATTGAATTACCAGATTTGAGCAGTTTAATAATAATTTAGGCTAAACACCTAGAAGAATGTCAACAACATTCTTTTCTGCTGGCAAAGATGACTAAAATAATAAATCTTTATTGAAAATACCACAAGCAAATCCAAGAGATGTAATAAGAGGAAGGATGTTTCTTGCATTGTATGTGCCAGTTTAAAGATTTTGATACAGTTTGTTGTATTTGAATTAGAATGGGAAAATAAAGGACTTCTCCAATTCACAGCTTTATGTTTCATCAAAGCAAGATTTGAATCATGGTTTTGGATTAAAATTACATTTTAAGTCAGTAGAGTTCTGCTATCTTTTGGGTTCTCTTTTTATTATTGAATTCCAAGGTCAAAGACAAAACATACTCATGTTTACATTTGTGTAAATACAGGAAATGGCTTATTTTTGCATCCATTTTTATATAGCTGTGGTAATGAATTCAGTATTCATTTATAGAAGCTAAATATATTGCCTACTTCAGTGATGCTAATCTTCTAAGATGAACTACTTTCCTTAAAAATAGTCATGTCTTTGTTCCAGGACTGTTCGATTGTTACTTATTATATAATTTTACTTTTTACTAACTTGCTACTCATGGGATTTCCTCACCTTTTCAGGAATAATATGACTTACTGATTCATAGTCTTTATTTTAGCATACTAGACTCCATTTTTAGAAATTGTAAAAAACTGGTATTGATGTCTTCAGAGAGATTTTAAAACAACTGATAGAATAGTATAATCATATGGATTTTGCATCCCTTTAGTGATAGGGGAAAAAAAAATTATCAGAGGGCTCACATAACCTGTGGTGAGATAAATTAGACATTGAGTGGAAAACTTACTCTGTTCATTTGGGATATTCTGTACTTTCATTTATATGTGTGTGCCCTCATTAAAGATTCCAAAAATAGAGCATATGGTATTAAAAAAGAATGCACAGAGAGGAGTGGCACATCAAGATTTTGAGAAGATGTCGGTGATGCTTGTAACACCATTCATTTCTGACATTTAAGCAAAAGTAAATAAATGACTCACAGTGGTGACTGACTGATGATTTAGCCTTTTAATTTTTACAAATGTGTTAGTTATTTGAATTTTCTCAAATGTTGAACATACTTCAACCAGTTGATTAATGCTAAAATATCTATTTCTACTACGTCTAGGAGCACATCTATTTTTCTTTCCTCTGTGTGATTTACTATGCTAATTCTAACCATGATCAGATAAATGGTACCATTTGATGTTCTAAATTTAAATTTCTATCAAATATTCTTTTTAAAAATAGTTATGCTCTGAAAAAGATCCAGTAGCACTTATATTTGTGGATTTATGTTTCATGAGCATTTCCAAGACATATATTTGCAAAACACCTTCTACAACCGTTTAGCCTTTTCTTTTTGGATAATATTCTTAGAAGTAAAAATCAAATCATATAATGTTCATATATATGAAATGCTAAAGGTTGTAAAACCTATCAAAATATATTTGTAATGTTAAAAACATTTTCAGTATTCACCAGGCACTTCTTAAGAGTGTCAGAGGGGTTTTGCTTATTCTTTATTTCCCTCCAAAATCTAAACTGTCCCAGTCCTGCTGCATTGTTAAATGTCAGATGGAAGTTGGAGGTAAGTGGAATTCATTAAGATTTACTCTGGTAAGTAATCAGTTTGTCCAGCCTTAGGTGTAGGTACACATTCCTCTCTATGCTGCAAGTAGTTTCTTGTAAAACTGGTTGTGTTATTTCTCATTTACTCTGTGACTTTGCCCACCTGAATTTATTCAGTTGGCCTTTAAACTTCCTTTATTCCTCTGTACATGTGTATCTCAGTGTAACCACTTCTACCCCTTAGACAGAGGGTGAGATGCATGACATATAATGTGCATCATAGTTCCCACTCTTCCAATTTGTTCTGTACTATCCTGGAGGATCTGGGTGACATTTTCATTATGTCAGGATATTCCCCACACAGTTTCTTAAATATCTTAGGGAAAAAAAACCAAAACAAAAACAAAACCATTAACCTGATATGTTCCTATAGGAAACATAAATGTCTGTTTCCTGTGAGTAATCAATCTATGGAAATTGCATATAATACTAGTTTCAGATTTGCCCCTCAGATACAATTTGTTTGGAGTATCATGGCAATTGTGTTGCTTATCTTTCAGTATTCTGTCTTTTCTTTCTAGTATTTAATTGGACCACAGGAAGCTTCAGAAAGCAGTTAGGTAGGAGTTTGGTAACTGTCACATGTTCTGTGGATTTCTGTGATGACATTTTTATCTATCACAGGTGCACAGTGAAAGAATGTACTCACTATGTACTCCTATGTCATTTGCCTGCTAATTTTCTGAGTCCTTTCTCCTTTACATTGGCAAATTCAGTATTCTTGAGCTGGTACAGCATGATTTTAAGGGACAGAATTATTACTTGCCCTGCAAATAACACTGCAATTTTGCTAATGCTCTATAATTCAATGAAGCAGTGTGCAAAGCACAGGTATGAACAATAACACTTAAACATGCCACCTGGGGGGTACAACGTGCTCTCTAGAACAGAGGTCGTTTCGAAAAGGTAGACAAAACTTTGCAGAATTTTGTCCTACCCAACTTTAGTTCCTTGTTTTCAGACGTGGCTTGAGCCATCTGCCACTTTTATTGACTTCAGTGGGAGCCAATGTACTCATCACTAACTTGAGCAGTGTATATGTCCACAGGAACCACGTAACAAAACCAAGTTTATTGTTTGATGCATACAGAGCTTTGTTTCTTTAGAAGTGATAAGAAATGTGTGTTGAAACAAGGCAGTATGGATGCACAATCTGGCTGATATTTTAAAAATGCCTTGACAGAATAACATTTTTTACCATATATAGTTGGGTGCATATTTGGAGAATAACAGATGATGGTATGATCATGTTAAGTTATATAATACATCTGTTTCTTCTGGGGGTTGATTTGTTTGTGCTTTGTGTTTCTTTGGCTTTGTTCTGTTCTTAAGACACCCAGGGTAGAGGAAGGGCAATGAATTTAAGGAGAAAAGGTGTTCAGGACATACAATGTTTGTGAGAACTCTTTGGAATTGAATTTATCTTTTAATTCTGTGCACACAGCAGCTACACATTCCATTGTGATCCATGAGAAGACTATAGAACATTTATATGATGGGAGTGCTGGACACACACTAGCAGTGTAAGCAGTGCTGAGGGCTAAAGTACTCTCCAAATGAGTTAGTGTGTTGCCAGAGATTTGTGAGCACCAGAGCCACACTTTTACTGTCTCCAGCCCAGCAGTTTTGCTGAAAAACCATCCTGCTGTGAAATGCTGGAGAACTCTATGCCAGCAGTGTTCCCAGAGGGATACACTTCCAACAGATGCCAGGATACCAGGAATGAGAAATGTATAAAAGACAGGTGAAAATTATATAACCTGTTCCTTTTGAAGAAATCCTTCATATTTCTATGTGCACAATAAGCTTCTTTAATGAAAGGCTGTGACAGTGATGAATAGTTTTTCATTCTTCTTATCTTTACAGAGACTTCTTTAGTATTAAAATAAAAGGCTGTTTTTAGGAAAGGGGAAGATAAAAACTGCATCTAGGGTAACAGATTGCCAGTTGACACTGTAATGAAAATAATTTTTAAGTTTTTTAGCACATGAGCCAATAAGCAGAACTGGAGAGGGTTAAGTGCTGTAAGCCAAAAAAACTGTACAGCTGGAATGAAGGAGGACACTGCAATAACAGCTATGCAGGTGACAAACAGAAACCAGGTATTGTATGTTTAATGATGCTCCAGAAACTACATAAGAGGAAACTCTGAAGTAAGAAACCATTAATCTAGGAATTTTAATTGAGCAGATAAACATGGTGTTTTATGAGGGATTCCTGAGCTGCCAAGATGCAAGGTGTCCTTACCTGCTTTCTATTCTTTTGTTTGCAATGTGGTGTGGTTTTTAAAGATACAGCTCTCCCTGGTACCAGTATTGGGCTGGGTGTTTGGCTTCAGTGGCGGGCTGGTTTCTGTGTCTGTGATAATGTCCGTACCTCGTGCTGTCAGGTGCATTGAAAGCAATACTCAAATGCCTGTATTTCTTCCAGATCTCTGTGCCTCGTGTTTCCAGCTCACTGATTCTCCGTGCTACTCCATCAGTGCCTCACTTAGACCCCTGTACTCATGAGTGAGAAGCACAAAGCTCTTCTCACTGACTAGCCACAGTTTTCCACAGCTCTCACAACGTGCGGGTATGGCCCCGAAAGGGCACTCTGGTGGTCTTCAATTCTCTCATGAAATTTTGATTGATGCTAATGGATCACATGTATGTGGTAGCCCTGCTAAAATCAGTGCTAGGTTAGGCAGCTATTGTTCTTGTCCTGGCAGTTTCTGCCAGCGTGTCTGAACCCCTTGTGTGATGAATTGAATGGTTTGAGGCTGCAGCTTTCTGGGGATCACCTAGGCTGCAGATGCAAAATACAGTATATTAAATCACTTCTCGATTGTGCTTGAGGGGTGTTCAGTCCAAAATAGATGGCTGAGAGGGAACTTAAAGCAGACATCTGCCCCAAGCTACTGCAGAAATCATGCTTTTCCTCATAGTCACAGCAGTACCATAACAACTGGGTTGGTGCTTGAGTTGAACACTGATGGGTGCCTTGGTTGTCTGATGGAATAACACTTTGATGTTTCAGGGTCAAAAAAAGGTTTCCTTTGTGCTACTACTCTCCTGTAGTGTACTAAGCTAGCTGATGTTACTTCACTGAGAAAGAAAAAAGTTCTTTCCAGACCCACACTGAAATTGAATCTTGTGTATGAGACAAGCTGAGGTGTTTGTATGAACAGGGGTTCAGAGGATGTAGATGACTTGATTTATTTCATCCTTTTCAAAATCCATCCATTCATTTCTACATATTTAGACTGATTTTTCTGTTAGGCTTATAAAATAATAAACAATTAAAAGCACAGATTCCAAACAACCTGTCAAAATGACCATAGAAATGGCAAATTCCTATGGAGTAAGTAACAAAAATGGAGCCTCTTCAGCCCCAGAACAGGCTCATTTGATACAGTGACCTTTTCAAAAAGTTTTTTTCTTTCATATGAAATGTACTTTTTTTTTCATTTCCAGGGGAGAGAGAGATGATAAGGGAAAACTAATGAAATATTTTATTTTTCTATAATTAATTTTTATATAATTTTTATCTACATAAAGCAAAACTAAATTTAAGGGGCCTTAGTTCTCAATTTTATATTTCAGATTGGCAATCTAATTTTACTTTAAATGTATTTCTTTTTAACGTGGTTATAAAAGTATGTACCATGAAAGGTCTCATTTCTGAAACTAGCTAGTCATTCACATGCCTTCAAATATGCTCCTTCTGCATTATTCAAAACACCTACAGCTGAGTGTGTAACTTAGGCAACCTGGCCTGATATTGAATAATGCAGTCACTGCCGTGACATTCGGAAAGATGTCTGCACCCAGTAAATGCTATTTTTATGTGTGTTGTCTTGTTTCTTGAGGGATTGTGGAACTAGACTGCATACAACATTTTTTTCCAGAAAGTATATGATTTGGATATGTGTTCATGTGTTTCTTGATTGCTTCTTTTCTTTTCCTCTGCCTTTGTTAATCATCTCAATACATGTTTAAAGCCTACCATTAATTGCTATTGAAGTGCATTTAATTTGAAGGAAAAGTTTCTGCTACTTAAGTCTCTTGTCAGGAAACCAAGTGTTAGAGTTGTTTGGTTTCTTATTTCCGAGGCTGTTTAATGACAGTGTAAATATTCAGCCTGACTCTAAACAGGTAATTAAAGCCAACTCTTGGCCAGATGTTCCCCTTTGTTGCCTGGCCTGGAGCTGAGGGAAGAGCAGGAAGCAGCAATCCCAGTGCACGCTGTCCCACTGCACACTGTCCTCGGGCTCTGGTAAACTGTGGGTGATCCCCACGTTACTGAGTGTCCCAGGGAACCTGAGCTTACAGCTGATGTGAACAGTGAATGAGCTGCTGTTCCACCGTGCTCTTTCCCTCTCTCCTCCTCAACAGTTTAGAAAATCCCTTTGGGCTGCTGATTTTGGGAGGTGAAGAACTGAGTTCAGCTTTTTCCCTGGATGAGACACTTTCAGGGAGAGAGAGTCTTAGCGTGTACAGGGTTGGTGAAGGCCTTTGAGAGGAGTCAGGTGTGCAGATATGAAGGAGTATAGTGCTTTAACTTTTGTGCCACACCTTCTGTCCTCAGAGGCAATAAAACTTACAGAGAACAGAGCAAATGCCATGAGAGCAAGAAAACAGGGAACAGAGGGAGGTGCTGAGTAAGCACCTGCAGCATCTGGGATTTTGCTTCAAAATTCCCCAGTCTCCAGGGATTTCACAGGGATCCTGCCTTGTGTGAGCAACAGCTTTGGTGAGAGGACTTGGGAGAACTTTGGGTGGATTTTACACTGCAATGAATGCCAGTGACCTCCTGAGCCTAGGAATTATCAAGGAACTGAGGCTGTGCTTGGAGTTAATGCCTTTATTTATTTCATGTGAACTGCTGGCAGTGCTTTCAAAATGTGACTGGCTGCTGAGGCTGGAAAGCAAAAGAGATTTAGACAATGAAGCACGGGAGGAAACCAGGAGAACCCTTTCTCTGGCTCCAGGATTGTGCATGGGAGGATACCAGCCTTATTTTTATTCTTGTGTTTGTAATGGCCTCTTAAATAGTTTGGAAAAGTCTTAATCATGGATCAAGTGACAGCAGGGGTGTTTCTCTCCCAGGTCCTGGAGACAATTAGCTAAAAATCACTGGAAACATGAGGTTCTGGCCTGATGGCACCACAGAACCACGTGGAAGAGCTCATTCCAAAGACAAATAAAAAGAATCCCATGTTGTAAAAGTCACCCCGTAATTCGTGATGCCGAGGGACCTATTAAAGTCTGACTGTTCGGGTTACCTCTACCTACACACCCCTGGCAACCCGACGGCAAGCAGCCGGTGCAACCTTTGCGGGCATCCTCACGGCTCCGTCTCCCGCAAGATTCCAGCACCCTTTCCCGGCGCCCAGGACGAGGGAGTGGCCACGGAGCGGGGTCTCCTTCCATAGCTGTCCCCGGGGAGGGGTTTCTGCTCAGCAGCCGTGAAATCCGCATCTGGGGCTGGCTGCCCGTCCCTCGGAGCCGCCCCCCCGCCGGTCCTTGTGCGGCTGCGGGAGGAGCGGGCGGTGCGCGCCCCGCTGCCGGCCGCGGAAGGCGTCAGCGCCGGGCCAGGGCCGCAGGCCCTCCCCTGGCTTCCGCACCGGCCCGCAGGAAGGCGCAGCGGGGTTGGGGACGGGAGGAAGGAGCGAGCCTCCCCCGGTCTGGGCAGCCGCGGCTCCAGCCCTTGCATGTCGGAGGCGGAGAGCGGAGCTTGCAGGTAAGGGGCAGCGGCGGCTTCTCGCTCCGCCGGGCCCCCGCCGCAATGCAGGAGCGCTTGCAGCCCGGCGCGGCCCCGGCCCGATCGGGTGGAAGCGAGCTGCGGCATCGGAGGGAGCCCGTCCGGGGAGCGGGGAGGCGGGGAGGCGGCCAGACAATTGTCCCGGCCCCGCGGCCGGGCTGTGCCGCGCGGCAGGGGCAGGGCAGGGGCAGGGCAGGGCCGCGGCCGCCGGCCCTCGCTCCCAGGGCCCGGCGGATGCCCCCGCGGGATGGGATGGGATGGGGGGTTCCTGCGGGAGCGCAACCCCACGGAATCCCCGCGCAGGGCCCTCGGCTCATCCTCCATCACGGGCCGTCCCCCGGGGAGCCGTTTGCAGCAGCGCGGGGCTCCAGGTGACAAATCGATGCGCGGCACCGCAGGGCGGGGCCGAGGCGGCGGCGGGAGCCCTGCCCGTGGGCCGCTGCGGCGCGGCGCGGCATCCCCACCGGCCGGGCCTTTGTGGCTTCGACCCCCCCGCCGGTCCGGGTGTCCCTTTGCCGAGGGAGAAGAGGGAGGGCTTAGAGAGGAGATCAGGGGCTGCTGCTGACATAGAGGCAGCACCCCGCTTGTAGCGAATAGCCTGGTGCACTGGAAGAGAAAGACCTGGCAGCTGGGTGGGAGAGATGGCGCTTTCTGGGCTGAGCGCCTGAGCATCCCGACGCATCGTCGGGGACCGGGGAGCTCCCACCGAGGTGTAGGGGTGGGGGAAACCCCGAGCGGGGCGTTTTACCTCGTTAGCGGGTCTGCATGTCTCTGATTCTGCAAACTTGACACGAGCTGAGCTGAACCTTGTTTTGCGTGAAACAAGGATTCTGTGTGTTTGGTCCGTTTGTGGTTACGCTGTGCCTCATAAATATAACACAGCCTTTGCAGGACAGAGGTGGTCTCTCCTTGTGTGGAAACGGAGCTGGGGGAGGGAAGGGGGTTCCTAGGATACAAATGATATGGGTGAATAAGTCTTAAGGGAAATGCAGACTCAGCCTGATTTCATTCAAGTTCTCCATCCCTTCTTCCTCACTGCATGCTGCAAAGGTTTGAGGAAACTGTAATGCTGAGCCAAAGGTGCTGGTAGAAATGTATGGGGAAACTTAAAAGGTTGGGTTTGAATACAAATAATAGTATTTGGGGAGGATTTGGAATAATCTAGCTTAATTTCAGTGCAAATGGAATAAAAGAGTAATAAAGTATCCACTGAAAAAACCCCAAACCAACCGGACTACAATACTTAAAACTGTTTGAGTCTCCAAGATGACTTGCTCTACTGGATTTTCTCTCTCTCCCCCACCTCCCCATCTAAATGTTCTCTCAGTGCTTCCTAAGTAAAGTCTCTAATATCTGTTTGATTTGAAGTAACCTGTAACAATTTTCTAGCATGCAGCTGACAACGGGAAGAACAGACTGATGGATTCATTTGTCTTTCAAATGACAGGGTATCATGTGTTTTGTTTTCTGCCAACTTGCAAGGTTAGTGCGATGCAATACTGAAATGAAGTAATTTGTGACATAGGGAGAATCTGCACAGGAGGGATTTTGTTAGAAGACTGAAGACCAGGTAGTAAAGCAATGATTTATGTCAGAAATCTTTATGTTCTTGCCATGCGCTGGAATGCTGAAGCTGTCAGAGGAAAAAAGGCTTCAGGGATAAAACGTGATTTGGTGCGTGTTGTATTGACAGTATTGATGCTGCAGTCACTTACTGCAGCACAGTACAGTGCGTAAAGAAATATCTGTGTGTAACATAGCTGAGTGTTGTGTGCAGTGCCTGCTGATCCTTGTTACAGCTTCAGTTAGCACAGCACTGCGGTACCTGCAGCTTGGTTAGTGTGAGCCTGGGTGAGATTGGTCATACCCAGGAGCTATTGCATGTAAAGCTTCTAATTATACTGACTTCTGTCATTTCTAAAGCGTTGGCTCACGACTGGGTAACGCTGGTTGAACCGACAAGTTTTCCTTTATGAAACTGTCACCCTGTGAGCTTTCAGTCCAAATGTTTAGTTCATTCCCACAGGGACAGCAGTTGGTGTTCAACAGAGCTGCCCTTCTCTGTACCTGCAGTCTCCCCAAAGCTTCAGTCAGCTGTAGTGAGGCCCCAAAAGGTCTCTTCTGTCCAGAGGTGTTTGTAACTGATGTGTGTATGGTGTAAGTGAGCTTCATCCTCGTCCACAGGGCATGACCAGGGTGCCAGTCAAACACCACTGTCACTGGGTGCTGGAAGAGGCTGCTGCAGCCTCGGATGTCAGCTCAAGTTAAAGCAGCCTCTGGGAGGCCAGTTCTGTGCAGAAGACCACAATGCTGCCTCAGCTGTAAAAGACCTGATCCCAAGATTTAGGATATGTTTTGCTCTCTAACTGTGTCACTGGTGGTTGGGGTTATATGGGACCTGACTGGTGTCTCATCTTGTGCTCTTTTCTGCCAAATACTTCTTTATTTTGTTGAGTGCTGTTGAAATTTTTTAGGCCCCTCCTGGATGTCATATCTGCTGTTGCAATTAAGACTGAATTTCTTTTTTTTTTTTTTCCTTTTTGAAGTTGCAGATCTGGTCAAATATTTTAAAATTTCCAGTTACTTATTCTTCTAAACTGTTCCGGGTGATTAACTCCCTTTTGCCGTCCTCTACTATGATTTTACCTATTCTATCTATAAATGCACAAAGCAACCTTCTCTTTCTTAAAAATATACTTTTTATGTTAAAACAAAAACATTAAAGGATCCTATAATGTCAGTTTTCTGTACCTGAATAGGTTCTGCCTTTTGACAATGTGTCAGATGGGATTTCACAAGTATTTGACTTCAAAAAGCACACCATTCATGGTTTTAGAAACTTCTCTCTCTGGCTGTTTTAGTCTGTAGGCATTGTGAAGAAGCAAATTGGCTTTTTTGGGTATTTAAAAAAACTGTACTGGTTCTTAGTAAACAGTAAGGGAAGATGAAAGGAATGAAGAACAATGCACGCAAACAATGCTACTTTCTGTTAGGAGAATGAGAACAGTCATGACCTTTATTTGGCATGAAGCAACATGACCTTTTGGGGAGTTTGCATCTATTCCCTTTTTTATGTTCTTTAAGCAAAGTAGATTTTGGTATTTTCCATATGCAGCTTTAGTGAAATCTTTAGAGTATTTTGTCTATCCATAAATTACTTCAGTTCTTACTTATTCAGCTGCTGTATGGCACTTGTCCCTTTCCCATTAAACAACCTTGGCCAGTGGAAAACAGAAATGGGTGAAACTCCAGGTTGCATCAGTATTGCACTTGCTTGTTCAGCTGTATTTCTGCAAGGAGAGAGGTACCAGGAGGACTTGGAGTCTGTTCCAGCAATGAGCTCCGAAGTCCATTGGTCGTGATTGTAAATGGTACAGTTGCTTCACAAATGTTTTACTGAAGAGTGTGCAGATGTTTGGTGCTGTAAGGTCACAGATGTTGGTGTTGAGCTGAGGGAATGCTGCTGCCAAGTACAAACCTCAGTGATCTGAAATGCCTGTGACATATCTGCAGGCTTCATCATCTTCACTGTGACAAGTGTCCTGGCTCCTGGGTCATTAAATTGAAACTGCCTTTTCTCAGTGACCAGGCACATTTTAGATCTTAAAAGAACATTCCATAGCTCTCATTACTCAAAAATATCTCACCTCTGGCTCATGTGCTGTGCTTTTAAGAGTCACAGTGATATGCATTTAAAATAAACAAATGCAAGTTTTAAATATTGCCATAACTGCTGTTAAAACAGTGACGTTGCAGTGTTTTAAAATTAGTACAGCAGTGGTTAGCTGTGTAAGTAATCAGTATTAAAACAGGAAATTCCTTCAAAGGCTGTCTCAGAGGGATTTGAGAAAGGTTTTCATGTAAATGAAAAGGAAAATGCAGTCAGTTCTAATAAGTAAGCAAATGAATAAATGAAAATACTCAGGATATGAAGGCCAGCATTCAGCCTAGAAAGCCTTTATTCTTCACTAAGGATTTGACAAAATGCCCTTACTCAGGACTGCATCAGGGTGTGTCAAGGACATCAGAGAGTGGCTCAGCGAGCTGTGTTGGTGTGCCCTGCCATCAGCACCTTGTGCTCTGCTGCTGGGCGACAGTCACTGGGTGCTCGCTGGCCCCAGGACTGATTTGCAGGGCTCTGGGTGGATCAGTTCTAAAGACATCTGAATTTGCAAGAACAGGAGACCTGGAGAAGGTTTTTCTTTTAGCTGTTTCTTATATCAGTAGTTCTGAGTCAGTCCCTGAGTCAATACTCTCAGACTGTGCTCTGCAGATGCAGTTTCTGAGGAACATTGAGAGAGATTTCTAGTAATTGTTATCAGTTTGAGTCCAGAAAAGTGTGTATTATGTGAATGTAGTTCCATAATAGCAATTCCATGCCATCTGAGGGAGTTAATCCACTTCCTATCTGTTTCTATTGTGATAGCCTGCCCAACCTGCATTAGTTTCCTTGGGGAAGAGACCAGAGATAAATTATTCTCTCTATGCTACTTCCTTATCCCATAAGGATATCTGGGAATACTGCTTCAATTTGTCCATTTTTTGGATACATCTTGTGTTCTAAGTGTAGTTCAGGACCAGTGTCTAGGGTTGAAGCAGTTTCTCTCCAAGGGTTTTGCAGCCCTAAGCACTCTATATCCACTTGTCCTGACACAGCCTTTCTTTGAGAGGTTCCATGTGTTTGTATCCACACTTTCTCTTTTTCCTGTTCCCTGTGAGGTTGCAAGAGGGAATATTCGGGTGTCTCTTTCCTCATTACAGGGTTTGGGATGTTTTTCTCTGTCAAGAGATAATAGCAAATAACTGTTCTTTAGTACATCCTCGTCTCCTCTGTGTCATTGTTTGGGAAATGTGACCGTTTGGTCTTGTGGATTTATCATTGTTTGAGGACTCAGTGCTGACTGTCAACTAGACCCATTCCCTGGTGCCAAACAGATACAACAAATTTAACATTTTTTCTCAAGTTTCCATGGATACCTGAGTAGAGCACATGCTGTAATCTGAACAGCAGGGCATGCCATTTACAAAAGCTTCCAGTATTGTCATTATGGAACTGCTGCACTCAAAAATCAAGCTTTTGTAGTAGCTTTCTTGCTGACTCAGCTATGGTCCTGTTACGATTTTAGCCACAGGAACTCCTTTGCCATTGGCTTGTCACCATGACAGGGTCACTTTGCAGTTGGTTTTCTGTCTGGTCAGTGTTGGTCTCAGTGTGATCTGTGTGCACAGTCATGGCAGCTCAGAGTGGTAGAAGTGGCACTTCAATATAAGCCTGATGGATGCTAGTATAAAAAGCTCTGGAAATAGATTTTGGTTGGTGACTGCATGACTTTATGACCTACTCTACAAATACTAATCATATATTTTCTTCTTTGCTCATATTTTCCATGGAACTTTCTTCTAAGCCTGATAGCTGTTGTGTTTTCAAGATCACCAAATAAAAAAAGTAAATGCAAACTTACTTTTGATATAGCAATGAGATGTCACTCAGAAGCTAAATCAGACTATGGTTTCACAGATGACTTTGCTAATGATTTGTCAAATGTGATAGGATTTTTTTCAGTTTAGCCACAACTAATATTCTTTTATTTTCCCATCTTTGAAAAAATTGGGTTTAATAACCTTGAAGAATATGAAGGGATTTATATATAGCATCACTCATGCTGACTGCTATAAATAATGGCTATTCTAGTTGGCTGTTCTTTTTACCCTTCCCCCCACTTCTTTTTTCCCTGTGAATTGGTGAGAGAGGTTTGTTTTTTCTTGTCTGGACTCTACAAATGTATGAATCATGTTTAGCATTCCTGAAGATTGTTCATATGAAGACAAATATTTTCAAGTATTTTTTCCAATTTATGTTTTAAGAGAAAGGTGTCACTGCATTCATCCAGCTTGATGCAATGCAAGATACTTTGTGAATCTCAGAATGCTTGAAAACTAAATAACCTTTTTACCTTCTAAGTAAACAGATACCCCCAAAAGTGTACTTTTTCCTGTGTGGTGGACACATGGTCTGGAAAAGCTGAACAGCGATTCTTGTTCAGTCTTTGAATAATATTTCCTTGAACATCTCGATCTAGGAGGTAGATCTAGGATTGTGTTCTTTTTGGGATACATTTGCATCTTGAGATGCTTCTTAAATAGAGATTTGCAGTAAAACAGGGTTTGATAACTCTGGAATATTTTGATAATGCATTTTAAAAAGAGAAAACAATGAATTATCCCACTCTCAGGTGGGAAATCATGTTTTGTCAAAGAGAGTGATTAACATCACTGGAGTTCTGTTTTATGAGTATGGTCCTGGGAATTAGAGCATAATCTTATTAGTGCCATTCCTGATAACCTTGCAGTGAACCAAGAGGAGGAGGCAGATGATGACAGACATCATGATGAAGGAGAAGCAGCAGGAAACCTATACAGAATTCTGTACATCTCTGTTTTGCTTTCTGTTCCTTACGTGTTTCTGGAAGTAGTGATGGAGGAAATGAGAGATACAGGAAAGCAGTGCTTGCACTGAGGCAAATAGTGCAAGGAAGCCTGAAGGAAGCAAGTTTAGAGAAGAGCTTGTTGGAGGAACAGCAGATTAGTGTGTATTAAAGTGTCTGTGGAATATTTAGAAAGATCATGGAGAATTCTCTTCTACCACTCTGAGCTGCCAAATCTGTTGTTAACCCACCTTTATCACAACGTGCAGCCTGCCCTTTGCAGCTTGTAACCCAGGATCAGTTTTGTCTCTCCTGGCAGTCATATGTGGGTGTGGAAGAGCTGGAGTGGAAGAAGAGAGGGATCACTGCAAGGCAGCACTGGAGAGTTCCCCCAAGCCCAGGAGCTGGGGCGTGGGCAGGTTTTGAGCAAGTTGGAATCTCATTAGGACGGGGAAGGAAAAGGGAGCTGGCTGATCACAAAAGCTGGAAAGCTCTTGAGTCATTCAAGGTGGAGCTGGATTTGAGACTTACAGTGTAGATGGTGAAAGGGTTTGAGTTCAAGGCAGCTGAAGGGCAGACAGCTGTTGGTAAGGACCTGTCTGAGGCACTATATACCCAGCATGCACAGGAGCGTGATCACAATGGTTTAGTCCAGCTTACCAAGCATTAGTGAGGTCAGACCAAATGTAGGTAAAATAGTTCAGCCTACACCCTGTCAAAAAGAGGAGAAGGGAACATAACCCATGTGGCATTTTCAGAAGGTTATTGCAAGTTCTTGTGTGTTTCTTTCATCTTAAATTAAGTTCACAAGTAGTGCCTTTCGGTTTCCCTTTGCCAGTGAGGCGCAGGAAAATGAATATAGTCCACAGAGTGAGTTGTTAAAAAACAACTTGGGGTTATTTTTTAATACTCTTAACAATAAAGGTAAAAACTTGACTTAAAAAGCTGGATAGCATAGTGAAAAAGTAATTCCTCTAGTCAAACCGTAATCATGGTGGGAGACAGTGTAAAAGCATAAATGGAAAAGGTCAAAGTCGTAATGAAAAACGTCTTATTCTTAGAATTTTATCCAAAGAATTGGGAGATTATTTTTTTTTTACTTAGGGAATTACTGCACTCTAATTGGTATCAGTGCAATGAATACCAGCTCTTCGGGGGACCAGATATTATGAAAGGCTATCAGGAAACTTGGATTTGTATCAGAGGTTAGCTATGGCCGTATTCATGGAAGAGAAGTGTATCACAGTCTTCCAGCAAACCAGCTGGATGCCTACTGGCATTTTAAAACAAAGAACTCTGATTCCGTTGATGGCAATAACAGTGGTGCCATTGGATTCAGTAGAAACAGAAGGTTCTTACTTCTGATATGAAATATGGGATCTTTTTATTACGCATAAGAATATTTTAAGTGTTTTTAATTTTTTTATTATTTGCTTCTCTCAGTCTCTTTTTTTGTTGTTCCTTAAGTATTTTCAAAGACCATCTTTGTGTTTACAGTTAAATGCTTTAGGTTGTCATGTTACATTTGGAAGCTCTGACATGTTGTACTTAATGCAAAGCAAAATCTCAGCAATGGAAAAGCTGAATAAGCTAGTAGCAATATGGTAAACCCTTCTTTTCCTGTTCATCATTAACCAGCTTTGCTTGTGTCAAAATTATTTTCATGCTCAAAAAGATATATAATCTTTTGAATGAAAAACAGTGGTATCGTTCCATTCTCTTATTGCCTGATGACTACTCTATAGCCATATTTGATTCAGTACATCAGTTTGGATTTTTTTCCCTTTTTTTTCCTAAATTTTAAATCCAGACACAGTTCCTAAATAGAAAATAAAGCATTTGGCTAATATTTTGGTATTGCCAACAGTCTGACTGAGAGCAGAGCAGTATATGTACATATAGCAGCAGTCTCTCTCACCATGTGCTGGATGGCTGGAAATTCCAGAAAATTGGCTATCAGATATGTGCCAGTGTTTGATTTGTGAAAGTATTCAGCACATACATGGTAAATTCAGTTAACTTGGATTTATTGGAGCCATAAAGCTCACTTGTAATAGTGGCATTTTTAGTAGGTCTAATGCATCCCAACTTACCCTGTGCATCTGGTTCATCAGCCTACAAATAGCTGAGAGCTCAAATATTTTGGCATATGGAACAGTGGATATGCATTATACAAATCAGAAAGAGTTATTGCAGCTTTCATCTTGAGCCAGGGTGGTGTACTGCAGCTATTCTCAGTTGGGAGTTTGGGAGAGCCTGGAAAAGGGTGTGCAAGAAACCACTGGGTCCTTGGGGTGGATCCTCAAGCTCAGTCAGAGACTGAGATCTGCACAATGAATGGAAATAATTGCATTGTATATTACGGATTGAAAAAAACAATTTATCATTGTAAGAGCACTTCTTAAAATGCTGTAACTATGATCTGAAATAAGGAATAGTATTGATCCTGTTGTTGATTCAGAAAATAGCGAGAAGAGTTTAATTAGCAAATGTTGGGTTTGTGGCCACTTTGTCAGGATAGAAATAGAGATTAACTTGGGTTGACTGGGATATAACGTACACACGAGTGTTCAGGCGTGTTCCTACAGAGAGGTGATATCGTGGTTATGCTGCTGATTTTCTGGTTTGCAAAACAGCTGTAGGAGATCCAGAGCATGGTGAGCCCCTTTCACCATCAGTTGGAAGTGAGGTCTGTGACAGTTTGGAAAATGCAGCTTCTCTCCTGGCCAAGCCTTTGCATTTGTAGGCATGACTCTAAAGTACTGCAGAATGTGCCTGAAAAGATCCGTGGTGGGGTTTTGCATGGCAAAGTTGGGGCTTGAGTCATTATTTCTTCTTTTTTTTAAAAGTTGTTTCTTTTCCATCTGGTGTACTGGTGACATGAGACATATTGAGAAATGTCCCCCCTTTCCTGATCTGACTGCAGTTCTGTGCTTTCTGCTGTGGAGTAGCATACCATGCTGCCGGGGTTCCTACTTTGACTTGTCTTGTTAAATTTTTAGAGATGATTCCCACTTTAGCTTATCCATTGCCTGTGTTGCTTGGATTGCCGGGAACCTTCTGCCAGGAATCCACTGCTATGGCATCCTGCTTCGCTGGGGAAAGGAACTACTTCCATGAAATGTGTAGTTCAGTTATATATAGCTGAAATATTTAATAAAAACTGAATTTAATAGAAAGGAGAATATTTTGTGTGGCTGCTAAAATGTTATTTTGTTTGAGTCCCACCTTAGTGGGTTGTGACTGTGAGGCTGAGCAGTCATCTTTCTAGAAACAGGTTGAAGCTACTGTCTTGAAACTGGTTATCTGGGCCTGTACTGGTTCATGTCTGATTTTTTTTTTTTTTTAGTGTTCACTAAAACTCATTTATCCAGACCTGAATAGGAATGTGTGGCAGGGGCTCCAAAATATTCAGAATAGACTTATAGTCTTGCAGCTGCCACTGACTGATCTTTCTAGTTAAATGATGAGCTTGGTCCTGTTCTCTGGATCTATTAGAAAATCAGATTCAGCTGAACATGCAATCAGTGAACTATTCACACTGCATCAGCTAAGTTTTTATAAATGTTCTGGACTTTGCTTCTACTCTGCATTCTGTGACACTTAAAGGTTAATCCTTTATTGCATTTTGTTCAAATCTACAATGTAGCTGATCATTTACTGAAGAACAGAAAAAGCTAAACTGATTAGCCTATTGCAGGAAACCACAGAAAATAAACTCTTGCATGTGTTTAGATGAAAAGAAGGAATAATTTTAATTAAATCTACCAAACCAACAATTGGAGCTAATGTGATAATTAATATGATTCATTATTAATACAGTACCTGCTAATCTCATCATTTCAAGAAATTCTGTAATTGTTTAGGAATTTGCAAATCAGATAGAACCCTCTGAATGTTAAAAAAAAGTCTGAAAATAGGAGCCTTCTCTCTTTTCCCTTCTACTTCTGCTCACCTTGAAAATTCCCAAGGTGTTCTTTGGCAATTGCTTAGGTTAGGACTAAAGTCAGAAATTGTAAAGATGTGCTCAAAGTTATTCTGTACACATTTAGTGAAATTACCCAAGCTCCTGATATAGACAGTCAATATTCATATCATAAGTAAATTTAAGAATTTTTATTCAAGAAGTTTGCATTGTATTTAGAAAAAGATTATTTTCAATACCGGTGTAAGTGTTCTAAGACTTACTTTAATTTGAATTCTAGATCAGATTCGTCCATTTAATTTAGGGTGCAAATTGGCAGGGATTAACTGTTTATTTAATGTATACTGTTTAGCTATATGTTCCTTTCATAGCATGTAGTTTGACACAGATAGAGATCCTTAGTAAACATGGGAGATAAAGCTGGAACTTGAGCTACGTGGAACATTACTTGATTATGTTTTTTCATCACAGAAGCCTTAATAAGTTATTCTGCATTTAAGAACTGTTCCAAATACCGTGATACTATCCAGGACAGGCTAGGCATCCTTTTTCTGTTTCGTGATTGCAAATCAGGTTCCTTGCAACCCTTTTCCCAATCTCTAGCTTGGAACAGATGCTTTTGTTTCCTTCAGATCAACCAATCACAGTGCTTTAGAGATAAGAGATTCTTAAATATCCTGGAATATCCATTAATTTACTGCTCTTCAGAACACAGCTGTAAAAATTGGTGGCACATGCACATTTTTTTCCCCCAAGGAAACACTTAACAAATTATGAAAGCTCCCACATGGGCTAATATATTTTAACACCTTGCAGTTTAGATAAGGTAGAGAGTATGATGTTACAAATTTCCTGATTTCATTTGCTTTTAACAACTGTTTCACTGCTTGTTGAGAAGAAGTCTTGACATTGAATTCAGGGCGATGGGCTTGCAAGCCATTTTCGTATGTGCCAACCACCCTGATAAAACACATCTTAACTTCCCAGTGTTCTGAACTGCACTTATTCATTTATTACCTCTCTGAGCATGTCAGAGCCTCTTTTAACAGCAGTTGGAATATCACAGTTATGACTGCCCCAGTTATTGCACATGATTAGTAGTCATGAAATCAGTTCTGACTTCTGCTTTTGCCAACATGATAGCACCTCTATAAAACCACTCTAACAGTACCTTTGGGTTGAAATTGTACTGTGCTACTTTAGAGGTTGTAGCACTGCCTTCCATGATTTTCCTTGCTTGATCTTTCTCTAGGCTGATGGCATGTAGGATGCATTGTAGAATTATTTTATTTAGGTGGGTGTTTGCAGGAGCAGCAGTGAATACAGTGCAGAATGGTCATGGGTTTGGAAGGAGTTTTTTTCTCTCTTCTAAAGATGTTGATAAATCACCTTAACCTTCCAGCAGAGCTGAACAGTTGATGAAAATTAGAAAAAGTTAGTCCTTCTACAATTCCAGCCTTTATGTGTAAGTTGTCAAGAGCATTTTGAAAGTGAAATGGACAATTTGTTTCAAAGATTTTTGATGAAAAGTATCCAAGTCCATTTTCTGTTTTAAACATTATTTTTTGTGGATCTCTAAGACAGACTTCTTATCTCTGATTAACATTTTTGGATGTGTTAGCAAATATTTTTACACTTAGGAATACAGTGAGTGTCCTTGTATACTTTTTACACCTCTGGATTATCACAAGTTAAGTGAATAAATTCTTGATAGAACCCAAATTAGCAGTTTCATTGGACGGATATGAATACTGCACTGGTTATTTAATCACCGCTCTGTGAAATACAAAAAGAATGTGTATACTGTCACACAGGATTTTCAGAGTTACATATAAAGCTATAAATAAGTTCTCAGGGTACACCCAAGCTGAAGACAGGATGGAAAATACATCATGGAATGGTTTGGGTTGGAAAGGACTTTAAAGATCATCTAGTTCCAGCCCCTTTGCTATGGGCAGGGACACCTTCCACTATCCCAGATTGCTCCAAGCCCTGTCCAACCTGACCTTGGACTCTTCCAGGGATGGGGCAGCCACAGCTTTTCTGGGCAACCTGTGCCAGTGTGTCTCCACCTTAGTAAAGAATTTCTTCCTAATGTCTGGTGGAAATCCCTCTTTCGCATTAAAGCCTTTGTCCTATCACTACATGCCCTTGTAAAATGTCCCTCTCTGACTTTTTTGTAGGCCCCCTTTAGGTACTGGAAGGTGCTCTAAGCTCTCCCTGGAGCCTCTCTCCCGACCTGTCTCCAGAGCAGAGGTGCTCCAGCCCCCTGAGCATCTTTGTGGCCTCCTCTGGACCTGCTCCAGCACATCCCTGAAACATGAGTGCGGAAACAGGTAACCCAAAGAACTAGTGACAGGGAGAAACACTGCAGCACAGAGAGAGTGATTGATGTCTGCAAAGTCAGCATCCTCAGCAGGGGGAAAGAGCCAGTTTCCAAAGATGTTGAGTCAGTATTGTGATGTCCTGGTCTGCTCAGGAAGTACTGGTTCAGGTCCAGCATTCCCCTGGAATGACAGCAAGATGCAAGGAATATATATTGTGATCTATTCCTTTTTTTTTTTTTTCTATGCTGAAATACTGTTCTTCAATTCTAAAACAATGGTACATTGATGGTACAATAATTAATGTTTTGAAAAGAGGAAGAAATGGCACAAAGGAGGCTCATAACAGCATCTGTTCTGAAGATATCTTAATGAACCAAGCAGACCCTGTGGTTGTCACATTTGACCTGTGACTTTTTGTACTTCACTGCAAGAGGAGTAACATTATATATTCCTGGAGAACTTGTGTATGAAATGCAAACATTCTGCTTCTGTAAATGCTTCTGAAAACCAGGCTGAACATGCATGTTATAACTTAAAGAAATAAATGGTGTACAAGAGCAATATTAAGATTCGGAGGAACATTTTTTTTTCCTGTGGCAGATTATCCCATAGTTGCCCACTGCAGAATTTTTGAATCTTCCCTGGGAAACAACACATATTTGATTACCAGAAACAACAGGATTCTTCACTAAGTCATTCTAAGGTCTTTGAGAGTAACTTCTGTGTCATCTTGGAATAAAGCTTTGACTTGTCAGTCATGTCTAGGAATAACATGCTATGCATAAGTGTGTGATATATCCAAATAGTAATAAAAATATATTGAAATGTATTATTTAATATTTATTATGATTAATAATCTTCAGAGACCTATTACATCATTCTGCTTTACATCTCATTAGCTTGTATTCTACAGAAGAGAATTCAGTAAAATCAAGGCTTACATTTGGGGAGAGAGGGGTATGAGCAGGGACAGAGTGTGTGGTACCATTTCTACATTTTGATAAACTGTTGTATTCTTCATAAAAGAACATATGTATAAATCCTTATAACTCATCGATACTTAATTGTTTTAATAAGCCATTTCCTTTTCTGTCATCAACAGTGTAAATACAAATAGTGCATTACAGTATTTATCACTCATTTGGTCTGTTCCTTTAAAGGAAGTTTTAGTATTGTATGCCGGGTAGAAATATTTCTTTGATGACTTGTTAATAATACTTTCCTTTTTCCCAGCTGGATTCTGTCCTGCAGTAGTATTAACAGCTGCAAGATGTTTCAGTGCAGAGTATATTGAAGAATAAAAACAGAGACAGTTTTGGGAAAGTTTCAGAATAAAGGCTCAGGATGGACTAATTGCAACTTACTCTTCCTGCTTTGTTCCATTGCTATCAACTCCTCTTTTTCTCTTAAAATGAATCTGTCTTTTTTGATCTCACAACTCGTGTTTAGTTTCTGCATTCAGACATTTAAATCTTGGGCCGTAATGTGAGTGTGTAGTGTTTGAGATGCTTGTATCAACTATGATTTGTGAATATATTTAGGAAGAATTTTAAAATTGTACATGGCAATGTAAGAGGCAAAAGAATGGAAGTTAGTCATGAAGGTCAGACAAATATTTTAAAACCGAAACTGCAGCTATGTCTGAGCATGTTGTAAGGGCAAACCATGTATTTTAGATGGCAGCTGTGGAATTTGCTTTCTTTTTTAGCAGATTTGTTACAACTGAAAAATAGTATAGCTGTTTGCAAAGCATATCCTGCTCGTTCTGCTTACTGACACTGACAAACGTTTGTTTCCTTTTAGATGCAGTTTCCACATCTGCTTACTCATCACCAGCCAAAAGTCTGGGAGACCCTGGAATAACTCCACTGTCTCCTTCACATATTGTGGTAAGAAATGCACTCTTAACATATACTGTGTGCTGACGTTACTTTCTCCTGCCTGTTTAGTGGGACATAATTTCTTCAGAAAGCTGTCATTTTCTCACATAGTGATCCCCTTTATGCTATCCATAGTATTAAGGGAAATTTTGGTCACACTAGGGTTGGTGACAGAGCTCTCATTCATTTCATTATGGTCCTGGTTTTGCTGTTTTTTACTTGCTGCATACTTTTGTATCAAACACAGGGGCTTCTTGATCCTCAGGGTTCCCGAGTTCTGCCCCTGTCGTTATCACTGATTTATTTAGGCAGACCCTGAAAAGTCCCATTCAAAAAAAACCAGAGGGATATAAATGATACTGAACAGTAAAATCCAAATTCCCAGAGAAAAGAATCTCCTCCTATAGATACATACATCTAGAGAGAGAAGCTCAAAATAGAACTGGTTTCATTTCTTAAGGAAATAACAACTTCTGTAAGCATTTAGAAGCAAGCAAATGTCCCATAAAGGTAGTGTGTTTAATCTCTGGTACATCATGCTGATTTTGTTGATAAAATCCTGTTAAGTCTCACATGTTTTTAAGATCATCTGTATGATTTGTAACACAGGAAATGCACAGTGTATTTCATGATATTGCAAGGGATCGTGTTCAGAACACATTTTATCCTTGTCAGACTTCTGCCTTAGCTTTCTGAATCGAGTTCAGAGTTGTACAGGAACCTATCTTGAGGATTTCCAGTGTTCTCACTCATAATTTTTTGCTTTTATTACCTTCTTTCTCCATATTCTCTAGAACTTCCCCTTTTACTTCTGTCGTACTGATGAATTTACATCCTATTTCAGTTACATTTGCTCCTTAAACTCTTTGAGGAAGGCATATAAAGAACATATTGTCCTAGTTGAAAAGCTTTATTAGGAGAATCCAAATAAATCTTTTCATGATTTGAGACTGAAACTTATTACTTGTGTTTCTCCATTTTAAGTAGCAGGCCTATGGGCTGATCTTGGCAAAAGTAGGGGCACAATGGAAATGTACTGGAAGTAGTAGGCATGGAACTAATGGAGATATGTGGGGAATATGGTGGTACACTGCTCACAGAGTGAGAACATATGGCAGTTCCTCTGTAAAAGATAAGACAGTTGCTTCAGTTCTCTTGTCTTGCTAAGTTGTTTGTGCTTTAACGCTCATCAGCATGTGAATAGCTCTTTGATGTTTATTACTCATTCCTCCTTTATACAGGGTTTAGGTTAGGCCACACCCTACTGGGGAATGGTACAACTTGTTTATTCACACCGTGCTTTATATCAAATCATTATGATTTGAGTCATAATCCTTCCAGCTCTTCTAGTTAACATTCCTACATTGCCCTTGAGCATGCTTTTCAGGGATTGCAGGAGTACAGGTAAAAGGCAGGAAGAAGGATTCAAATTCACCATAAGCAGCCAAACAACTTTCCACATTCTAGCACAGGCAGGAGGAAAGAATGCATGTAGTGCTTGCAAAGTAAGTGTTATGGAAATTCTTCGTAATTTTCATGGGATATAAAGCTTATTGCTGTATTTTGGATTGTTCTGTCTCCGTTATTTTTGAATAGTAATAGTACCTCATGTTCAAGGTTATCACACAGTTAACTCCTAAAACCACCAAATAAGTCCCAAATATACCACATCAATGGATATAAACATATTCTTCAGTTGATGAGTTTAAGAAAAAAAACCCAAAACCCAAAAGAACCCCAAAACCACAAGTTTTAATAATATAGGATAAGAAGTATTCAAAAAATTAGTATGAAGGAAGCTCTTGATCAGAAGGTTATATATAAAAGGCTCTAGCAAATATGTTGAGTCATATCTTGAATTTCCTCTTCCATTGGAATGTGCAGCTTTTTGGTGTCAGCTTTGGTCATAAATGCAACTGTAGGGAAGCTCTTATTTTATATGCATGTCACAGAGAGCAAAAATACTGACGAGTTACAGTTATTCTGATCAGTTACTCAGTGTCTGTTTTGCTTCTACTATTTAACAGAAGGACTCTGATGCAGATGATGCTGTAGAACAGTTATTTCTTGTTGTTGTGGCTATTGATTTTGGCACAACATCCAGTGGCTACGCCTACAGCTTCACCAAGGAACCAGAATGTATTCATGTAATGAGGTAAGGGCTGCAATGCAGCGTTTCTTTTTGGACTGTGATAACACGGGCTGTCTGCAGTAGCCATAGGTATTTATTTCCTACAGGAGCCTGAAGTGTCTAGAACTGTCTAGACATAGTATGAATATTTCTCATGATTATAACTTTCTGTTGCATGTTATTGTATTTTAATTTGCTTTAGTAGTCAGTGGAAACATATCCTCTTATTTTGCTGAGTTTACAAGATGACACAAGTGAAAGGAGGGATCAGTGAGTATACAGAATTTTACAGGGAGCATTATTAAGTCAGGATACCCTTATCTTAGATACCAAGAGAAGCTACACTTTACTGAGGGTCATGGCATCTCCCAGGAGTTGCCCATCCCCTGGAATCATACTTGTGTACAACACTAAGTTACTTGCACTCAGAAACTGGTAGTTTGTTTGACTGATTGAAGCTTTGTAGCACTAAATTTGAATCCAATCTATGATAATGAAACAGTGATACTGGGAAATAAGCAATCAAAAGGCATGAATGTAAAAATGAAGGTTTAATGTGAAACCTGTTCTGTTTTATATGTGTGTAAGGGACAGACTTCAGATGCTCTTAAGGGGGGGGGTGTATGTTTTTATTTCTTAATTAAATGAACACAATATAAATCAATACAATTGCAAATAGAAAAGCTGTTACGGCAGCTATCAGAAAGGTATGCCCTGCAAACCATTGTTACACTATTTTACAGTCTTTTTATTAAAAACCTGTACAATTCTTATTGAAGTATATTTAAAATCACTATGTTGTAACAAGGCCAAGATAATTTCAGACATAGATTAGGTATGAAAGCTCAGTCATAGAAGAGTCTAAACAATGCTGCTGTTATAGCAGTAGGTAATGTTCTGCAATACTGAGAACAAAAGGTCAAAAAGACTAATTTGCTGCAGTCTAGTGTGATATACTGCAATTTTTCTGAGCAAAGATGCTGGCTGAATGCAGCTCCCTTAATCTCAGCAGACAGTATTGGTTGTGCAGTCAGCCTGCATAGTTGGTTTGTGTATGGTTGCAGAATATTTCTAATGCAACTGAGGGATTTGAAATACTGTCTAAGGGGAGGTAAATTTCTCAATAGTATTGTGCCATCCAGGTACAAAGTACCACTTGCAGTGTGGACAACTAATGCATTCGAGGGCTTTTATGCATTTCAACCCTCTGGTGTTCTCCGACCAGCACAGGAAGGTGCACGAGGCTGGAAGGCAAAGGACAGGCCATGTGTTGCTGTCTCAGAAAGGTTACAGGATTGGCAAATTGAAACCCAAGTTTATCAGTTCCTATTCTCTTTCAACAGCAAGTAATTAATTAAAGTTCTCAAAGAAGTTGGATGCAATGAGGGAAGACATCTCTGAAACTGTACCTGAGCAAGCCTAAAGTGTATATTCTATGCTGTTCCTATAACCTCTGTGGAGATTTTACTGTGTGAAATCCCTACCATTTCTAGGGAAGTCCTTTAAGTTCTTTGCACTCAAAATTTTATCTTAGGACCTGATTTTGCCATTGGGTTCATATTACAGACTAGCTTCTCCTTCCAGGGTACCAGGCTTCCTGTGGTCGATGATTGGGGACACTGAAATCTAGGTGCTTTGTGCCCAGCTGAGAATATATTCCTAATCTTAATTGACTTTACTACTTACGGTTCAAAACATGGTATTTTCTTCCTAACACAATAACGGTAGCATGATTGTGATTTCAGAACTATGTAGTTATTGTATGAGATACTGATATTAAAAGAAATTAAATAAATTACTTCGTGGATTTCCAACCAGAAGAGAGGAACATTTGGCAGAGGGGTAAATGTATTCATATTTCCAATAGGTATTTCAAACAATGGAAAATATTTTAATACCAAGAATTATTTAAAAAATTTTTAAATAAATAAATAGGGCTGGCGGGGAGGAATTTTGGGCAAGACATAACTCAAACTGACTTACCAAATAATGTATGTCATGTTTTTATATATATTTATATATAAATACTCGTGAAATTATGAAATTCAATTAAAAGAATGGTATATTTATCAAAATAAGTCTTCAGTAGTTCAGAAGGTATTAAGAGGTTCAAACTCTGTATATAATGAGGCTTACATGGAGGATAATTTACAAATATTTCAGAGAGTAAATGTAACTTCCCGCCCGCACTGGAGAATGTTTACATTAAAATAAAGCGTACCAGTGATGCATGATCCTCTGTGCTTCCTAAGATTTTTTCCACCTTTCCCTCCTTAGTGTTGATCCTTTCCAGATACTTAGATTTCTGACTGCCTTTTAACAAAGCTGCTTTTCTGTAAATGTCTCAGGGAAGGATAAGATGGGTTTATTTAGAAGGTCCTACTTTGGAAAAAATGAACATAAGGGGCTTTAGCACAAAGTTTGAGTGTAATGTCAGCAGCACCATTATTCTAGTCCTGTAATTAGTAGGCAAAGTCATGTTTTTGTGTGTGTTTATTTGCTGTGATGCCTAGTACTAAAAAAACCAAGTTTATAAGCGTTGACCTAACAGAGTTCTTTAAGCATATACTTATCTTTAAATGTATGAGTAGCCTCACTCATGTCAGCAGTTGGGTGTGTGTTTCTTGATGAACAGTGAATGTCTTCACTTTGATTGCAAACCACTAGTTACTGTTTTATCACTGTTAGGTACAACTTCACACGTGACAACTCTTGTCATTTCCCCCCAGCTTCTCTTAAGGGTAGTTGTGGTTGACTTCAGGTTCTTGTTGCAGAGTAGGAGTATGTGTTATTTGCTGCATACCTTGACATTGTGAGTAAATGCTTATGAACAGCCTGGCCATGAGTTCCTCATTTCAGCGGGCAGGGCAGTGCCAGGGCCATAATGAAAGTTTGCTGCTGTAGAATGAGTTAATAATGTCACATTTGGAGAGAATACATGAGCTGTTACACAGTTTTGAAAAACTCCTATTGATTTATATGCCATTACATGAAGTTACAGATGTTTTGACTGCTGGTTAAATAGCAACAAACTGAATGTGAGTATTTCACAAATGGAAAAAAAAAATGGAAAAATGCATGTAGTTGTGAAACAAATTGCAGCCCGTCTTTGGAAGGAGGGAGATTGTGGTCTCTTTTCAGTGTAACTTCAACCTTCAGGTTTTGTCTTTTCCTTCTCTTCCCTGACTTGTAGTTATTGGGAGACACACACTTGCCTTTCTGCTGCGTACACACTCCTTGTGGCATTCATCTGCACTCTGATGATCACTCTTTCATTTCCTTGACTGTTTTGCTGCAGCTCTGGATCAAAATCTCATCACTCTGCACAGATCACTCTTTGGTCTGTCTTTTAGCCTGATTGAAGTGTAAGGAAGGACATTTCTCTAACCTTAGTATCACCTTATGGCCCTTTCCTCACTAACTTTCCTCTTGTCTCTTACTTTCACTTCTCATACACAGTGAAGATGTTCTGTGGATATAAACAGGTCTGTGCTGTTTGTATCACTGTTGAGATAATCCATCTATATCACCCTAGAAGCTCATATATCTGCATTTGGGCAAAAATCTACCTTGGTTCTATCTGAATAGCTTTTTTGACTCTGATCCTGCTCTGAGAAAATATCCCCCATATGCATTTAAAGCAATTCTGGCTTGTATAAGTGTATGCTTTTAATAGGTATTTTATTTTTATTTTTCTTAAGAGCATTATTACCATTATTTTGCCTGTATTGGTACCAAGAAAGAAAACTGTGAATGAAGGTGTTGCAGTCCTAGCTCTACTGACTAGAAGCCCCCACTAACTGGAGTGAGGCCAGAGCTCCACCTGAGAAGAGTGTTGCAGTCAGGGGTCACCATTCATGTGCCTTTGCAGCTGCTTCTCTCTAGAAAAATGTCACATGGCAATATTTTTAAGTCTCTGATTGCCAATGGTTAAGTCATATTTCACTTTCCCTTTCCTTATTGCCCTTTCTGTGACTGAACAATAATACAGGCTGAGCAATTATCGTGTCTAGTTTCCATCAGAAACTCTTCAGGAAGTGAGCATCCAATTCTCTAGGTGGCTTTGAAAATTTCAGCCTGTAGCATTGAACATAAATTTGTCTCCATTTAAACCGCACCTTAAGTGTACTTGTTCCCGAAAGAGAAGATGTGCCTGGCCGTGATGAAAAACAAAGAAGTATTGTTATTAGCCACAGCCTATTTATGGCATTTCCCCCCGGTGACTCAGAATGAATCATTAATGATTCCAAGGGAAAACGATATCAGTCTGTCTCCTCTCTGCCTGCAGCGGGTGTGTGGGATTTAACAATCTGGTGAAATAGCAGTCTTTTCTGTTCATAGGCTGTGAGATCCCAGCTTCTTCACATTGGAACCGTATGTTTGCTGTAACACCTACTCAAAGATTTTGGAGTTGACCAAGTGCATTTCTAGCAGCAGGTTAGAAAGAAATGACCTGGAGCAGAGCCCTTGCCAGCTGATCATAGCTCAGGGGCTGAGTAGCAGAACTAGGGAGGCTTAGGAAGGTTTTTTCAAGTTGATGAAGATGGAAATCATTCCACTCTTCATCATGCTGTTTCTGCTTCAGAGCAGCGGAATTGTCCTCTACACTGAACATTTTCAGATGTGTATTCTCTGCTGTCGCTGCTGCTTGTGCAAAAGGGGGCAGATTTTGCTCTGTTTGATCCAGCTGAATGGTCTGAGGGGTTTCCTGCATGTTACAAGGTCCTGGTCCTTGGTACTTTGCCAAGTATGAACCCTTTAGTTTGCAGTTTTCCATGTCAGTTTTCTGCCTTGGTCTAGAGGTCAGTTTATTTTCAATGGATTCAAGTGTTTTTGAGAGTGAAATGGAAATTATTCTTTCTAAATAATCTGCCTATGTCACATAAACAACTACCACAGAGCACGGCAGCCTTTTTGTGCTTCAGAATAAGGACTTCGGCAGGAGTATATTCTGAAATTGTGTTTTGCTATTTTGCTATCTTTGGAAAAAAGCAGTCGACATGTAGTTTAATAATGAATGCAGTTGCCTTTGTGATCTTAACTTGGCTCCTGTTTGAGTTGTGTTATGATTATGTCTGAGAGCATAAATAGATTTTCTACTGATACCTTTTTAAGAAAATCTTTTCTGGTAAATGTTTGTTTCTCATACTGAACGTACTTGTATGTGAGGGGGGAGGGAACAGCCATGCAAGTTTCTTGTTCTTCCATTCTGCCTTGGGGTTTTTTTGTAATGGGAAAATGAGGAGAAGACAGGAATGTTCACAGCTGTCTCTGGGATGACCTTCTACTGTCTGACCTTGTTGTCCTGCCAAGCCCCCCGCAATTCCTGCTGCTGCATGCTCCCATATTTGATGTTCTTTTTTATTTTCTTGTCCATTCTGTGAAACAAGCTTTGGGTTACTTGTACCTTACTACTTTTATGCCTCTTGGGTATCCTCAAAGATACCTTTGCAATCTTGATAAGAGAGGATAGTTATATTCACCAGTAGTGACAGAAATATTTTGGTGCCTTTGAGATACTTGGGAGTTGGGGAATCTGCTTCATTTTTGACAGATTAAAACTTTTACAGCATTTTTGGCGTTTAAAACACAAAATTCATCAACTTCAGGTGAGTAGAGAGTGCAATACAGAGAGGTCAACATCTGCAGGCATGTCTTCAGAGTTTCAGGTGTCCAGGAAATGAGGCACATGGTCAGATGTTATTTGAACTCTGGCTTGTCTTGTTTCAGAGAGTATTCTGTGACAGAAACAGGGATTTGATCAACTTCTCCATAGTGGTGCGCAGATGGCTTGAGCAGGTCCCTAATTCTGTATAGGAAAAATATCCCATACAAGTAAGCATTCATGGAGCCTGATAAGAAATTGGATAGCCCAGATTTGGGTTTTTATTAGTTGTGTTCCAGGATAATTACTTTTTTTTCTTTTCTGTACAATGTTTCTTACATTTATATGCTTAATTAGAAAATTTAAGTACAAAACTGTTTCCTTTTTAATTGTGTATGTCTTACTTCAGGGAATCTGTATTCTTTTCTGAGAATGATTATGTCCTTAAGAATTATACAACTAACCACAAAATGTATTGAATTACCTGAAACGAAGATTGCAGTCCTTTTTTCTTAGGTGGGAATAAATCCATTTGATTTTGGTATTACGGGGTTTGAAATTAGTATCTTTGGAGGGAAAAGCAGTCTCTGAAATTTGCCACCACATTGTTTTTCTCATGCTACACTTGGTTTTTTTCTGTGGCTCTAAACTTGAGCATCACTTACTGAAGCTGTTTCACTTCTTGGTTAGACGATGGGAAGGTGGAGATCCAGGTGTATCCAACCAGAAGACACCGACCACTATCCTCCTAACTCCAGAGAGAAAGTTTCATAGCTTTGGCTATGCAGCAAGAGATTTCTACCATGACTTGGATCCCACTGAATCAAAGCACTGGTTGTATTTTGAAAAGTTTAAGATGAAACTACATACCACTGGTGTAAGTAAGAACCAAGTAGCATTTGCTACTCAGATTATTTTCCTCTGAACAGTACTAGATCCTTGCCTGAAGATTGTCAACTAGATGTGAAGCAACTCTATTTCTAAGTTTAGAGGGTAAATTAAGCAAATGAAACTCTTCAGTTAACGTGATTCATTTTGCTTCTCGCTGCATTTGGCAGCTGTATTTTGCCAGCCTTCTTTATAAATCTTAGAAGTTCAGTATCTACTTTGCTTAGATCTTCATGTCCTAATTTTCCTGGGTGAAATTCATAGCTGTCTGGGGAGTCTGCATGAGTTGGTTTGTTCTGTAAATCTAGTCAGCAGAAATGGAATATAAGAACCATACTGAGCTCTAGTGCAGAGGAGCAGATTCACCCAGAATTTGTTGCCAGAACTGCAAGTGCAAATCATGCTGTTAATTTGATGTTATTCCTATTGATTATATTTTTGTCTTTGATCCATTCTAGAGTTTTGGGAATCAGCCAGTACTTTCTCTGTTGAGGTGTTTTCTGGTTTCATGTGTTGGTGGGAAGCCAAAAATCTAGCCTTTAATTCTCAACTGGGCTTAAATTTCTTGCATGTGCAGCTTTGTTGCAATTAATTACAGATACACTTATTGCAACTATTTAATATTTAATCCATATTCTTCTCTCTGCCTGCAGTTATCTGTGGACATGGTAAGTGTTTAAAAACAAAGTCTAAAATAAGCAGCAAAATGTCATGCTCCAGGAAATTCAAGTGATGAGTTAAATCCTCTTCAGAACAGTTTTGTCACTTTTTCTAACCAGGTGGATAATAAGGATTCCCTTTCCTCAAGCAGTGGGAATAAATTTCATGTTTACCTTCTTTTAGTAACTTCCTGTTATTTTCTTTCTTGTAGAATCTTACCATGGAGACAGACCTGACAGCTGCAAATGGCAAAAAAGTCAAAGCACTTGAGATATTTGCTTACGCTCTGCAATTCTTTAAGGAACAGGCCTTAAAGGTGGGGTAATACTTCCTTATCAAGATCTTCTGTATTTATAACTGGTATAAATATGAGCTTAACACTTTTAACCTTGCCAAGTTTTGACCTCAGTAGTATTTGATGTAAACAAAGCAAGGCAGGTGTAGAAGCCCTGGGCAAGCTGTGGACTCGGAAGAACTCACAGTAGTCTGAAGTATTATTTTCCATTTCCCATTTGAAATGTCTGTGATCACAAGATTGTTTATTGTGTTCTCCAGTGAAATACATGGCCCCAGTAAACTGGTTTTGGGATTTAAAACCTCATGTAAACAGTCAGTTGTGAATTAAGTAAACATTGGCTTCAAACGTGCCACTATAATGTCAACGTAAGCATAGGAGTTCCTGGGTCAAATCAGAATATTCATCCAAGCAAGCATTGTTTAAAATAGCCTTGTTGCTAAAAGCTAACCTACTTTTTTGAATGGGTTTAATTTATTTTCTCTGAGATCTCAGTCTCTTCCTTATGGCTGCAGAGAAACAATCCTACCACTTTAGTTCAAATGCCTCATCTTTTCAAAGACTTTAAACTGTTTTGTGGTTGGTTGTGGAGTCACAATGACTGTGAAGCTGTGCATATAGGGGGGAAGTTCTTAGCAAATGTGAATGTGGTTGGGTACAGTCCCGTATTTACTGTGCTGCCTGTTCAGGGCTATGTCCTTTCCTGATGTTAATAACTAAATCCCTGGCATTTATGAATAAATCCTGGAACTAATTAGACAAGCAATGTAAGTGAGCTGTTACTTTGGACTATAATCTGCCCGTTTCTGTTGCCTTGTGCAGTATAAAGGTACTACTTTTCCAGCATGGATTTTTGAACTGCAGCATAGCTAAACAAACAAAACACCTTGGCTCAGCACATGCAGAAACATTTTTTTATGTTCTAAAGGCCTGTTGTTCACCTTTCTGAACCTTTCTGTGTTTGGATGGAGATTTAGATAGGACATATGGTAATGACATTTTACTTGGAACCTTTCCCAAAACCTGTCAGTATATCACCTAATTTGCAAATGCAGTACAGACTTTCCTCTTTTTAAGGGAAAAAAAAGGACAATAAAAGTACTAAACTAGTCTTGAATGTTTGCTTAAAGCAAAATTTTGAAGGAACCATCAGTCATTTTTTTAAAGGGGGTTAACTGTAACTTCCCCTTGTTAACTGCATTGTAAAACTTTGATTTAAAGGTAAGTGGTGTATAAAGAAGTAATTGAAAAATCCAGTTTGTAAAACATAATGTTCATCAGTGATACTTCAAATATTTTTCTGCCTGTTATTCAAGATGTGTGAATTCTTGAAGCCAACAGCAAATACCACACCGCGACTAGGAATGAAAATAAATGTTTTGTAACACTCTGTAAATTGCTGCTTTTGCAAAACCCAAATTTTCTACTTCGTGTTAGCAATAAACTTTTCTATAGGTCTCCTTGAGAAAGCTTCAACCCTAATCCCACTTTTTGGCTCAGTAAAGCATTCTTGACAGGTTGGAAGTAATCCTGACTCATAGCATAGATGTAACAGGAAGAAAATTGAAAAGAAAGAGTTACTATTCTGGAGCCAGCAGAAAATAATATTTTCTTGTAAAGTAGACACCTATGATTTTGCATTCACCTCTGTTTTCCTTTTATTTAGGAGCTCAGTGACCAAGGAGGCTCAGATTTCGAAAACACTGAAGTAAGATGGGTTATTACAGTGCCTGCTATTTGGAAACAGCCTGCAAAGCAGTTTATGAGACAAGCTGCCTACAAGGTAATATTACAGGCTGAATGTAAAAATGCCCCTTTAAAGCCCTAGTTAGTAGGCTAAATGATAAACTGTATTGGGGACAATTAGCTCTAGTATAAACTGTATAAATAATGGTTTAGAAATATTGAAAGAGGAGTTAACTCTACCAAGCAGTAGCTTAAGCTATATGTATTCACCTCTTAACTGCCTTTTTCTTTCTATTTACTTTTATATGTTCATGTCCCTCACTGTAGACTGATATTTTAGTCATCCTGAACAATATATTTGAGCTGAATTCAGTGCACATGGAACAGATGCAGTTTTGAGACCCAAGGGAATGTTGATTTTAAAATACTGGACACAGTTTTGTTTTGTTAACTTTCTTTAGGTCATCACAGACTTTTAAAGTAAAAAAGGAAAAAAACAAAAAAGAGGGAAAGCAAAGAGCCTTCTTGGTGGGACTTTTTTTCCAGTTCCCATTTTCCCACAGTAGGAATGAAAGGACTCTGAACTGGACAGTCTGGATATAAAATTAAATTCAACTGTTATTTTCACCAGTAAGGGGTTTATCTGCATTTAATTCTTTCCCCCCAACCGCCCCCTGGATATGTCCACTTTCAGTGTGCATGTCCTTTATTTCAGTTTCAGTTTGTGTCTTTAATACACAAGATGTGCATTTTCATCAGCATATTCATTTTCAGTTTGGGGTTTTTGGTTTTATGGGGGGGTTTTGTTCTTTGTTTTTTTTTTTAATTTTTGGTCGGAGACTTGCATAACGCATTGGCAGCAGCTGTGAGATGCACGGTTCGTAAAATATCTACCAGTTCATGAGTAATTTGCTGAGTGGTCCTGGGAAGCACCCAGATTTTTCTAACTCTGTTTCTAACTATCTCTAATGTTGAGCAACATTTTTCTTAACAGTCTGTATTGTGGGATTGCTAATGCTAGTGCCAGAAGCAAAACACTCTTAAAGTTCTGATGGAAGGACACGGTTGTAGGTAAATCTGAAACACTAGAGACCCATTCATTATCTCTGTATATTGTTGTCTGCCTGCTGTCTGTGTGCATGTGTGCTCGTGAAGTGGGAGCTGTGGAAGGAGCAGGGTAGGGTAAGGTAGATCTCTTGGCATTTCTCATTTGTGGCACAATGGAATGTTGTTAATTAGTGTCTGTGTCTGTGGTTGTGTCTGTGATTGTGTACTTTTATGGGCAAGCTTGATAAACAGCAAGGACTGACAAGGCTTTTAACTCGGGGTGTGTGATCAGTTGCAGGAAAACATGAATTTAGGGAAATAATTGATGTTAACTTGACACACGGTTGATTGTTTTTAAAGAAGTGGGGATGAAGAAACAAATGCAGAAAAGTGAGAATTCTGCATGCCATTCAGTCTTTCAGATTCCTCTTGCGATCCAACACATTCCTCAAACCAGTATGTACAGATGGATCAGAAGTTGCAGCTCTTGTTGTTAGCTATTGGAAGATGCAAGCATCTTGAAAATGAGCACTTTTGTTGTAAGAGTAATCGGCACATCATGTAGAGAGAAATGTGAAAAGGCAGTGGTACAAACCCTGTTACTGGAAACACACTGCAGTACAACCACTAGTCTAAGCTGAGAGTTAACTAGTGGGAAACGTTAATGAGCTGTGAAAATCTGCTGAGTAATCTGTGAGAAGCAGAGGTAGCTCTAAGAGAGCAAAACCACTAACAGCTTCAGTCACTGCTTCACAATGTAAAGCCTAGCCTTTCTGGAATGGTTAAGTACTTGTCTAGGCAAAGCTAATGGAATTAATCGAGTAGAGTCAGAAGTGTTGGAAATCTACTGCTGTTCTCAGCATCCATCAGCTTTTGAAGTGATGGTGCACAATCTCAGTGCACCTCTGACATCCCCTCATCTCTGTTTTGCCTTAGACAAAACATTGCTGACCTGGAACTCTTAATCTGCCCAAGGGCTCCTGCAGTGTCCCCTTCCAGCTACTGTGCTGCTTTCTCATTGAATGGGTAATCTGGGTGGTTCCCTTCAGCTCACAGTTCTTCCTCTCTCTTCCCATCCAGCCTATTCAAATCCTGCTAATTCTGTCTGCATGACAGCTTTTCCTGTTTGTGCTGCTGAGCTTTCATCCAAGATGTCAGTGATTTTGCATCTTGGTTACTCCAATATCATTTCTTTGGCTTTTGGCAGCTGTCATGTGACCTGGTTTGTATCTCTTCAGAATATTACCACTAAAGACTTTTTAGCCTCATATTTGACAGGGAATCAACCTACATTTGACTCCATCTGTGTCATCTCATGCATAAGCTGCATGTCCTGGACATGAGTATCTGTATTGCTTATTCAGTTTCCTCTTCTGAAACCCTTTCTAAAATACTGGTTTTTTTCATGCCTACAAAAACTTGACTGTGATTAGTCTATTTATATGGGAAAACTACTCCTCATTGCTTCATGCTGTTACTCTGCCTGCCCAATCTGTTTTCATCTATTGTGCTTTGTGTATCCTTAACTCTTTTTATACCTGAGTTATTATTACCTCTTTGAAACAGGTATTTGTTTGTTCTCATTTATCTTGCTCTCTGGGGCCTCCTGAGGGACTAAGTCTGGTAGGATGTAGAAAGTTGCACGTCTTTACAGCTTACTTTGCTGAATCAAAATTGCTTTATTCCTGTATAACAGGTGCTTCTTTCTGTCCCTCATGCTTAATTCCTGTGTGTCCAAAGATGGTTCTAAAGCTGTGTGACACTTGATAAGGTCTGGTCACAACTGGAGAGAGCTCTGTGGCAAGAGCAGAGTGTCAGCTCTGTAGGACCCACTTAGGCTTGTTTCCTTTCCCAAAACTTGTCTACTGGGATTAATGTGTGTTGCATCACTGTTTGTTACATCCTGAATAATGATTCTTAGGATTCTTAGTCAGGTTTGTCATTGTCCTCACCAGTAAAATATAAGGTATCATAAATAGCATTAACTTTTCTTGTTTCTGTGTCCCATTAACTTGTCTTGTTTCTGTCTTGTTCTGTTTCAAATTCTTTGCTTTGGTGTAGTTCTGTCAGAAGTGCAGTATTTGCCAGTATTAGAAAAAATTCCATTCTCATGAAGAACTCACATTGTGACTAATAAATTCAAATTGCTGATATATTTTCTTATTTGGAAGTCCTTGTCAGCATGGTCCAGTTGGACAGCATGTGGGAGGACTCCACCCTGTTCGTGTGGATGGGACCTGTCCTTGTTGCTGTCCTTGCAGAGGGAGCTCAATGCAACTACCTGCACTGGGCCTGAGATTTAGACCCCAAAATGCAAGAATGGCTTAGGCATGGAAGCAAACCACTTCCTGCTCTTGAGCATGGCCTGGCACTTACAGCCTCATCAGAATTACACGTGAACTTGGATCCCACCTCTGTGTTACCTGAGGTCCTACTGACACAAGAAAATTCATTGTTTTGTTAGTCTTGTATTACTGATGACAAAAAAACCAACCCAGTGTGTCCACTAGTAGAGAGGTGAAACTTTAAAAGTAGTCAAGAACATTTGTGTAGGAACACTTTATATCGAGGCAGACGGGAATCGTTGGTTCAGCATTAGCAGCACTTTACTGTTGTAATATATTACTGTGAGCAGCACTGTTAATCCCTTATCCAGATGGGATTCAGGCACTGCAGGTTGTGTATTAGAGGAACACAGGATCCAATACTCTTGGCGCGTTGTTTCTTTTTAGTAAAGACATTCTTCCAGCTCATCTTTCAATACACATTCCTTGGGCACAGTAAGTGCAGAGCAGAATCTGCAGGCTGGAATACCTTGAACATGCTAATAGGAGTAAAGTTTTAAGGAAGAGTTTGGAGTGTGACAGAAGTATGGGAATGCAGAAGCTATAAAATAAGGAAGTAAAACATGGCATAACAAATGCGCTCAGGGCAGAGAGAAGGAAAGAGAAGGATGTTGCATTTTCATAAACTTGCCCAAAATATTCTGTAGGCTTGCAAACGTCATTCATTTGGTCTACTTCGAAATATTGAGGGTTTTTTTCTTCTTAATATGAACTGTTGATTTTGAAATGGAGTTACAGAGCTCTGAAGTAGATTTATCTTTCAGTTACAAATAGCAAATAAAATCATTTGCATGGTAAACTCGTATAAACAAAAAGAGAGGTAGTCTAAGTTATAGGCTTAAGTATATGAGCCTGAAATTCCGGAGGCTTTCTTTAACCAGCTACTAGGCTGGATGTTTATTATTGTTTTCCTATCTGTTTTGTCATGGAATGTGCATGATGGGAATTACTTAACACATTGTGTTGGGTTTCACATTACATTACATTGATCAGTACTAGTTTGCTCTGTAGAAACCTTCAGAGAAAAATAAACAAATTTGATGAAAGATTGATGGGACAGCACCTAAAATTCGTTGCTGATAAAAACGTGATGTGAAGTATGTTTGGTTTTTTAAAAAGATGACTAGAGAGACTTAACCAGATTGTAATCTGTGAAGCTGAGCTACACCTACTCCTTCATAAGCCTGTTCTTTGGTACAGAAAACACATGCAACTGAAATTTATTTGTGTAGGGACAGTGTGAGGCTTCTGCTGTAAACCACATAAAAAGGTGTAAGCAGCACTAGGAAGCTGGTGATTTTTTTTAAACAGGACTTGTTAGTGAGGCAGATGAGGCAGAAGTGTGTTCATACATCAACTACCTTGATTATTTGTAGCTTCTGGGGGATCTCTTGAGTCTGTGCTTTCACTTTTGTGATATTAAGATCCTTTTAATCATAAGGATTAAAATGCTTATTGAGTGATGTGTTAGGGAGGATTCTGCATCTTGTAGCTATGTTTAATTAGGAAAAGATAACTAATTGAGGGGTGGAGATTACAGAGTGGAAAATGTGTACTGATCAATCTCTGCTTACACATTTTAGTTACTCAGACAGGGAAAGCAGAGACAAAGCCATCTGCTAATCTAGTCCTACATTTCTGTTTGTCCACCTCTGTGCCACAAGTTGCGACATTTGGAGAATTTCTTTTTCTTTTGCTATCCAAGTAAATTAAAAGGTTTTCATAGCATTCTGTCAGAGTGCATCTGTGCTTATGTTCTAAAGCTTTGAAACACATTTCACAGGATCTTAGACATTGCCTGAGAGGTCACTGAAGCCAAGAGAAATAACGAAAAATTAAATTCTTCATTCTGCTTGGTGGAAAGAGTGTCTAGATGGGGTTTACCAACCAAAAGAAGAAAACGATGGTCTGAAAGGATGTAAACTACAATCATTAGGGAATGACAGAAGTCCACAAACAAATGTAAATTAATGTGGACAAGATCTAAAACTAGCGTGTTTGATTGTTTTTAATTAGTTCATAGAAAGGACAATGGTGAAGGATAATAGATAGGTCTAAAAGGCATCTTAGATGCCAGTATTAAGTTACAGAGAAAAGAAATAAAAGGTGAAATTGGAACTGTAGTGAAAAATATTAAGGAAAATCAGAAAGCCCAAGGTACAGAATAAGATGCAACTAACAGAAAAGAGCAAGCCTGTCGTTTTCTCTGTGAAAGTCCACTCAGTCAGACCACTTGTGTCTTTTTAATATAATCAGCCTGAACCATAAGGACCTACAATGAGGATATTTCAAAATATAGAAAAGGAGAGAGCCTGACACACTAGAAATGTGAAACTAGACTTAAATAGGAAGAGTCAGGCTTTGCTGTTGTGGTAACTGATGCATGCCCATGGTACAAAAAAGCATTTCTAGAATATTATAACATGAAAAATTGAAAAGCTTATGAGAATTTAATGGCTTCATTTTTCTAATGCACGCTAGTCATGAAACTTGCAAGTAATGTTCTCCTGCACCTTGGGGGATATAATGTAATGCAGCAAAAAATTCTTGGTAATGCCACTTGGAGCTAAGCTTTCATTTGTGCAACAAATGTGATCTGTGGCAACAATCCCTTGGGAATGAGCTGCAGCAACATCACCTTAATGAAATATGAACTGAATGCCACTGTGGTCCCATCAACTTGTCAAAAACATAACCTCCACCTTACCACGTTATCATTCAGCAATATGTGACTCAGCTTTAGTAATGCTAATTTGGATTTATTTGTGGTTCCAGTACCTGAGAAACTTCTGGGGGAATGAAAGGGCAGAGGCACAACAAAACAAGCAATTTGGAGACTTTTTTGCACAGAGAAAAGCATTGGTAATTTCATAGTCTTGCAGTTGTTCTTACCTAATAAAGGATCCAAGATGCTTCTCCCTAGAAACCTCTGTCTATATTTCTGGGATTACTTCTGAGACCAAATTGTGATAGACTAGATCTGGTGTCCTAGGTAAGGTCTGCTGTAACTATTGATATTCTTTTATATCTCACAAATATAAGAGGTCCTTTTCTCTCTCATAATGATCCTGAAATCAAGTGCCTTGCCTGTGTGTAGCAAGAAGTTATCTTTCTTATGGGCAGTTCACAGAAGCTTTTTGAGAAATAAGCACAGGTAAACTGCAGAACTTTCTCCATGAATTTTAAACAAAAATGCTCCTTCATGATAGGTAGCCAATAGTCTTAATTCAGGTATATCCTTCCTTATGCTCCACTTTCCTTCCTAAAGAAAAAAAAAAAGGTTTTATAGGTTAAAAAAGGGAAACTGTAATACAAAATCCAGAAAACCTGACAAGTATACAGTCCTGAATAATTCCAAGTTCAGGTTAAAATAAAAGAATAGATTATAAAAATAATCTATAAAATATGAAGTATAGAAATGCTCAGGTAAAGCAGTCTGTACTCTTAGCTGGGTAATAGCAACACCAGGAAAAATAAATTGAGGCAATCAGACTGTCCTTACCAAAGGTATTTATCTCAATAAGACAGCCTAGCCATCAATAACAAACTGCTTCATCTAATCAGTGACCACATAAATGCAGCAGTTCTGGCTGTAGCCAATGCAACTCCACAAATTCATTATTTTGAGTGTGCTGAAAATAAGTGTCACACTTCATTACAGCTCCAGGTGCCCCATTTATTTTCTTGCTTTTCAGAATGAGATAATGCCATAGTTTCTAGACAGCCATTAAGAGGGAGAAATGTTACAGGCTGTACATTATTTCTTGTCATAGGAATAGCTTTACTGATAGGTTGGTAAACAGAAGTGAAATATCAAATGGGTTCTGCTTTGGTTCAAAGCACCTTGCTAAGTAGTGGGATCAGCTGCAGGACTGGCAGCCAGCATGATTATTCAGAGTACAAGTACCCCCCAATCCAACAAACTTCACAAATAGCTCCACTGAAAACCTTGGTGTTGAGCTGGATACTCAGAAGTTGATGCATTTGCTTTAGGGGGTGGTTTCACAAAATTTAGTCCAAGTGACTTGTAAAATGTTATATTAGGAAGCTTGTAGCAGAGCTGAATGCAAAAAATTGGGCTTGAAGTCCATATCTGCTATTTCAGACAGCATTCTCATACTTCTAAGCATAAAGACCATATTTTAACTCTACAATGAAATACAGGAAAATGAATTTATTAGGAACTGAATTTCCCTCACCGACAAGACATTGGACCGAGGCAGATTTTTTTGGAGTGCAGGTTAATATTGTAAACTCAGCTTGAGCATCCTTGATACAGTAATTTCTTTCAATATGTTGCAGTCACTTTTTAAATGACTGCTGGCTGATATTTAAGGTTAAAGGACTGCTTAGAGCTGTTGTACTCTATATATTTTCAGATTTAAAAAGAAGTGTACTGTGACAAATGTTTCCTTTTGATCCCAAGACACTTAAACAAAAGTTCTAATTGCAGTCCATACAGAAACCTGTGAGGACCTGAATAGCTGCAGGGTTGTAGCAGAGGCTGGTACTGCTGTCATACTGTCAGACACAATGGGCTCCCTCTCACTGATACACTCAAGGATTTGACGTGAAAGTCACAAAGACAAGGGATTAAAAAGTGTGTAGGTCTTTGGCCTTTGGGAAGGATTTCTGGTCTTTCTCAGTGTGGAATACCTGCAGCATTTTAGAATCCTGGAAGCACTAAGTGGAAGTGTTTGTTGGAGATTATCTAATCTGTCCTTCCATTTGAAGCAGGGTTATTGCCAACACCAGCTCAGCAGTGGCTCTCTTTAGCCAAGTTGTAAAAATCTCCAAGGACAGAGATGCCTATCTGAGCAGCTGTTCTGGTGCTGCATCACCTTTCTAGTAAAAAGGAGGTTTTATAACACCCAGTTTGAAGTCTAAGAGCTGCAATTTGTGGCTGTTGCCCCTCATTATATCTCTTGGCAAGACTGAGAGTAAGTTGTGTTCTGTTGCCTTTGTAACTGCCCTTCAGATAGCTGCAGGCAGCTATTAGGCTGCTCCTTGGCCACCAAGAGTTTCTTCCACCATAAAACTAATTTTAATTATAAATAAAATCTAATTTAAATCTCTTACTCCTTCAACATACAGGTTCATGTGCAACTCTGAAATGGGGAGTAGTGTTACTATTAACTGGAGTTAATTCATATGTTGTCTGGTGATGTTCACCATACCAGTGATACAGGTGCAAATATGAAGCACCTTATTATTGTCTATCCTGATTACCTGCAGGTTAGAAGGTTTCACCTAAAAACTCCCTTCACAGGAGTTCACAGCTTGTGAGTTGGAGCAGCAATAAGTTCAGGCTAGGTGAAGACTGTGGGAAGGTTGTGAATTTTCTGTGGGTTATTTACTTTGTACAAGCTTCTGGTATGGGCAAGCCCTGGGAATTCAGAAAGCACTGCAAATCCTACGCTCTGGTATTTTAAAAGCAGGGAAATAGTGTATAAATATATAGTAGCAGTATCTATGTCCTCATAGCAGAAGGGAAGATATCTGCAGTATCAGAAGAGAGGTCTCAGGATAATCCCAAAATCCTAAAGACAGTTTAAAGGCCGATTTTTACACTGGGGTTCATCCTTCTGTGTCTTTCATGTTACTTAATCCCTCATGCTTGTGCAAAGCAAATAAAAGAACTATTACAGGGATCTATTAATTTCCAGTTTTGTGTCCCCTCCCTTAAAACGGTGGCTTTTCCACTTTTCATCTTCCATAGCTTATCTGCAAAATGAAGTTACTTCTATTTAACCATAGCCTGAGAATTCATTTATGCTTTCTCAAGCAGTTTTCTCACAGAGAGATGAGTATCTTTGTCTTGTCACTTTACTGTACAGAAGGGGGAACTGACACTGAAGGAATTCTGCAGCTGTGATAATTATCCACTATTTTCTCACTTGTGAAATGCAAAGTATGAGTGGCACCTGATCAGACTAGGATCTGTACCACAAGCCTAATTTTAGCTCAACCAGCAATAATAGTGTGAAAACGTGTGCATCTTTGTATATCTATAATGTATATGCATGTATGTGTAGAAAATGTTGTGTAAGAGAAAGCCAAATGGTCTTGGTTCTGTAAAGCAAAACCTGCCTCTATGACGTTGTAAATGTCAGATCTTTGCAGTATCAACCACCACCCAAACATTGTGTTGACTGGATTAAAAAAAAAATGTTAGTATTCAGTTTTCATCTAGGCTCTTAAATCCAGAGGATAAATTTTTGAGAGCAGGGGAGCACCCAGCAGCTCTTCTTCCTGCCTTTGGCAAACCCAGCCTCTTTGCTGTGGTCACTAAGAGGAATCTTTGAAAATCCTGTTTATTTTGTGGCTGTTCAGCAATTTTAAGCATCTGTCTTTGAACAGATAAGGGGACAGAGATAACTGGGCTGTCTGACCTCACTGTATTCTGTTTATTCGCGATATTTACTGTACTGCAGCGCTCTTCATTACTCTGAAGTCTAAAGGCAAAGCATTGGTGTATGTGATGTTGTAGTGATTTTCAGACATTCTTTGTGAAGGCTTCTCAAGGCTGAAGATCTACCAAAACTGCATGCACTGTGCTTTTCCTGCAGCTTCGTGATATCCACTTGCCCCACTCCCGGCCAGCTGAGCTCCCCCTCGTGCGCCTCTTTGGGACAGTGCTGTCTTTTCCCGTGTTGCTCATCTTCTTTCCTGGCGTGCTCTGCCTCCGTAATTACATCTCAGTCGTTTATTTGCGACATCCCAGTTGGATGGCACGGAACTGGAGAAAGTGCTAGCTAGTGAAAAAGGAGGAGGATTAGAGGAGCTCACTTAGCAAGGCACTAAGTGGATGGTGTTACCATGAATCCCTTCACACAATGAACTGATTAGTTTAAACGCCCTCGATTGCACGAGGCACTTCATTTCCAGCCATTCTTTTGTCTCGCCTTCATTCAGTTGCACAATACTTTCTTCATGCCGCCTGCACGGTGCTTAACTTGCAATCATGCCTTTCTTATTGTTACTAATTACAATAAATATCTTGGAAAATAGCAAAATGTTGATGTTAATTCTCAACTTCTGTTGTTTTGGCTGAATGATATTGTCCTGCCGAGCTTCATTTCCTAATGAACCATGGTATCTTTATGGAGCTGTTTCATGGGATCCAACGTTTAAATTTTGTCTCTGGTGCCTACAAATGGGGCTTTAGTAGTAAAACACATTTGAAAGGTTCTTTCTACCAACCAGAAGAATGGATCATTGCACTCACCTGGCCTGTAGCATTGCTTCAGAAGTGACTAAAGTAATGCAGTTGGTGAAGGTGAAAAATTGTGAAAGAAGAGTGGGGACCCAAGGCTGTGGTGGAGCTGTGATGTAGCTGTCCCTGCAGCTTCTGCATGTGCTACGTGTCACAGGTAGAAATGGAAGCTTGCTGTTTGGCCAACGCTAGCATTTGGCTGGGACACTGAACTGGAGTTCTGGGGTTATGGAGGAATTTCCTACCTTTTTGTGGGTTCCTATGCAAAGTTAGAAAAGATTCTTTAGTCTGTGCGCCTTGTGCAACTGTGTAATGAGAGTGATTCTTTTGTACATGTTTATCTGTTTATTCTATTTATGCTTCATTTCTGTATCTAGAAACGTCCTATTAATTGTGAATGCAGTGCTTACAGCCCTGAGGCAGTACTGAATTAGGTCTTGGATGACTACAAAATATATCAAAGCAGGAAATTAGAATTCATCCAGTCAGTTCTTTCAGTCAGCTTGATAACTCAAAGAAACAGGTGCACTCCATGTAAGGCATGTTCCTTGTGTTACAGATCAGTGGTCAGGCTTTTTTTTTCCTTTCCTTTAAAAAGATATCTGATGTATCTCTCTGAAAAAACCTCTTAACTGTTGCTTTCTGTAGTTTGAAAGAGTAGTAATAGGAAATGTGTACCTTGTCAATGATGGTGTATTTCCTAACATACTATTTCTTTTGAGGTCACTGTGGTGTAATAAATAAAGCCTGATAGAACAGCAGCATTCCTGCCTGGCTGTGGAGGACTACAGCTAAATGCTGATTACAGCAGCTTTCAGAGATGGGACCTTTTCATCTAGGCCTACCTGATGGCTGTCGTTGTCTTTTGAAAAGGTTCAGACTATGTAGAATATTCTACTATAATGCCGTCTTTAAGGTCATATATGGGGCAGTATTAAAACAATACTATTAAAACAATACTATTAAAACAATATTAGAACATTGCTTTTCTTTGCTGTGTGTTGTGGCATGTGAGACTGGGTTTTAAAAGGAGCGTCTTTTAAATCTGTAGTAATGATGATTCTGCATATGGAATGAGTGAAAATTGTTTAGTTCTCTGGAAGTGCTCAGACTGCTAATACTGAGCTTCAGTTCAGACCTGAGTATTCGCTAATGATGAATTAGGCTAACAGTTGGCAGCTAATGCTGTTCACAGAATCAGGAATGTTTTGTGGTCAGCTATGGCTCTCCTGGTGACACATCTGTGGCTATAAAAACAAAGGTAGTGAGCCAGGTTGAGAATTCACCTGCATCTGAATAGTAAAGTTATTAATGCTCCAGTACATGAGACTCTGAAGCACTTTGAGGCTTGCTGTCGATCGTGAATCTTGACACATGAACAGCAATGCACTGGCACCAGCTCACAGACCTGTGTTACTGGAGTGAGTGAAAATCTGGGAGTTCTCTTGTCAAAAAATGGAATCTTAGTCCTTAGGCATAGGAGCAAAGTTGAATTTTAGCATAGTTCTTTTTATAGTGTTTGCTTCTTCCAGGTATATAAATGCAGCCATATTCTGCAAATAAATTCATTTTTAAGAACTTTTTTGGTGCTCAAAGAATTTTTTGTAATTCCATGATGAATTTTCCACTTCTGTGGTTTTGGAGAAATGGCTGCTTCCTTCATGTCTCATAAGTGATCACTGGGTTTATACTGGTAGTGAGTATTATGGGAGAAAGAAAATCTCCCTAGCAGGCTAGAGTCAAGACACTGCGCTATTATAAAGTCTGCTATAATCTGCCCTAGGCAAAAAGCAAATTGGTGCATCTGTTCCACTGCCAGAATGATCTATAGAATGTTGAATATCTAGACATTGTTTAGATCTGTCCTGTTCAGGCCTGTTAATTTATGAATCTCTGTTCTTAATTACAGTAGTACTTGGGCAGCATTGGGCAAGAACATGGAGTGAGGCAAATAGAAAGCAGCAAGTGTAAAATACAGCAGATTCACAAATGTCTACAATTAATATTTTTAACAAATGCATCACTGTTTCTTTGTGTTGCTGCCTGCTGTTTTCCCTCCTTTTTCTCTGCATGCTCAATATTTTTCTCCCATCTGTCCCTTGCTCCTTGGCTGTAATGATGGGACAGATGTACTGCCTCCTAAGTCTTCATCTTAGGGCTTGTATTAAAACAACCTCATTGCTCCGTTCCTCCTTCGCATTCTGTGTGTGTTCATGTTTCTTTATCATCTCCCCTTCCTGCGTTCTCTCTGTGCTGTGTATGGATATATATATATATATATTAAGACTAATGTGCTCTCTCTCATGGTCTAAGTAGAACTGCTACATACATAAGGTATGAAATATTGATTGTTATATATACATGTACATATATGTATATACTTATATATAAATATGTATGCAGGTATGTGTATATATGTACATATATATGTATGTGTACATCTAAAAATATGTGTTGGTTGCCTTGTACTTTTCACTGTAGAAGATTCTTTATATGGTTTCTGTGATGTGAAATAACACATTCTTCATTGTAACTGGCCCTTCAAACTCTGTAAGAAAAGCTTTTAAGCAAAAAACCTCTACATATTCTTCATGAGATTCTCTTAGAATCAGCTGTGCTTTGAACTGTTAAAAACTGCCATTTCTGTTGGATGTTTTCCTCAGGACATATTTTGGGTATGTTAAATAATGACTAGAGAGAAAAAGTAGCAAGAATAGCATCTGCTATACTTGGAGGGTCTGAGAACACAGAGCTCAGTCCATCCACCGCAGGTCACCGCCTTCCTCTCCTGATGTGCAGGCTGCAGTGTGAAAAGGTCATGGTGCAGACCTGCTGGAGGAGGGAGGAAGCAAATGTTATTGTTAATGGTTTACTGTTTTCTTTTAGCAGAAGCAGCCCTGGAAGTTTGTACCAAAATTCCCCCTAGAACAGATGATCTCACAGTTAATACAATCATCCCCCTCACCCCTGCTGCCCCCGCTTTGAGTTAGGAAATACCAGTGCATTCCCTGTGTGTGTAACTCAATTCTTGTCACCTCTTGCAAATTATCTATGTTGTAGTCTTTGGATTTTAATATCCTGAGCAACAAACTGTTTTTTCCCTAAAACACAATTTTGTCTTCAGTGCGTAGGTTAGACTGAGACTAAGAATTGATTTGTCTGTGCTGCTGACACATGCCCAGTACATGGAGCAGGCTGACCACTCCTGAATTCATCCACATTGCTAGAGATTGGAAAAACCCGCTTGCTGCTCAGATTCAGAGCTCTCACAAAACATGATAATGGATTTAATGTAAGTGAAAAGTGCAGCAGGGTAGTAAGGAGCTATTTGTTCTTCAAGCCCTTATTGGATGGAGCAACAAGTGCTGGCCTTGGAATTTCAGCAAGATTCAGATTAGGCTTTTAGCAAAACTCTCCAAAGGCAAAGACAGTAAAGGGCTGAGAGAATCTGTGTGCAGAGACCATACATTTTTTGAATTCTTTGGCAGATTAGATAAATGTCTGTCAAAGACCAAGTATTGATCCATATCTCGAATATTGCTCTTTCCAGTGCAACAAATCAAAGCTTCCTGCGTAGGAAAGCTCAGATGAGGGTAAGTGATGTTGAAGTAAGCTGGCTTGAAACCAGCCCTGCTTGTGCCTACTACATCCAGACAGGTTGGAGGAAAGACTGGGTTTATACTAAGGCACAGTGCAAGAACTTCATCCCCAGTACAGTTCCAGAGCTTTGTCTAAGCCTGTGTCTGCCAACATGCTCACCTGCAAGTGCTGTGATGGCAGGAGGGTTATGCTTGGACCTGTGCTTGATAGTCTTTTTCTACATTTTAGAGTTACTCTGGCTGCTGTGGACCTGTGTTTTCCAAAGTTTGATTGTTTGGTTGCGAACATATAATATTTTTTCAATATGTGTTGCCACATAGCTGGCAAGGTTTGATATTCTGCAGTATTTGCACAGTATTTTCCTTCCCAGACATTTGTACTAATTTCAGATCATGCTGCTGAGTCCAGTGGATGTAACTAAAGCAGAAGGTTTTTCTTAACAGCAATAAAAGATGTAAAGTGACCATAGTCCCAGTCGTGAGGTGTGCTTTTAAAACAATGAGCAACCTTGTGTAGTTTAACCCTCACTTTTTTATTTTGAAATTTATTTGTGGTTGTTTTGCCTTTTTTGTTACCAATAGTGAGGCAGATACTTTCTGTAAGAATCTATTTATCATATTTCATAAGATGGAGAGGGTAAAATGAGTCAGTAAATGTGAAGGACAATTTTGTGTCTCCAAGTCTTACCCTGATATTACTTTTAAACCAGCTTTACTTTGAGTTTCTAGGTGCAGTTGTAAATTAACCAGTGATTCCCACAACCCCACAATGTAGCTGTATGAAAAAAGCCAAATTCCAGGCCAGGTCTGCAGTCCTTCCATGGGAGTCTGCCTTCTTTTGAGGATGCTCTGGAGACACCACAATGTGTGTGTATGAATTGGAAGGCTGGAAGACTGACTGTGGAAGCAGAAACATATTCATTTTGTTCTGTATTTGCTAGCATACTTTAGTACTCAGGCACTTAACTGAAAAATAATAGCAGGTAAACCAAAATTTGGGCAGAAAGAGCTGAAAGATATTTTCTGTTTTAACATAAAATCATACTGTAGGCAGAAGTACAGGGGAAAAGAAACAAAACCACAATTTTGTCAACTGTTGTTTGAATATTTTTCTCTAAGCCCAGCTCTGAGAGTGCACTATGTGGTTACATAAGAACTTGTGGCTTCTTGAAAATCTATGTATCTGAAGGCTGAAAATCCAGAAAGAAAATAGAAAGAATGGCAAATGTTGATTTTATAATGTGGGATTATTTTTAGCTTTGTTCTCATTACATTTTAGGGAACCTGCCCCATTTTATTTTGTGTCCTTGAATAAACTGAGCATTTTGAAGATATTATAAAAGTGAATGTGCTTAAAAGCAATGGATTTTGAACTAGAAAATGTTGGTTGTAAGTCAGAAGATGCATTACTGGCAAAGTGTATTGTATATTGCTGTACAGTTCAGCAGTGCAGGAACTTTATTTCAGCAAGGACTGTGCATATCTAGGACATAAAGAAAGGCATACTTAAAATACTGTTGTGAGGAGGAGAGGCCAAAGGTACTCTTTCATGTCTTAAAGGAGGCTGGGGCCCCTCTTAGCAGGCAAATTCACAGGTTAATTAGGAGTGCAGGGTTTAGGCCATTCATTACAGGTTTCAAAATTATTTCGTTTCTCCACCTGTCATGTACACAACTGCTTGGTTAGATACTTAGCATGGTAAGTGCATGCATTCTTCCCTGTGACAGCCTGTGAAGTTGTGCTATACATTGTGGGCAGGACGATTCCCAGACCTTTACCGCTGGCAGCAGCTCCTTTGTGGGTTGAACTCAAAGGGGTGACCTAAACTGAGACCATGAGCTGGGGAGAGCCTTGTTCAAGAACTGAAAGGGTCTGCTAAGGCTGCGGGACTTCCCACCCCACTTCTCTGATGGATTCTCTCTCTCAGGCAGGAATGGCATCTCCTGAAAATCCCGAGCAGTTGATCATTGCCCTGGAACCCGAGGCTGCCTCTATCTACTGCCGAAAGCTCCGCCTGCACCAGATGATAGAGCTGAGTAGTAGGGCACCTGTCAACGGCTACAGCCCGAGTGACACTATTGGGACTGGATTTACACAGGGTACTTCTCTTCATTCACTTCCTGGATCCTTACGCATAAGTTTGCTTTGGGCATGAGGGCTGTTTTCTTACTGTTTCTTGTTGTCCTTGTTCTCTTGAAATGTTTCAGGCTATCGGTTTGCTTTTATAAACTGGGTTGCTGTTTGTTGTAGATAGACTAGTTTAGACATTGATCCAGCAGATGTCACAGAATGGTTTCGGTTGGAAAGGACCTTAAAGATTGTCCAGTGCCATCCCCCTGCCATGGTCAGGGACACCTTCCACCAGCCCAGGTTGCTCAGAGCCCCATCCAGCCTGGCCTTGAACACTTCCAGGGATGAGGCATCCACAGCTTCTCTGGGCAACCTGTGCCAAGGCCTCACCACCCTCACAGGAAAGAATTTCTTCCTTTAATTTTAGCATGCAGGTGGCTTCCTTGCCTTGCCTTTTTTGGATCTTGTGGGAGTCTTTTAGTATTTTCACAGCAGTATTTTTCTGCCTTAATTTAAGTCAGTACTTCATGTTGGATCATTTTTTTAATTTCATGTGTTGGAAACAATTACGTGTTTGATTAGCTGCATTATTGAAGCAGTGTTAAATAACTGGATCTGCAATGAAACTATTAGTCTGAGGTGTTTCAGAGTTTTGGCAGATGCTTTTTGATGTCATCTTTATGAAATACCATTAATTACTTTAAACACTCAGTGGAACACATGGCATTGGAATATAGCAATGAATTTATCTGCTCGTAGAAGACCAACTAAATAGGGCACTTCTGGTTTATTGACTTGGGATCTGTTGCTAGTGTCAGTGTTTGAGGACTGACTTACAGTGAGGGACAGGGCTTAGACCACAGTGCAAGTCACTTGCCAAAAGATCCTTCATCACCAGAGTTTTTTGAGCTTGGTATCCTGCTGAAATTGGAGGGAAGTAGGAGAGAAAAAAAAAATCAACAGCACTAAGAGTTGATTGCTGCATAGTGCACATATTTGCCATGGCTGTGCACTGTGACAATTGCCCTGATATTAATGGTAGTGGGACAGTCTATTCCAGAATGAATTTTTCAGAAGAATCTGTATTTTATCACATTTGCTATGTCAAAACAGTAGAGACAAATGGAAGATTAGGCTAGTAAAGCTATTCTGCACTTACCAGAGCATTTTTTTTTCAGTTAGCAGAGTCACTACATCATTCTCTCAAATCCATGCCTCTCCTTGCCAGCTCTTGTCAGATGTGTTCAGTGTTTGGAGGCCCACGCAGAGTACAGGACACAATCTGTTCCAGGATACAGTCCCTTCAGGGGCCCCTCAGCTTCTGTCCCTCTCATTCATGCCCTGAACCATTCGAGTTCCATGTGATTCTGCATGAACTCACTGTCAGACAACACAGGGATTTGCCTCTGGGAAAATAATAAAAGAAAATAATTTCTCTGGATAAGGTTTTGAAGCTGGGCATAATCTGTCAGATCATGGATTTCTGCTAACCCTTGGATGGGATTACCACTCTCCTTCTTGACTTTGTATGGTAAGAGCTATTGGAGATGAGAAAGGTTTCATGTCAAAATTAATGAAAACAAAGTTTGGAATGAATTAATTTGGGGTTAGAATTAAAATTTCATAAAAGCATGGCAGGCACCCAAGACAAGCTGAGAACAGATTAAGGAGAAAAAACCCTTAAATATAAACAGAGAGAAGCACTGCAAGGACCATATTATTGCCGTGAAGTCAAAACAAAAATTTTACTGTTCATAGTAGCCAGGATAAGCTTAGTTCAGTTTTAGTTAAAGACTGGCTCTTGTGTTCACTTCTAGCCCACAGGATTGATGAAAGGACTGCCATTGAATTTTGGGGACTCTGTGTCAGGCCTTTCCTTGGACCTAGTGCTCGTTCTGTCCTGGAGTGCTCGTCGTGTGAGCTCCCACTGTGCTGCAGAGTCAGTGCAGTGAGGCTGGTGTGGCTTGTCTGCATCGGGGGGCTTTATGGGGAGGGTACAGAGCAGGTGGAACTGCTGGTCTGTGTTCTGGTGGTAGGCACTAGAGAAACAGGAAGCAAAATGCATTCTGTGATTTGCATGCTGATATTTTCAGAAGGAATTTTCACATGCCTTTCCTCTGTAGTGTTTTATAAAATGCCTTTGAAGGTGAGTGAAGGATACACAGGTAATGTGGGGTTTTTTGATCATTCAGTTGTAGAGGTTGATTTAGAAGCATAAGGCAAAGATTCTCGCTATTCTGCTTTCACTTAACAGACTGTTCTGCATCTTTTAAATGTCTAAGTAGCAGTTAAGTCTTGTAAGTTAACTGATTGTTATAACAGTATGGCTAGATACACTTAATTTTTAATTAATGTATATTTTAAATATTATGAGGGTTAGACCTCCTGATCACTGTGTCCTTAAGAAGTTACTAATTTGAACAGCAGTGCTTTGGCTGCTAGTTTTGAGACAGACTGACATCCTGAAAGGCAGTGGACTGGGGCTACTGCTGACAGAGGCTGTGATGAGCCAGTCCCCCCTACCCCACTGCCAGCCCATGCTTTGCAATCCGGAATATATTAAAAAGCCCCAAGTCAGACCTGTTTATAGCTTTCTTATTAGGTTATTAGTATGTATTATTTGTTTATATTGTTTATATTAGTTAATTAGTATATATTAAAATATATATAATATATATGTTAATATCAAGGAAGATTAGTGTGGCTGAAAAGCGTTTTTTCTTCTTCATAGGAGTGATATTCTAATGTTCCTGATTCCAATGCAGTAATTTTTGTTCATCTGTTTTGTTAAGAAGTGATACATACAGGCCTGTCAGCCTGCTTGCATAACCCTGCAACTTACAATACCCACTTCTTCATGCTTTCTTATCCTCAGTAATTTATTCTCTGTCAATCCCTAGCTAAGGAACACGTGCGTCATAAACGACAGAGTCGTACCTTTATGGTGGAAAATGTCATAGGAGAGATCTGGTCTGAACTGGAAGAAGGTAGTGTCCTTTCTTGAATAAGCTTTGCTGTCACTGGTTTTATATTGCAGGCAAATATTGTGTTTCCCACAAATGTGCTGAGCACTGCATTGTTCTCACCGTGATTATAAATAGGAAAAGAAAAAACCACAGGTTTATGTGCTGCTCTTAGTTAGTAACACTGAACTGCAATTCCATATGCTCTAGCAAAATATGGTTTATTAAGGAGATGGTAGAAAGCCATCCAGGTTTTAAAATGCATGCAGAATATTTTCCTCAGAATAGGCCTTTTAAATATGCCCTAGTATTAATTTGGAAGCCCACTAGAATGTACACAGCAGCACGAGCGGTGCCACTAATCTGCTTTACAGCTGCGCTAAATCAATAGCTTTTGACATCTGACTTTTATATTTGTTATCAGTCATTGCATTATATTTACTAGTAATGATCAAGTCTTCAACACAGACATTCTGGCTTTCTGTAGGTCATTGTCTCTCATGGTGCTAGTGCCCCTGAGAAGCTGTCATTGCAGTGTGCTGGGTGGTAAGACTAATGTCAGTACCATTGCCCTCTCCCTTCGGCAAACTAGGGGACCGTTACATCGTCGTGGACAGTGGAGGAGGCACAGTGGATATGACTGTCCATCAGATCAGACTCCCTGAAGGACACCTTAAGGAGCTGTACAAAGCAACAGGTACTGTCACTTCCGTTGCTTGCTTTATGTCATTATATTGTATATTATATATTTATGTAATATTTTGATTTGTCAGTGAAGGAAATGTGTGCCTTTATTACATTTTCCTAACAGTTCTTCCTTAAATAAGACCAGCATTCAAAATTAATATAACCCAGCTGCTGGTCATCAGACATGGATGAATCACTTAATGCATCTGATGCTTTTGAATGGCAAATCTCACACTGGTATCTGTAAGATTACCTCAGGAAACAACCTAGTAAAAGCAAATGGGAGAATGTACACATTTAGGAGTGTCTACTCTTAAATACAAGTCCAACCTACACCTCCTCATGTGTGGATAAGAAGGCAGAGTTTGCTTCTAATAAAAATGTTTCTGATTTATAGTGCTAGTTTTACTTTGGCTATGATGATAGAGGAGTAGAAGTGAGGCAAAGGTAAGAGCATGTTGTGTATTAGACCAGCTGTTACATTTAGGAAAGACACCTCTTTCTGTAGACCTTCTCCCTTGACAGTCTTGCTCTAGTGTTGCTCTGATGTTTATGTGGTCAACTGGAAATGTAATAAGCAGTTCAGAATATTAAAGCTGTGCTTTGTTTGTGGTATAGGTGGGCCTTATGGTTCTCTAGGAGTGGACTATGAATTTGAAAAGCTCCTGTGTAAAATATTTGGAGAAGATTTTATTGAGCAATTTAAAATCAAGCGTCCTGCAGCCTGGGTGGATCTGATGATAGCATTTGAGTCCCGTAAACGGGCAGCAGCTCCAGACAGGACCAACCCACTAAACATCACTCTGCCCTTCTCCTTCATTGACTATTACAAGAAGTTTCGAGGCCACAGTGTAGAACATGCCTTGAGGAAAAGCAAGTAAGTAGGCAATTGAAACTAAATGGATGCAGACAAATAATTCAAATATCCTAATTACATGTAGACTGAAAGATAATAGTGTAAAAATGTAATAAGGATAAGAAAATGGGATTGCCTCCATTGCAGTTTCCAGAATGAGAAGTTCTGATCAATCTCTTGCAAAAGCTTTTCTGTACAAGACTTGCAGTTGTCAGGTATTGCTTTGTATGACTTTTATTAGGCCACCACTGCATCACTTTCTTGACTCTGACTGTGTATTGTGAGTCCCTTTCATGTTAATTAGGAGCATCAGATCAAAGACAGAATTTGTTGCCTAAAAGTTAGTTACGTAGAACCTTAATTTTTATCAACCTGGAACAAATCCAAGACCGTGAGATGTGTAAACATGTTCATGGCTTGAGGACAATTACTAGCAGGATCAGATCACTGGTGAAAGCATGTACTACTGCATAAAGCTCTGCAAGGGGAAAGCATTCTTCTTTTGAAGTGATGGCAGGTTTTTGCCTCTTCTGGTATTTTACCAATTAGATAATTTGCTGGATAAGTAGGGAGACATAATCCCCTCCAGAGATTTTAATTCATGATTTTCAGTATCAAGAAGTCACCCTAAATGACAAGATCGTGGGCTGCTATAGAAAAGGAAGTGAGAAGAAGGTAGAAATGGGCATTTTGCATCTTTTGAAATTATGTACTACAGGAGACCTGGGGATAATGACATAAAAGAGAATGAACAAGAGAGCCTGTGAATCTAGGGCAGAATGCTTGGGACCTGAGAGGGAAAGATTTGATGTTTAGTACCTGTACCTTAGTATTTGTGGGTTGCTTCCAACTCAGCATATTCTCTGATTCTGTGAATGTAGTATGCAGGCAGGAACTCCTGCATCTCTTTCAAAAGTTATTGGTAAATGTACTGTAAGCCTAAATGACTTGAAATCCAGCTAAGAGTCACTTTCTAAATGAGCCTGAGGTTCTGAAATCATTAAAATTTCCCCCTCACAAGACCATTTCCTTTTTATTAATAGTTCTTATGGTGAATCTTAGAGGCAATGCTAAAAATTTCCTTCAAATGAAATGAAATTAGTTGGATAACAGGATAGAAGGAGTATAAAGGCTGAAATATAGTGTGCATTAGTGAAAGGGAGATTACTGAGCTGTATAGATGTGTATCAGTGATGGAATAACCTAATGCCTGTATTCACTTAATAAATGTTGTGCTTCATTAAAAATTTTGTGCTCTCTTCTGCCTCCTGAGGCTTCCAGACTTGCTTGTTTTCCTTGTGTGTTTCCCGTGGCTTTGGCCCGCTACTGCTGTAATCTAAATGTTGCCCTTCTGGGCTGAATCAGTGCTGTTTCAAGTGAGCGAGCCCCGGGTTGACTGCCAGCTGTTTCAGGAAGCAGTTGAGCATTGCTAATGCTGCAAAAGGCAATCAGGCAAAGAAAACAACAATTAGACAAGGAAAAATAATAATTCTATTTTAAAATTTTACATTGCTGCGGTTGGTATGGGGCTAGGGTGAAGTGGGGCGCTTTCTTCCAAGCAAAATGGTCACAGATCCTGTAAACTCATTCATTCATGTATTTAGTATGTCTGATGATTGTTTTGCAACTCAGCTGTAATGTTTTAATGTTTTTTCCTAACTGTTCTTTTCCAGTGTGGACTTTGTGAAATGGTCTTCCCAGGGAATGCTGAGGATGAGCCCGGATGCAATGAATGCTCTTTTTAAACCTACAATTGACCAGATTGTTCAGCACCTCAGTACGTATCTGTGTGTAATTCCACTTATTGGCTGAGTTGAAATGGAGGTTTTTCTTCACTGTTTCAGGGCAGTAACTGTAATAAAGTCAAATAACCTTCCTAGTATGTACCAGTTGTGGGCAAGGAATTTAGTTCTGAAACTTGTAGTTGTCTACAAATTAGTTAGGAAAATAATAAAAGTGAGGGACATCTGAACACATACTCCTCCTGCTTAGTTCTAGTACTAGTTACTGAGTGTGATTCAGTCCTGTTACTGCCTAAGCTTCAATTATTCTGTACTTCCAGGGCTGCAAGCATTCACAAAATTAAAATGCACTGAGAAACCCAGATCCTGCTTTTCTTTTTCCTGTTTCAGGCAGCAGCTTAATAATGCCAGAGGTGTAACTAGCTTCTGATTTTTCCTGCTATTGAGACCTCTAGTTCATTTCTTCCCAGCTTTTGTTCATGACCCTCCAAATCACTGACATCTCTTAAATGCAAATAGTAAATGATGCATCATGGTAAAAGTACTTCCAGGTGTGGCTTAAGCAGCACCGTATTTATTTATCCAGTAATGGAAAGTGATGTGGGCTTTTTGGGAAAATGATTATTTAAGATCTTTGTGGTGGAAGATTGGATTTGTATCAAGTAGAGTATAATGTATGTACTGAGCAAAGTGTTTCTGTTCTACACATTAAAAAACACTAACTGAATCATATTTGGAATGGAATATCCAGTTTTGCTCACTATATGTGAGGGATTATTAGGTTAACTTCAGAGGTCAGAACTTACATATGAACAGGGAGGGAGAGGCGTAGAATTACAACAGTTGTGCCATGTAACTCAGTCTTGCTGCCTCAGTTATTTGAACTAAGGGTGAGCCTGCAGCTGAACTGTATGATATTCCTGAAAGTAGGGATTGTGGGTTTGAGCTAAGAAGGAACATCTGTAAAAATGTAAGGAGGTGTAACTTTACAGATGGTATTTCTTATGGTTAATATGTCAGGGTCAGAAATAATAAGTGAATTTAAAATGGGGTGACTTATCTGGAATGCAGTAATGGGTGTGGGAATCATTTGGGTTTGAGAATGTCTCACTGATATTTGAAGTGGCAAGATGGTGTCTGTTTCCCTATTACCCATAATGTGACTGGCAGGATTTTGTTGCAAGAAATGTATGTCTCCCTTTACTCATAGAAGCTAAATAAAAATTCTGTTTTAAAGGCCACTTCAGAAATATTGTATGCTTTGAGGTAAGTGAATTCATAGTGAAATAGAGTATAGTAGAGACTACAGAAGTGGGAGTAGTGAATGCTGAGAGTGGCAGTGTGGGCATAGATGTGGCACTTTCAGATCTTGTGCATGTGCATGAAACATTCGGTGCACTCAGACATTAGGATTTGCATTTGCATTGCCTTGTCACAGTGTATTTTTCCTTATTGAATGGGCTCTGTTTCTGTTTAGGTGAAGTGTTCGACAAGCCAGAAGTGACCAACGTCAAGTTTCTGTTCCTGGTGGGTGGCTTCGCCGAGTCCCCCTTGCTCCAACAAGCCGTGCAGAGCGCGTTTGGTTCGAGATGTCGAGTCATCATTCCTCAGGATGTGGGTCTCACCATCCTCAAGGGAGCTGTTCTCTTTGGCCTGGACCCTGCTGTCATCAAAGTGCGGCGTTCCCCGCTCACCTACGGCGTTGGTGTGCTCAACCGCTTCGTGGAAGGGAAGCACCCGCCGGAGAAGCTTCTGGTCAAAGATGGCACACGCTGGTGCACCGATGTCTTCGACAAATTTATCTCAGCCGACCAATCCGTAGCCCTTGGGGAAACTGTGACGCGCAGCTACACACCTGCCAAACCTTCCCAGCTAGTAATAGTGATCAATATCTATAGCTCAGAACAAGACAACGTTGGCTTCATCACCGAGGCTGGGGTGAAGAAGTGTGGCACCCTTCGCTTGGATCTCACGGGAACTGATGCTTCAGTGCCAAACCGGCGGGAGATCAAAACACTGATGCAGTTTGGGGACACTGAAATCAAAGCCATGGCCATTGATGTTGCAACCTCTAAAAGTGTCAAAGTTGGTATTGATTTCTTAAACTACTAATGGTCCTTTTCCCCACCACAGCCTGTTTGTGAGACTGATCTTCCAGTATTCCATTTTTTGACATTCATATATCATGTAATCAAGTTGAATTTCAGCAGGCTACATGAGAACAGCTAGTAGTGAGGTGGGGTAATGTAATGTCATGTTTGTGCCCTTTGATGATCAAAGGCTGGATTTTGAAAGACCCTTAAAAAGTTTTGGGAGCTAAAGTTCCAGAGGTAGTTAAAAGTTCCTAAATTACTCAAGCATGCTTAAAGATCTACCTTTATTAAGTACACATGGATTATTGTTGGGTCTCGAAGGTTAGTTAAAAATATATAAAAGTATAATCTCTTTGCCTTCTTCTTCTTCTTCCTCTTCCTCCTAAGAAAAAGTCAGTAACCCACATGGTTGTTGTAGGGGGTGTATTTGTGTGGGATATCTGTTTAAACAGCACCATCCTCTGGCAATGGGAACAAATTAGTAGTCTGTAGTATTCTTTTAACTTTACCCGGTGCTTTCGGAATTTAAAGTGCTGAAAATTAATGACTCAAAGAAATGGGAAAAGAAAATCCTCAGAAATCCCTAAAATTAGATTTAGGAAGCAAATATATATATCTAAGAGCCTAATATTGATTGCTCCAGTTTGAAAACAAGGCCTTTATTGCCAAAGCTCTCAGAACAAGCTGTTAGATTAATTAGCTAGCATTGCCCTCATTATACTTCGGAAGATTATTAAGAGCTAAGCTGTTTCCCATTTGGGTCTTTTAAACTTATTTTTATTAGTTTCCATCTGAAACCATGGCATCACATATTAGTTGAGGTTGAACAGGACATCATTGACTGTCTGATGCAACCTCTCAGCTCTGAGTAGTGTCAGCCAGAACAGGTTGCTTTCTTCAGTTCTGAATATCTCCAAAATGGAGATGCCTAAACTTCATTTGACAACTCTCACTGCAAAAAAGCTTTTTCTTCTGTTCAAAAGGAATATCTGGAGTTTGAATTTGTGCACATTGCCTCTTTCACTGGATACCTCTGATAAGTCTGACTGCATCTTCTTTACTGTCTGCTGTCAGGCATTTGTACACGTTCCTAACGTCCCCTGAGCCTTCTCGAGCCTAACAGCCCCAGCTCTTTCAGCCTCTCCTCACATGGAAGATACCCCAATCCCTTCATCATCTTCCTGGCTCTTTGCTGGTCTCAGTCCAGTGTGTCCACGTCTCTCTTGTACTGGGAAGCGCAGAACCAGATCTGGCTCTCCAGCTGTGTGGTCTCACCAGGGCTGAATAAGGGGGAATAATCACGTTCCTTGACCTGCTGCCAGTGCTGTTCCCAATACAGCCCAGGAGGCTGTTGGCATTCTTTGTTGCAAGGGCACATTGCTGGCTCACACTGAACCTTGTGTCTGCCAAGACCCCGAGGTCTTTTACTGCCGCCAAGCTGCTTCCGAGTCCACAGCGTGTCCTGGTGTAGGGGGTTATTCCTCCCCAGCTTCAGGACTTTTCACTTGCCTTCACTGAACTTCGAGGTTCCTGTCTGCAGATTTCTCCACTCTGTTGGAGTCCTACTGACCTGTCTGGTTTATCAAGCACTTCTCCAAGTGATTATTTTTTTATCTTATTAATTCCTATATTGAGATTTGGAAGTACAGGTAGATGATGGCTGTCCAGGAACATTTAAGTGACTTAAAAGAGAGAAAACCATTCAGATCACAAGTACCATAATATATTTTGTGTAGCAAACATTTAAATGGAGTAAAATATATTGCTGTGTTGAGTTGAATGGCCAATAAAGTGGAAGGCAGAAGCCAATATAATGCAACTACAAACAGCATTAAATAAAGCTACATGGCTTTACATGTCTGTGAGCACAGAACTCTGACACAGGGGAAATGCGGAGATGGTCATGGCAGCATCTTGTTTTCCAGATAACAACTTTCTGGAAACATTTTCTTAAGCATGTTCACCTGGAATATTTCTTTTGCAACTCAAATAGTTTCTATTTTGCAAAATGCTACAGGTGGAAAACTTCTGAAACCTACATTCTATATCTGCCATGAACTGACAACTACAGATTGAAATCCAAATCCCACTCCAAATGAGCAGACTGGTGCCACCCAGAATCACCCCAAAATACCGATGCTTTCAGAGCATTTATACAGAGCTGCCCAATTACCTGCTGGAATTCATTGCATTTTTGAAACTTTGAAACGTTATTATTAATCTAAACCTTCCTTTCTAATAAGTTGAGCATGAGTTAAATTCATTGCTGACACTTTTGGGAGATAAAAGCTTAATCAGTAATTTCACTAATTTATGTTCCAGTCCTGCACTTAAGCTTTCTGTGTTTATCCTGCAGTTTTGCCACAATAAAGAGCTGCAGAACTGATCCACTGCATTTTGTCATTGAGTTTTCTGTGTCTCCCGCAGAATTCCTTAGTTGAATGGGAAGTGTGTTCTGCATTTAGCTTTAAAATATATATATAAATAAAGGACTAAGGAGAATGCTAGTCATAGTATCCAGCTGGATACTTTCTATGATTACAAAGTGTGCTTGCTAGCAGTCGATTTCCTGCTGCCTGCTAAATGCTTTAAAAGCTAAATACTGGGATTTTTTTGTGTGTTGCTTTCCATGGTTTACAAACAAGAGAAACTTTAAGATGAGTTATAAACAATATAATTTTATGTATATACAATATTTAAATATTGTACAGACTCTTTCTTTCTACAGTGCTATTTTCTTGTATAAAAATGCTCTTTGCCTCTGTTGATTTCATTCAGCTGTTAATTTTAAATAACATAGTTTCTCAATCAGCTTCTGTAATTATAGGCTTTTAAAGATGATAAGATATGAAATGTAAAAAGGTGATCTTACAATAATAGGAAAGAAATGTTGGTGTGTCAGAGAATACAACATTCTTCCTGCAATACAAGTCATACCAGTTAAACACATTACACAGATGCACTAGTATGATGCTGGGGTTTTCATTTCTTCATTTCAGATGGTGACCATTCCTTCTCCAGCAGTTCATCATAATAATGGATGAATCCTCCTGTAAAACCAAGTTTAAAATTAGTTTGTATAATCTGGGTATACAGCTTCTTCACTAGGTTTTTGGGTTTTAATAAGGAACTCTAGTTTAAAAAAAAAAAAAACAACCAAAAAACAAAAACACTGCAAACAAGAAACTACCTTCCAAAGTCAGGCAACACTCATGTATTGTAGCTGCAGGTAAGACTCAGTCTCTCTTTACCATTTTCACCTACCAAAAGACAAAATTCTTAAAGAAAAACAGGCTTCGGTGTCTGTGCATGCAATGTTAAATTGGGTTGGTCCAGTTCTGCACAGATTTGTTTTCAGTGGCCTTAACACAGAATTTGGTCTGCTAAATGGCTGCCCTGCCCTCCTCTCCCCTATGAAAAGGAGGTGACCTGCAAGATTAGGTGGCCCATGGTTTTCGTGCTGTTTTCAGCTGTCTGCAGGGTGGTTCCTGCAGCTCTTCTGAAGCACAGTTCCCTGCACAGCAGTGATTCTCTGCCCTTTGTATTCACCTTTTGTAAGATCCCATTTGGATCCAAGCAGGGGCTTCTTGCTGAAGTTACTGCAGCTGTAAAATGTGGTTTGCATATTTTTGCACTTCCTCCTTCAGTCTGATGAGAGCACTATCAAGCTTATCTTTGCAGTGCACTGAACTACTGAACAAACTCCCAGCTATCCTTGTTGCCCTCTTTAAGAATGGAAAATTAGCTTGTCTTCCTAAGGAATTAGAATTTTAAGTAGAATGTTATGCTGTCGTCTGTAGACTATAATCCAGTTAAACAATTTCACATTGTAAGAGGCATGTGGATGCCCATTTTGATAAAGGATGGTAGGCTGTAAAATTAATGTGGAATTTACTAGGGAATGAGTAAATTTTAGAATCATAGTTCTGATACTTTTGCAGGAGGTTCCCTGTGCAGCATTTTTTTGGTAGGGGTTTCAGATGACATTGTGCAACTTAATGTTGAAAAGACAAGGCCTGCTACCCGTAGGGAAAGCAGGGGTCTTGGCAGAAGTTTTGCTCTGAGCAGCAACTTGCAAGTTTGGGTCCAAGTTACTGAACTCTAGGCTGAAGTTTTTAGCAGCTAATTGTGATGGAATGATTAATTGTGTTAGAATATGATAAATGTGCAGTGATGGTTAGGACAGTTTACATTGAATATACCAATACTTATATACAGGAGTTTTAATGCATTATTATGAGAAGGCTAGTTATATATTGCAGGCATTTAATTGCCAAGATAGGCTGCATATTTATGATATGAAGTGGCTTAAGCGGATGAATAGTATAAAAGTTGTTGGGCATAAGGTCACAGTACTCACCTGCTTGAAATAAGCTATATTATAAAACCAACCATTGTGGTCTTGTTCACCTCTGTGCAAGATAAATTCAGATTTCACTGATGTTTGGAGCTGTTCACAACTTGTCTGGACTGTATCTTGAGTGTTCTTGTGTCTTCAACCATGTCAAATAAAATACCTTAAAATTAATTTTTCTTTTTGGGTGTCACTGTTCTTATGAAAATGGCTATGACTTTGGGCAATACCATAAGCAAATCTGGTATTTTCTGTAGTAGTGCTCTCAGAGAGCCAGGAAATCAAATATAAAATTTGGTGTATCAAAGAGAATGGTAAGCTTTAGGTCTTGTATATTAAAAGCTGGTTTATTGTTAAAATTGTATTATCAGGCCAATAAGCAGGTATATTTGCATGAAAATGTACCTCTTTATAGATCTAGAAATGTTTAGTAAGGTCCAACTGGACTAAAAAAAACCTTGCATAACAATTTATGCAATATTACATTTTTCTGCTAACAGTTGTAGGCCACATCCCTCTAAAATTCTGCATTGTTGTCACCAGGTTTAGAGAGCATTCAGGGGCATGTGTGACCTTCGTGTACGATGCTGCTCAGATGCAGAGATGCAGAGAGTGAACTGAGATGTGTAGCAGCCACTACACCCCAACTTCCTCCTGTGTGCTGCAATGAAGATGTTTTACAGGTGCTTTATGACTATAATTATAAACACCATCCTAATAGGCGAGGTACTGTATTTAACTTGTAATGAACTTGATTTCATCTAAACATTCAATTAATGTTACCAGTACAATGGGAAATATAATTACAGTCTTCAGAGACACATTGAGAACCAAATTTTGCTTTCAGTGTTCTAGCACATCGCTGAAGCTTCCAGTGGAATTTCATGTATGTGCATTCAGAATTTGATCCTTTCATTGGACTTTTCTAAATCTCCAGGTTTTCTCATATGAGTGTGTTTATATTTAAAGTTACAGCCCCATCCTGATAGGAAGGATTATGTATAAATTGTTGGTTCTACAAAATCACATAAGCCCTTACTGAAATTTGCAGATGTTATATTCATGTGAATAGCAATAGAATAAAACAACTTATAAAATGTCTTAAGGACAATGAATGTAGAGTTCCTTTACTCAGTGCAAGAGCTGCTTTATTTTCAAGACATGCAGCCTGGGTAAATTGGTGAGAAATGCAGATGCTTTGTGCAGTTGGGATTCAGGCCTGTTATTTGCCAATTTCATTAGGTACTGATATTGGAATGCTTGTACTTAATTTCTTTTTTAAGAATAAATTCTGTTTTATTAGTTCTCATTCATGCCTTGTTGTGTTCTAACACAGAGAAACATTTTTGTGGTGGAACCGATACAGTCACAATAAGTTATTGTGCTTTTTTCCTTCAAATTAGAGACCTGAATGTGGATATTCAAACAAAGCAAGAAGTTTCACTATAGCCTGTGCAGTTCCACAGATGCAAAGATCAATTTCTTGCAGCAAAAACTCTTGTGCCAATCCTTATGCCATATATTAAGTCAGTTGACTGCAAACACTTTTCTGCAAACTGAGAAATTCTGTATTGTCTTTGGTTAACATACAGTTGAGTGGGTGTTGCTTATAATTTTAAAGTAGTACTTATTTTCTAATTTTTCAGAGACTATATAATAATAGGGAAAGGTTTACTAGACACCATATTCCAGGACCTCTGGCTTTGTGCCCACAGCAGAAGTTACTGAACTCGGACATGGTGTTCACTACCATGGGATGGCAAAAAAATTAAGAAGTTGGTAGATTGATCCTTCTATCCGTGTCCACAGGTGAGCTGACACAAACATGGAGAAATGAAAAATACAATATAAGCTTACTCTGGGAATATCGTGTGCTGCAGCAGAGCCAAGACATAAAAAGAGGACAATACCAGACTGAGTGTAAGGAGACTGAAAGAATCAGTGTGTAACCAGGATTTTGAACTACTAGGACAAAGGCATTGGTGTGCTCTGGCAGTAACAAGATCAGGGAAGGTTTCAAAACAGAAAGAAGTGGTGAGATTGAGAGCTGTGAATGCAGAGTTTATTAAACCATAGTAATCTAAGGAGTTAGAAAGGTGACTCTCCCTTTCCGAAGGGCAGCAAGGAGTATTTCCTTCCCTTTGAGGAATAAGCTCTGCACCTCTAGTAGGAACTTCCGTCTGCCATCAGCTGATAAGAGTGGACACCAGACTGAACATTTCCTCTGTAGTACAAAGAGCAATCTCAGTGCTGCCCTGATGCTTCCCACAACAAACCCCCTGCATGCCGTGCCTGTGTATTTGCTAACATGCAAGGTTGCAGTTAAAACACTGCAGTTCAATGTGTTGTTCAGAGGTTTTACTTTTCATCTAGTGACAATCATAATAGATTTATTTTCTCAGCCCGTGACCCCTCGCCAACACTTTACCTAGATGACAACTGACTCCTCAAAATGAGAGGAGTTGAAATAAGTTAACTGTGAGCAGAGCAGAATCCAGCAGAAAAGATGCTGGTCCTGGATGATACATGCAGGAGTTCTTGTATCTAAGTGTGGTTTTCCACAAAAAACATTACAGGATCCTTCTTGGGATAATTTTCTCCTGATGTTCCTTGTGTAAGCAGGGGTCCTGGATGGCAGTACTGTCTGTAGGGTGTTGGGAACACTCAGCTAGCTGCCTTATCCATGGAAAAGTCCTTAGTTGTAGAACTCAGTGGTCAGAAGGATAGATATTTTGTCAACTCAGGATAATAAGGTCAGTGTTTCAGTCTGATAATTGTGTAAGGCAGTTGAAATATCAGATATGTGATTGAGGGTGTTCCAAAAAGCGTTTGAATAATGTTGTTGCTCTTTTGTTTTGTCTTAGGGGTGAAACACATGCGATTGAAAATCAAAAAGTGCCACACGCTTACCAAGAATGCTACAGGACTGAGGGGATGTTGACAAACCACACTGATCACATCCCACAGAAGCATTTTTCATTTCTCTCCTTCAGAGTCAGGTAGTACATAGTGTATAGTATATATATTTTCCCCTTTTTTCTTTTCTATCTCTGTGCAGATCCATCCAGTATTTTTGCTGACTGCAACTGTCTCTCTGTCAGAGCATCACAGGGATCCATGTAGCTAGAAAGGACCTCAGACATCAATCGTCTATCACTGTCCTGCTGCAAAACAGTATTAGTTCTGCCTAAGCTACTCCCAACTTTTATTTAGTCTGGTTTTAAACCTTCTGATCCTGCAGTGATGCTGCCTGCTTGGGCAGTTGACTTGTCTTTCACTGTCCTCACCTGTCTAAAGTCTTACATAATGTCAGCTTTGACTCTCTCTGGCTGTCCTACCCCTAGAGAACATGGGAACATTTCATCCCATTCCTGCTCTGACAGCTTTTGACATATCTGAAGACTAGTTTCATGCATGCCCTGAGTCTAAATCTTTAATTAAACCCCAGGTCTTTCAATCACATTTTATAGACCTATGATCTTTCTTTTATGGCTCTGTTGGCAGTGGGTGCTGATTTCTTGCAGATCAGCATCTTATTGCTGGAAGGAGATTTGGAAACAGATGCCAAGGTTATTCTGTGTGCATACACATGAAGGGCTTGTGTTGGGTACATCTCACTACGAAACAGCCCTGATGAAGCATCAACAAACAATGAAATGTAATATGGGGAGCTGAGGCACATTGTGGTTTTGACTTTTGCAAACAATGATTAAAGGCCTTGTGTGCAAACTGAAGGGTGCATGTTTGAACCTTAGGAGCTTGTAGCAGTTAATATTGTATTAGCTGGATGTGTTTTGGATAAATTACACCTATGAGGTAACCACAAATTATGGTTATGAAATAGACTGTGAGTTTTGCACTCACTTTGCTTTTACAAATTGCATTGTTAAAGCATTTTCCTTGAACTCCGATACTGTGGAGGTTCTGATAAACTACTTATGCCTTGCTGACCTGAAGTGTGTTGAGCTACATGAAAAATGCTGCAATGAAAAACTTCAAGGAGTGTGAGAGATCTGTATCTTCATGAATGACTTGTTGGGGAAGTTTGGGCAGGATAGATTGAGCTTCTTACTCTGAATTTAAAATGCAAGAAAATACTCCAGCCACAGAAAATGGGGCTCCACTCTGAGGTTAAAGGCTAATTTAATCCAGTAGTCATTCCTACTTTTGGCTAGGTGTCAGCACCTCTGGTCTTTAAGTCTCCCTTACACTCCTCCTGTCATTAAAAACTCTGGCATCTTCTTTGTGGCTGTAATGGGACATTATGTCCTTTGGAAAATGAAGATCTAAATTAAGAGTGTTGGAAGACAGTGCTTTAGCACTTAACTTAATAGCTGTTACTTTACTCAAAATTGACGGGTGTGGAAGAATCTCATGACCTCTTGGTAGATTCCCAATGTTCTATCACTTAAAACTGTAAGACTAATGTGATGCCAGCACTGAATGATAAACCTTATTTATCACTCTTTCCTCTCTGCTTAACCAAAAGAGAATTTCTGTGAACAAGAGAACAGCTCACTGTCGTGCAAACTCTGCAGGCAAGATTTGTTTCCTCTGCCCTATTCCACTCCCCCGGGCCGCGGCCCCGAACTTCGCTGTGGCGCGGCCAGGCGCGCCGGCGCGCCCGGGCGCTGGCGCGACGGCGCAGCCCGGCCCCGACCGCTGGGGCCGGCCCCGGGCGCGGGAAGGAGCGGGAAGGTGGCGGCTTCGCCTGTGCGGACAGTGCCGTCGGGAGATGAGAGGGGAGCCCCGAACACACCGAAGAGAAGGACAACTCTAAACGCGGGCAGATGGAGCTCGTTCAGCCCTGTAAGGCAGATGAACCTTAGGATCAAAGGGTGGGCTCAGTTCAGCGCTCACTGTGTCTCACCTGAAAAATCCACTGCGCGGGCCCGAAGGCCTTACCCGCATTTGCAAAGCCCTGTATCACCAGCGCGCTTGTAACAATTGTGGGTAAAGATCTTGCCCAAATTTTCGTTCGCGAAGACTGGCCATGATGATGATGATGATGATTCTACTCCTCCCAAGGTGAAATTAAGCATTTTTCGTGCTGTCTCCATACCCGAAATCACATGAACAAAGCTTATGGAGTTGGCATAAGCATCTTGGCATGCCCAGACAACCCTAAAAGCCCGGTAGAGGTGCACTGTCTGAGGATGCAGTCCCGGTTGGGAGTGAGGGAACAGCTGGACCTGTTCTGGATACCAAAGCAAAGCAAAAACAACTGGTGAAACTCCTCAAATTTACTGAATCTTCTGGGGGCTTTTTGTGTGTTAAGTTATATTCATCTTCCCAGGGTACTATTAGCATATTCACCTACATTGAAAAAATTAATTTCCTTGTTATATGCCAACTCTTAATTTTTTGTTCTTTCAGAATTATTGAAATTTGTGACAAGAGGTAGTGATATGAGGAAATGCTTGGTTTCTGGTTTGTTAATCAATTCCATAATATCTCATTCTTCACAATTGCTTTATTTAATAGCACCAATTTCTGCTTTCAGGTCTTGACTTCCCTGATAAGCATTTAAGTTTCAGAATTTTTAAAAATCTTTTAACCTTTATCCCTTTGATTTTTTTTTTCTCAGCCTATAATTTATTATACAGTCTCCTGTCAGAGGAGGAGGCAGACTAGGTGATTTTTACTGTATTGCAAATTATAATTATTATCGTTATTTGCATTAGTAATGGATTCATTCTTATCACTGAAAACAATTCCATTATCTGATCAGACAGTTATCTTCACACTGTCCGTGATCATATCTTTTCATTAGGCACCTCTTTCTCTGTGGGTCAAAAGGAGAATTATTCTTTAGTTCAGTCACTTTTCACTCTTAACATTTTCCTTGCTTAAAAAGAAGTTTTTAATCCCCAACAAGGGTCTGTTGCTACAAAAATATGCTCCTTTCTGCTGCTGTGTTGCCATCCCTTCCAACCCAGCAAGGGATGGCACAGCAGTGCCAGGAGCTGCCCTTCAGTGACCTCTCTGTCACAGGCACTGGGAGAGGGTTTGTAATTCAGGTTCAGTGGGAGGGACTGAGAGGCTGATTTTCATGACCCAGTAAAGATATTTTAATGCCTTTTGGGATTAAAGCAAAGGCTTGAGGACCTACAGTCTCTCTTTAATGAAGGGCAGAAGCTTTCTTTCCCAAACCCTCCCTGTGTTCTCTGGGAGATGCAGGTTCGGAGAGGGATAATTGCAGAATGAGGGTGCAGAGGGAGCAAACACAGTCTCCTCACTGGCTCCCCACTAAATTTACTGTCCCTCTCCAGGGGTGTAAAACGGACACAGGCACTGATTTCCAAACTGCAAGCAAAGGGGAAAAGAGACAGGTTGGAGAGAGATGTGAGGTCAGGCCACAGACCCCCCTGAGGAACTGAGAGCACCTTGGTGAGAGCTGCAGGTGGTGGACAACCTCTTTCACACCTCTCCTGATGACTTCTGAGTAAGGAATTAAGGACAGTGCTGAAAAGGTTGTCAGTCTAAACCAAGAGTTTGTTTTATTTATTGTTAAGCAGTTCCTGTGGGAGTTTCTGTCATCTGACTCAGGCTGTGGCCAGCAAACAGAGTGCTTTGTGTTGGGAGAAGGAGGGGATGGCTTCTGCTCTTCCATCACCTCAGGCAGGAACATACACATGCTTACTCTGTGTTTTGCATTCCGTGTAAAGAAGGTGATGACTATATTCCTCCTTAATGGAGAGCCTCTTCTAAGCAAGCAATGGTACCGCACTCAGGGCAGACCTCACTCTCCAAAAAGGATATTCAGGACTCCCAGAGGAATCCAACCTCTGGAACTTCACACCCCAAAACTGAGGTACCCAAGCCACCAGTAATGTTCATTGCTGTTATTTTTCTTGAGAGCGAGACTTAGGTTATAAAAAATTTAATAATATAAATTACTATGTAAAGAAGTGCATTACTGTGGAGATTTAGATCCACCTTTTTTCCCCCTTTACCTCCATAACTGGTGAGATGTGAAGCCATTACCTACATAATGCAATTAAAGGTAAGATTTTCCATAGGTTGTGTGCCACAACAATAATTCCATGGGTCACAGCACAAAGAGGAACTTGAATGCAACTTTTGTCTTTGGGTCTCACATGTCTTCAAGGTGCCAGCAAGGGTAGTAGCCACTCAAATGTTATTGTGTAATTGAATACAACATTTAGACATAATTTAAAGAGTACTTTGCTTCTTGCTTCTGTTTGTATATAGGCACGGTTTAGAAGTAAGTGTCATGTAGGTCACTATAAGTATTTTTTCATTCAGGGCTGTGGAACATCACATCGACCCTCTCCTTTCTTCCTCTGCCCTCTGCTGAAGCCTCCTCTTTTGACCAGGTAAGAAAGGGGATACATCCTACCCTTTTCTTGTTTTCAAATTTGAGAGGGTTTGCAGAGGAAACAAAATGAGTATCTTAAGTTACATAATTTCTTTGGCAAAAAAAGTATTTTGTTCTAGTAAATATGTCTTTTGACAAAGAAATTGTCCCCAGTTTATATCAGTAACAAGTTGTTAACAAATTTAGTCTTGTTTTTCCACAGTTAAACACAACCATACATAGTATATATTTCTGAAGTATGAGGGTATGGCAAAATACCTTAGGATTTACACTCAAACTAAGGAAAGACTAGCCTTCAAGGCATAACATCATAAAATTCTTATTTGCAACCTCTGAGGACACATCCCAGGAAGGTATGGAAATAAATACAAGTACGTTACACTGTCAGCTGTGACTGGGTGATGAAAGCTCTAATATGACAAACTAGATTAAAAAACCCCTCAAGAGATTCAGCAAAGAGAATTCATCAATGCCAAATTAAGATACGCTCAGATATTTCTTGAAAGATAGAACCTCATTATCCTACTGATTTACGGAACAAAGTAATGACTGTGGACAGCATTGTCTAAAGACAACAATGAGCTCTGGTATAGCTCAGTAATAATTAGAGCCACATGAAATCTTCAATTTATTTTTTTTTTATTATTCTCAGATTATTTGTAATATGGGAGAAAAATGCATCACACATGGTAATCTCAAATGTAATAAAAATACGTGTCCCAAGTTGTTCCCATATTTAAAATTCTGATTGCAGTGCTGCCCACCAACAAAATAATAGTAATTTCTGGCAGGAATTATAAAACCTTAACTACAGCACAAAGCATTTTTCACCAAATTACTCACTTTATATCCACAATTATAGCCCATTTGTTTTCTTATGCTGATAACAAAAGATACATTTTGAGATCCTTGCTGTGCTACTCTTCCTTTAATAAATAAAGTGAGCTTTTCAAAAGCTACAAAATGATGCGGATAAAAATCAAAACATTCCTACATTTAAAGATTCAATCAAAGACTTGCCATGAATGGTGTGATATTAAAGTTCAAAAAAAAATAATCAATTTAGTGTGTATTTTTGAACACAATTTGTCACAAATAGCATTCCCAATAGATAAGAATGATTATATGGTAAAGAGAGTAATTTATATATCTCAAGCGTTCTGCTTTTGTCACCAACATCGTTAAGGAATTTGACACATTTGCAGGAGAACAATATATGTCAACTGAAATATATACCAATTAGCCATAAATGGGACACTGAAATGAATGATGCATGTGCATGCTATACTTACAAGTAATAACATGTGGTTTAAAGTCGCTCGCGTTTTCAAACAAGAATTCTTTTTATGTTGTCATTTAAAATATCTAATATTTCAAAAGGTCAGGAATAAATAGCACCATTAGCATTAAAAGCTAGCTAAAGGGAAAGTAATTTGTTGTTCATTTAACATTGCATTTTATGTAATAGCTTTGTAAAATGTTCAGAGGGGGGAGATTTTGCTCGGCTAAAACAAGATGACGGCAGCTCCAGTTCATTATTAAAAGGAGATTTTTTATTATGCTATTGTCAGCTTTAATGTCTTGATTCTGTTAGGTGTTTGTTAAAATTACATGGGTTGCTGAAGTGGCTATGGCAAAGGATAATGCCGAGAATATCGTAACTGTCAAAACAACTGCGTAGGCAAGAATCTGCTTATACCAAGGTAATGGAACAAAAGACAAAGGAGAAACTCTTCTACAGTGTTAGGAAGTTAATAACCCTGTTGAGGTTTCCTCAGCAGGAGGTACTGAGATCAGGAAGCCAGTGTCTGGAAGAGACAAACAGTGAAGGCAGAAGGAAGTAGGCAATGTCAGGGGGGTGTGGTCTCTTAAGGCAACAATATTATGCTCCTGAGGGAGCAAAATTGGGTGGAATCATAGAGTAGTTAGGGTTGGAATTGACCTTTAAAGGTTGTCTAGTTCACCACCCCTCCCCACCCCTGAAATAAGTAGGTACAGCTTCAACTAGACGAAGGTGCTCAGAGCCCTGTCCAGCCTGACTTTGAATGTTTCCAGTGATGGGGCATCTACCACCTCTCAGGCCAACCTGTGCCAGTGTTTTACCATTCTTAAAATAAAAAACTTCTTCCTTATATCTAATCTAAACCAAATAGTGCCTTTTAATCTGGGCAAGAGGCACAAGTGCAATTTAGAAAGTTTTTAAACATAAAAGCAATCCTGCACATCTCTGACTGAAACTGAAATTGCTGGAAGATATTATCTTCAGTTGTGTTAAAGCAAGGAGCAGTTTGGCTTTTACATAAGGAACTTAGTCCAGCTCAGAGCATGCCCACAGGTAGCTAATCTTCAATGCTGATGATGGTCCCTTTTCTATTCTTTACAGCCCTCATCTCCCTTCAAGAGCTGGCAGAATGCACTGAATAAAAAAGAAACACTATTTTTTTTCTATATTAAAAGAGTAGTGCTCTAAGACAGAATAAATTGGTTTCAACCTCCACCACTGCACAGGGAATCTAAAGCCTTGCTGGGAGGTTGATGTCCTTCAGGAAAAGATATTATGGGGGAGGATCAGAAAGGCAGAAAGACCAGAGCGCCCCAGTCTGGGGAACCTGAGAAGAAACTGCAGGAAAGGTCCCCAGGACTGTTAGGTCTGTGTAGTGGTAGATCTCCATCAGTTCTGTGGGATTTTTTCTGTGAGGATGGACTACTTCTGGCAGCAGAGGCAGTCCAGCTGGCTTCTCCAGCAGCAGGCTGAAGGAGCTGAGACAGGATTACACAGGGTCAGAAATGAATTCGTGAACTCTCCACACTTTAGCTGAATGTGTTCATCAGAAAGCATGGAAAGAACCGATCCTCTCATTGCATTACCTCTTTCGATCCCATCATCCAGCAGTTTTGTTCAAGGCTGAGGCCCAGCATAAGGGATTTCAGGATACTTTGGAGAATGTTATGATTATAAGCATTTCAGTGAAACTTCACTAACATTTGAAATTTTCTGTGCAGATTTCTCAAAATAATTCTGTTTAGGTCATAGAAATCCTAGAATAGCTTGGTTTGGAAGGCTCCTTAAAGACCACCTAGTTCCAGCCCACCTGCCGTGAGCAGGGACACCTTTCACTAGGAAAGGTTGCTCAAAGCCTCATCCAGCCTGGTGTTGAACACTTCCAGGGATGGGGCATGGTATGAGCTCAGTTCAGCATTAACACCCCAAAACACATTCGCAATTCTCCATCAAGTTGACTATTCCATCTCTAACAGGTAATTAAACTTAAACTTCTGTCCTCATTTTGTAACCTCTCACCGTCCCCTCCTATCTCTCTTTCATCTTTATCTCGTGCTAATTCTGGGCTTAGCCTTCAGTTTGACTAAGAATATCAGATTCCTTAATCCACTCCTCCTACTCACAAAGCAGATCTGCTTTCTTTTGGTACTGCCCAGGAGCCACTATCCAGATTCTGTCACCTGCCCCCTTTCCTCCTCTGGTTTGAAATTATTTCAAAACAGGCTGAAAGCAGGGGAACACAACTGGTTTTGGCTCATTCTCTCCTAAAGCTATTAAAAAAATTCTATCTATAGAGAGATATCCATAGACTTAACCTCTGCCTCCCAAACTAGCAAAAAAAACCCCAAACCAAAACAAAACAACCAAAAAACCCAAACAGACAAACAAAACAACAACAAAAAACCCCCAAACAACCAACAGCAACCAAAAAACCCCCAAAGCCAAAACAAACAAATAAAAACCCCCAAACAAACAAAATTACCCCCACATATCATCAGTATACGACTGCAGACTCCAGTGTTTTCTGCATGAGTAGCTTTTATTGATAGCAAGGTTATGTGCTGTTAGCAAGAAGTAAGAGTTTGCAGAACATCTTCTCTCACGCTCTCGGACCCACAGAAATGGTATCTGAAGAAGAAATAAATGCAAGCACCTTGAGTTGTCAACATTTCTTGAGATTATACAAATGGATTTGTTTTAATGTAAGTCAGCCTGATTTGTCATGTGACACGAATGGACAGAACAAATGTTGAGCATCTAAGTTTGAAATATTACTGCTGGGGAAAGCACTGATAGACTGTGTCCATTCTACTCTACTGCCTGCCTTCCTTTAATTTTAGTTTCTTTTTCTTTTCCAGATTTTGTGCTACCATCACTATGTAGATGACCACAACTACTTGTACAGAGGCCATGAGTCAGTAGAAAAGTGAGTTCCTATCTACAGGAATACACTTCATCAGTGATGTGCTTTGGTGTGGTGAACAGAGACTAAACTGGACCTAGAATCTCTGCTTTAAGGTAAGTTAAAGTGGTGCCGTAATCACTTCCCTTTGCTTGAAATTGTTTTCATCTCCCATGTTGTCTTTTAAGTGATGGAATTTTAACTGTGCATTTGTATATGGATCTAAAACTTACACTGTACCTCCTGTTCTAGATACCAATTCATGGGGTGGATAAAATAAAATAAGCAAATGAGGGACTTAATTACTAAAAGTCCAGGAAAAAAATGGATCAGTAAATCCTACCTCTGTAATCTGAACATCAAGCCATATTCCATGAAGTCTAGAGCAATCGCTTTTAGCCTCTTTACTTCAATTTTATAGAGAGGCTTTAAGTGCAGGCTCTAAGTACTAGTCCTCATTGGAAGGCTTATTGTCACCATCCTCTTTTGTCAATCATGACCTCAAGGATCATCCATATCAATGGAATACTTCTGCTGGTCCCAGCTGACTGTGAATCTGACACAAAAACAAGCAGTTCTTGTGGAGCTTGGCAAGAGTGATGCTGACAATCCAGCCAGCACTAATTTTTCTCACCCAAAGAGTTATACAGGAAACTTGCTCTTCTAAAGCCTGGAAAGATTTTAAGTTTTTCTTTCGAGTTATTTAAGGTCAAGACTTGAAGTAGTAGTGAATCAAACTATGGATCAACAGTGTCTTGAAAAGAAGGAAATAAAAGGTTTTCTTGAGGGTCTTTTTCTTTTAATGCTTTGAATAGCTTTAGTTGTGAAAAGGCTTTCAATCCACTCACAATTTTGTCACCTATCTTCTCAAGTAACTTTCAAGATTTTCCCAATGGATATACTTACTGTGTTCCATTTTGTCCAGATTCTACTGTGATAGTTGAAGCTCCTAATTTAGGCAAAGTTGGATTAATCCAGTTGTTGTTCCAAAGAAATTTAACCTTTGTAACTTTTCCAACATTAACTTCTGCGTCGATGTAGGCTGTGTAAGTGTTGTCTGGTTTGAGAGTTCCCCTGTGAAAAACAACATTTTATGGATGTGAGGCATGCCAGCATCTACTATTAATTACCAGTCCTCTCATTGGCCTGGCTGTGGTATCAAATGAGTAGAGAATTAACAGAGAGACAATATTTATCATATAATATGGTAACAACATTACTGCTAATTTTCCAACTTAATTCATCCCAAATCAGTGTTTTTCAGAGGCAGGTAGGCCTGATATGCTGCAGTCACACCTCACAGTGAGGACTCAGTTAGAGGATAATCCCTGTGGAGGTGGTAGAGTTTGCTCCCTGTTGCTTATGCAGGGAAGGGATTTTTTTGCATATAGATGAAATTTTCATTTAATGTTAGTTAATTTATATGATACAGATGTTGGGTTTGTTTTGGATGGGCAGAAGGTTTATCTACTAGCTGCTCAGCCTGGCTGTCTAGCAGAGATTCCCACACTGTGGCCAAGTAACATGGCCATGTCTTCCTGGTATCCCTGGTTTATAATCTGACTACTTGCTTCATATCGCACCAACAGAGCAAATTCTAAATGACAGCAGTTTGAGACTGGTGAAGGCTTCAGCTACTGCATCTCACTGAACATTAGCCAATACTTCTCCAATCCTTTTCTTTGCTGTCTCTCAGACCCACACTCTATTTTCTTAAATTTACCCCTGTCAGCAGACATTTGAATGAATCACCCAGAAGAAACCTCTATAGTTTTATCAAGCTTCATGAGAAAGACAGGACTTTCATTCCTCCCCCTAGCTTTGTACTCGCTCCTGCATCTGCCTGCAGAGGAGAATGTTTACTCCCCTCCATATTAAAAGACTTATGGTAGTGGAAGTAATGAGAGACAGGACAAAATCCGTCTGCCTTTTTGTTCCTCTGTTGGATCCACAGTGGTGCCTGGTAGGATACAGCAAGTTTTGCTGGAGAAGAAAAGAACTTCACATCCAGCAACTGTATTGAAACAGGTCCTACAAAGCTAGAGAGGGCTGGAGTGCATCCCATACTGCCAGGTCTGCCAGATTCATCTCAGGTGAATGCACAGATGCATGTGAACTGGGATCAGCTCATAGCACACACCTTCTGCTGGCATGAGGATGTGAAGTCCTTGGAAAAGTGGAAGTGACATAGTTATAAGTAAAAAAAGCAAAGAATTAAACCCAAACCTCACATCAAAATGCCTTCTCCGTATTTTTCATAATTTCAAATATTTTAGTTGAAGCAAACAAGAAAAATGCAAATAAACAAAAACCACAAGAGGCAAGGAAGCAGCTTCAGTGTAAGCAGGAAAGATATGAGCAACAAAAAGTAGATTTTTTTGTATAGTAAATCATAAGGTAACTTTAGCTGAAAGCAACTGTGGCAACATTTTACAAGCCTGTGAAAGACAAAAAGATCAGAACTCTCCTATTGCAGGTCCAGCAAGTCCTTTGTGGAACAGCAAGCAAGCAACACCAAATTCTGGCATTTTAAAATCCTGCATTTTAACCTTTTCCCTTCAAGTGTAAACCCAGAGTGAGTGAACTATTGCTACATTTACATCAGTGATAGAATTTGATCACTAAAAAAACATCAATTTAAACAGAATTATTAATTAAAAATATGAATTAAATATTCTAGAAGAGAAGTTTCTTTTCTGTTGAACAATTAACTTACTTGGTGACCTGGTGCTGCTTTGTGTTCCCATCACTGCCATACAGGGCAACATTTACATATCCATTTACTTTACTCTTTCCAGAGAGGGTCACAGTTACTTTGTACCTCCAAACTATACAGAAGAAATACAGTAAGTTAGGCTGTACCCAGGGAGAAACAGTCTCTAAAATATCAAATGCTGGCATTTTGTCTGTTTTTTCCTGTCTGTACACAGTAGTTGAAAGCAGAAGATACAAAACACCAATGAGTCAGGTATGTCATTATGTCCTAATGAGATCAACATCAGAAATGGTAGACATTTGTGTTACTTTCTGGAAAAGAAAAAAGAGAAAACTGGTCCCTACCATAGTAAATACAATATAGATTTCAGCATTTTTAAGGATTTCATACACAGTGACGTTGGAAAGAAGGCCATGTTAGGAATCAATACAGAATCTAAGCAGTAAAAGAATCCTGAAGCTAAAGGAAAATAATTTTTTGGGCGGGTGATTTCTTTCAGTGTGCAATAAGCAAAAGCAGCTTGAGAAGATTGTGATTGTGTTTACAAAGGTGAAGGAAGAACTGTGTTTTGAGAGCTGACATTTAGGATAACTAAGGTTGTAAATGAGGTTCATTTGGTCCATCCAGTTCTGAAACCAGGCCAGCTGTGATTGGCTTGCTCTTGGCCTTTGTCAAATGGAGTTTTGAACATCTAAAAGGTAGAGATTTCCCAGCTTCTCTGGACCCCTCTTCCCGCCTTTAGCCATTGTCATTGTGACTGTGATTTTCATACTACTTAATAAGAAATTCCCTTGCTGCAACTTGCGTGCATTGCCTATCCTTTCCTCTCCTTGCACCTTGTAGTGCAATCCACTAAACATGTCAGTGATCTTCACTAGACTCTGTAGTTTGCTAACAGCTTTCTTGTACTGGAGGGCTCCAAACTGGGCAGTAGTGTTGGAGCAAAACAGGAAAAAGCATGAAGAACTGAACAGCCCTTGCACTATGTTGAGACCTGTTCATCTGTTAAAATTGATTGTAAAGCAGGAAAATTAAAAATTTTTTTACAAGGAGTAGGTAGCAATGGAAGGAATCAAAACTCACGAGGAAAATCCCTGGCCTCTCCAGTATTCAGGTAAAATTTGAGAAAGTCCTCTGTAATTTTCCCTTTGAATTTATCTGCATAGTGACCCATATTTGGGCATCCTTCTTCTGGGCATGGAAAACATTTTCCCTAGTGAAAACAAATATATCTATTAATAACATTATCCAGCCAGCCAAGAACAAAAAATTAGTCGCAGGACATATTTTTAATATACCCACCTAACTGGCCCTGTATCACAGCAACAGATTTCAAGTAACCCTTTCTATGACTTGAGAAGGATCATGGGAGCTAGCCAGCTTTCTCAGAGGCTCTGATTTTTCAGGGCTCTGTGCTGCTTCTTGGGCCATTTAGTTCAATCCAACCACATCAGTGCCAATCTTGAGTAGTCTTGAACTGGAGCAGGGAAGAGAGGTGTCCTTCCCAGCAACTGATGAGAAAGAAGGATGTCTCCTTATAGCTTCAGGTTGGGTCAAGGGAGGCTTTGTCTTGAAAACAAACCTTGCTTTTATCATGAAAGCAGCTTTCTAGTATGGTGACAGAAGCAGGTAGTCACCTTCTCCCAAAGCAATCTGAGAAGTGTGATCTCTATTACCCGCTAGAATGTGTAAAGGTTGATCTAAGCGCTGTGCAAGTTTATACCTCTGTCTGTGCTGCTTGTAGGGTATGATGAGCCTGTCACCTTCCTGCTGCTCTTAGACTGTAATTCTTTGTCTCCCAGTCTGGGACAGGGAAGGGCTTCCTGACCTTGGTCCATAAAGCATTGCTTTGTCCCTGGAGCCATCTTCAGTCACCAAAGGACTACAGGTTATCACATATTATTTTACTTCTTGTTCTAAACCCAAGAAACCTAAGCTGTGTTTGAAAGCTTGCCTGCTACAGTATGGGATCACAGTCCTTGCTCTTGATAAATACATTTGGCCATTACAGGGACAGCCTGTTCTCTTTGCCTCTTCCCCAGTTCAATGCAGAGGAGCAGGCCTGGGGAAGCCACACAGGCTCCAGTAGTACTTCAGGGCTGCCACACCAGCACCAAACTAGATATGCCCCTGTTCTGCTACTGCCTTCTCCTACTTTCACCTGTGTCATCTGCACAAGCTGTAATACTTTTGGATGTCTGACTCCTCTTACAGATACATTCATTGGATGCAAGCTAGCATAAATACATTGAATTTCAGATGCACAGATAAGAGCCACTATTTTCAATAAGGTGCATCATGAAGTTCTGAGAGATACTTACTGATTGAAAAAGATCATATGAAGCACAAGGATAGCCTAAAAAGCCATTAGGGTAGATGATGCTGTCCAAGTAATACTTGTAACTCCGCAAATGATTGCAAGCCACAAAGTCCCGGGTTCCTGTGAAGAGATGCTTCCAGGTTAGTTCTTCCTTTCTGTTACCCTTCTAGGAAAGAGATCAGCACAGCCCTTGCCCTGTGATTGGGGTGCATCACTCCTGCTCAAAAGCCTTAACACAGTTCTTGGAGCATCAAACCTAAAGTTGGAAACTAACTTACTTTTGGGGAATTGATGCCCTAAGGAATGTCACTGACTCAACAGGTATAAAATGCAAACTTGAAATGCTTTGTGGAGACTGTGCAGCTCAGTGCAGCCCCTGCCCCCCAAAACCCACTCATTTGTGCAATCTGACCGAGTTTAAATAGAAATGAGAACTGCATGAGGCAACAGTTGCATTACCATAACAAAAGAAAACCAAATGAAAAGTATTTAACAGTGAACTTCCTAAGGCAATGCTGATTTGCCTCAGCTGAGGACTTCAAAACAAAATTATTATTTGGGGGTGCGTAAGAAAGGAGACTCTTAGGATTAAAATAATGAATATATTATTTTTCTTTGTGTTGCCTTTACTTTCCTATCTTTAGGTTAAAAAGAAGATCATATACAGTGCAGTTATTTCTTTGTGCTTTAATTCCCCACTATTAATAACAAGTTTACTCTATCCAAAAAAAAAAAAAGGAGAAAGAAAAAGTAATGCCTCCAGCTGCATTTAATAAAAGATGGAGTAAAAGGCTAGTTATCACAAATCAGTTCATGGATTCCCAGAGTTTAAGGTGTTTGCAGTAGTATAAGAAAGACCTTAGATAATATACTGAAAAATCTCCACAGCAGAAATCCTCTGGGTTTTTTTTGTTTTTTTTTTTTAACATAATGTACAATTTAAGTAGATAGACAGAAATTTTGTAATACTCAGAGATTTTATTAGAGCCATATAAAACAACAAAGAACAGTGTAATTGAGCAGCTATGTGCCAATCTTTTTTTAGCTGGCTAAAAGTAGACGCGATAACATCAGGGCAACTCGGATTGTAATCAGTAACTTAAAAAAGAGTTACATTAATTGTTCTATCTCAGAAGAAGAATTTCAGCTGAAGATACACTAACAGGAGCAGCTGTGAACATCCTTGCCCTGCTCCATCAGTGCTGCTGCTGAGCAACTAGACACAAAGTGCAATGTGTGCTACAGGCCCTTCTAAATTTCTTGGCACAGTTCCAGTAACTTTTGTTTCTGCTATTAGATACTTTAGAGGAGACATATTTTGCAAAGGCAAACCCTTTGTCTTGTTTATTTTTTAATGAGCTCTGAAAAATTGGGTGTTTTGAGCCTATTAATAGTTTTGCTGTGCTCTGCAGCTGCCATTGCTGGTGGACACACCAAGAGCTAATGCAAAACACCTGAATTAGAGAAAGTGGCTACACCGTGACAGGTGACATACCCATGAATTTATAATGGAATCAACATACGTACCTTCCCAAATACCATCGAGATCTACAATCTGTGAGACAGCGTTCTTCCCACACCCTGGCATTTCCTCTCCTCCATTTGGATAAAAGTCAATATGTCCTATTGCTGGTCTTATGCCAAAACCTGAAGCATTTAAAACATTGGTAAGCATGCTTTAAATTAACATTGTCTCATACCTGTAGCTGCTGGCTTCAAGTTTGTCTGTGCATGGTGTTTTAGGAGCTGTTAGTGACCAGTATGGTGTATTCGTTCTGTGTCTGTGACAGCACAACAGAGTCTTGATGAACAATTGACTACTTAAGTGCCATAGGGCATAAATAATTCAGTATTAATACAGTAGATATGAATACTCACCTAAGTTGGGGATTGTGGGAGCTGAGTCTGTATGGATAATGTCAACAAAGTCTGCATCAGATTTATCCAGTCTGACTTCAGTTGGAGTGCCTTGAAAATAAGGTTGAGCAGGGTCCAGTCCTGAATGAAAATGACTAGCATTATGTATAGATAAAGAGAAGTAGATGTAGAATCATTTCACATAACACTGATTGATTATATATAATGACTATCAATATACAGTTGCCTTGGGTTCCTCATACTAGGTAATATAGGCATTAATGAAATGATGATGTGTGCTCTCTCTTACCAAGTGGCTTTTCTTCCAGGAAGTCAAAGAGGTTACTTTTGTGAAACCTATTAAATTTTACTAATTTATATATTTACACCAATATTGAATCCCAACCCTTGGAAATAACTTTTTTTTTTTTTAAATTTAATTGAACTTCCCTTTAATAATGTTCAGACTGAGGTTGCTGTGTCTGCATCCCATATAACTCATGTGGTTTCTAGCCCACCTTGCTTGAGAGTACTCAAAGAGGAATTTCAGCTGATAGCACCCCGTGTGTTTGAAGGTGTTGAAACCTGCCTGCCTACTTCTGGCTCCAGTCAGATTTTGGGAAAAACATCTTGTTTTGAAATGACGATCTTGGCTTTTGAGCCTAGCAGAAAATAGAATTGATTTGCTTCCCACATTACTGCAGCAATTTCAGGAGCTTGTAAAGTCTTGCAAATTACACAGTTTTTGCCAACTTATAGTTGCATCTCTTCTTGTCCCTGGGCAACACATTAGGGTTTGCTTTTAAACTGACTTTTGTAGACTATTAGTCCAAGGTTCACCAAGCCTGAAATCCCTGAGGAAAAGTAACCAATTGAAAAGGGTTGTGTTAATAATATCCAAAATTGTCTTTTATGCATGAAAGGTCACTCTGCTTAATGCACAACGCTCTTGGTGCTGCCCGTGTGATGAATAAGGAGATCAAACCCATAGCTTTACCTCTGGAAGGGCTGAACATGTTAGAAAATTTCCTTTGCTGTGTAACACATGTGCAAGCAAAATAATCATCATGCTGACTGTTTTCCCATGCTTATCAGGGCACGGCTCCTTGGTGTACCATAAGAGGCTGAGTTCTGTAATACTCAAATTACTTTGACTACCCTGCAGCCCATGGATAAAACCAGAAGAGGAAATGAGCAGCAATGTTTTGTTTGGTGGCTGAAGTCACTGACTTACCAGTTATTCTTCCAATCCCTGGCCTCCTCCTGCCAGCCTCACCAGCAGCATGTGCTCCAAGGCTGTGCCCGATTATGTGGACATCAGCCGGAGAGTATCCGTATTCGTCCTGGGAAAACAACAACAAAGAAAAATTGCTACATCTCTTTTCATCAGCAATAGGGAAGACTAAAAAGGGGTTGAAAAACTAGTTCTAATTGGACCACTGACTCCTCTCCTATAAGGAACTCTTATAGGATTTCAGCATCTGTTTGCCTGTATAGTTACTTATGTTCAATACATAGATTTTTCAAAACTCCTTATTCAGGTGCTCCCTGCCTTTGGAGGCTGTTACAGCTCCAGACAGTTCTGTTCTGAGAGGCACTGTACCTGTGTCACATTCTGGGCCTGTTAAGATTCACAGAATGCTTATCTGGCTTACGAGAGTCAGCCAGGCAGGAACTCTGAGTTGCACCTGAGAGGTTGGGCACCACATGCAGCTGGGGGAGAACATGAGAGGAGAGATACCCTCAGCCTTTTTGGACAGTAACTCAGGAGCTGCAATGCAGATGTAGAGAGTGAGACACGGGTCAGAGCACTCCTAGACCCAGCATGCTCTCTGTTTTTAGTAATTTATAGTTATTTTGTGGGAAATGTGTGTTGAAAGCAATTAGATTAAAAGAAGGCTTCAAACCAAGCATCACTTCCCATGTGAAGCTGCCTACAAAAGTGGGCATGGGGCACCTCTGTGGAGTTGGGTACTGTCCGCCGTGGCTTTCCCTGGTGGGTCCTGCTTGTCCCCAGCCACTGTTGCTCCCTGAGAGTAGTTGTCCTCCAGCCTCTGCTGACTGGCAGCTTATTTTCTGGCATTCTTACGAGCTCTTTAGTAGGTTTTGGTAGGTTCTGTCTCCATAAAGAAGCAGTTTGCCGTGTCCATTATTTCTGCCTGGCTGTACTGTGGGAATATCTTGTTGAAATTCCTATCCCAAGGTTGTCTAGAACAGTTCTTTTAAGAAAAGGTCTGGTTTCAGCACAACTGAAATGATCGTGGAGCAGAAGACTGTTTTCTGCTGGCTACATCCACATTCATGGAAGTTCCAGTACCGTATTTCTTTCAAATCAGTGTTATAGCTATAGCTTTGTACACAGAATACTCTTACCATAAGAACGTCTACAAAATAAGCGATTTCGGCGCCTACGACACGGATGTTGTTTGATGCCTGGGTGTACTGACATCTTGCACCTCTCTTCCAGTTCACACAGATGCAGTTCACATCTTCCACAGTAAGCATCCTCTGTTTCATAAAACAAGAGTAAAACCCATGGTAAATACAATACGGAATCGAGTCGTGTTGCTTATTGCAGCTCAACTCATATATTTTGTGTGAACTTGTATGACAACCTTTTAAGAACCAAACCTGTAGCATGTGGGTGTGGTCGTGCCTGCTCACAGTGGCGTGTGTGCTCACACAATGCTGAAATAGGGTGATGTGCTGTAGGAATGGCCACAATCATTTCAAATGCCTATAGCAGTATTTTTTACAGAAGGGAAAACAATATCAATAGTGCTACTTTTAATTTTTATTTTCAATCAAACTTTGTATGTAACACTAAGAGCTCTACTTATGTACTGATTCACTTCAGTGATTTAAAAATACTTATTTAATTAAAATTGAATTGGAACTTACATTTTTGATTATAAAAATCAACAGTGTTTTTCTGATACAGATTTTTAAAAAAGAGAATGCCTTTTTATAAGAGGGTGCATAGACTGATGGTGTTCCTGAATATCCATTCCAAATTTATTACTTTCTTTGGATATAGATAGATAGATAGATAGATAGATAGATAGATAGACAGATATGCAGGCAGACGCCTTATTGTCTGCCACAGAATGAGAAGCTTTACTGTCCTCCACTGAGCTGGATTGTTTGGCTAAAAGTATTTTGCTTTAGAAGCTTATGTATAGTTATTCTTCTTTGCTTTGTGTTCAGACATTATAAAGCATCCAAAACCAGTTAAAACTGGCAAAGGATAAAAAAGGCAATTGAAGTGTCTGTGACCATGTTAGAAGTAATAAAAATCAATGTGCAGATAGGATTATTGCTTAATGGGAAGGAAAGTAAGTAACAGATACACATAGGAGGGTTGATGTATTCACAATCCCATTTGCTCCACTCTTTTTTAAAAAGATTCACTGAGACCAAATTTTTCCTAAATATAAATAAATTGGACTGTTGTGATAAAACATAGGCCACCATCATGGAGAAAAAAATTAAGGATTTATCTCAAGCCTCTACATCCTTGTGAAAATTGATCAAATGGATTCAAGGTACTATCTGAAGGAAATTATGAGCTATCTTGTTGACTGTGAAGTTCTAGCAAAAACCCTCTATTTTAAGAGGGGAAAGGGGGAGAGAGAAAAGTGTGAAAACATCACTATGTTTCTAATACTGTAATTAAATTATTAACTAACAAATCCAACAATCATTTGTGAATTTTCATAAAGTGATAATCAACATAGATTTTTTTTTTCAAGAGAAAGTGACAAATAAATTTAATCTCTTTTCTTTTTACCTAGTATCAAAGAAAAGCAGGTGATGGGGATGCAATAAGTGTGAAATACCTTGATTTAAGTTTCACATTGTTTCTGATAGTGATCTCATAAGTAAAATAGGAACACATAATTTTAAAAAATTGTGGTTATGTTAATAGATTTTTGAAAACCGTATCATGCAAGTGCCACCAACTGGGATTTTGCTCTGTGCTGTATGACCAGTAGCTTTCATTAGCTACAGCTGCCACATAAGCATGTTTGAAGGACTTGAGAAAACCACAAGCTGGATTTGCACTTTGTGTGGGGACAGGGTTAAGAAATAATTCGTGGAATTAGCAGAAAAATCAATAAAGCAGAGTGCTTTACTACATTCAGTGTTCATAGTAAGTGTTAGATTGAAAGCTTTGTTTGAAATGCTCCCCTTGAGGTCCCTTCTGGATATCATTTCTACAGCCTTATTGCTCCTGATAATGGCCAGCCCAAACAGCCCCCAACAGCCACACGGCAGCCCAAGCCTTTGTGATAAACTTCCACATCTAGAAACCTGTTCCTTCTCTGGGGAAAACAGGATTCAGCAGCTCTGAGTCTGCAGTTATTTCTGGAATCATCCTAGATCCTAAGCAGTATCTTTATCCAGGGTTTGTGTTGTTTTTACCAAGAAAAAGGACACTTATGGAGTCAAATCCTGTTGTCACTTACTTCAATAAAGAGAAGAACCTTATAGATTTTGCCTCATGCTTTTCCTCAAGGTGCAAAGCTACATATTTAAGTTAATAACAATTTGAAAATGTCACCTTTTTCCCCTTTCTTATCACTTCAAATATCATGAGAAAAATTGTTTAGAAACAGGGAAATCAGACAATTTTTAGGATTGTGTTTATAAATGCAAACTAAGGTACCTCAGAGGGACAGGATGTTCCTGTGGTACATACCTTGCACATGTCTGACAGCCAGTGTTCTTCTCCATTGTCTATAAATCCATGTACTATAAATCTGGTCATCCTGCTCGTGTTAAAATTGGAGTTCTCAATTGTTGACTTATCAACTGCAGAGACTTCCTACAGGAATGCAGATATTAAATTAATGTAGATAATAAATTAATAAACCTTTAAATCTGCTTTTTGTAAATAGTTTTTCAAAATTGCAAAGACCTGAACTATGGTTATCTGTATAGGTGTTTAAAAGTTATGCAATGTTAAACTCATCTGCAAGCATTCACATGACTATGGCTTAAGGTCTGTATTTCCATTCAAACAGGCTTTGACACATATCTTAGAGCAGAAAAGACTTTACTTTTCAAGTGTTTTCATTTTGTCTGTGGAAAAAAATACTCAAAGATGCTCAGTTTCCAGGTACTTCTCAGTGGGGACTCTGCCAAGGAGCTGGAAGAGGTTGTCTCTTGAACAAAGTGGAATTTTTAACACTTTTCAGGAACACAGCTGAAGCCTGTGTTTATTCACGATTTTTACATGTGATTTACTAATGTTTAAACTGCAACAGTTCTTACTTGAAAGTCAGTAGGATTTTCTTTTGTGTACAGGAGGAAGTGAATGTCTATACTTTCTGGTTTCCAGGGTAACTTATAGATTGGTCTTTCTATAGTCCCAGACCATGGCGCATCATCTGTGAAGCATCCAAGCCTTTCATAGCAAACTTCTTTGCCTGTAGCATTAGGATCAGATCAATAATACACGAGTGAGCAGAGAAGAGGAGCAGTTAGTCAGAACTCACAGCATCGCTTCTCTGGGGGTCTCTTGATTCCTTTTAACAGAAAGCAAAGACCAGAAGTTTCCCCCTCCTAGATCTTTAGAGGCTACAGTTTGCTGTAAGGAAAGAAGCCGCCCTCTTGCTTATCAACCAAGTCTTCAGAGGAGTTCCTCTGTGGTATCCTCTCTCATACCTTGGGTATCTTTCCCCAGATGTTGCTTTTCCCAAAGCAAAGACAACTGAAGAGTTTCTCCTAACACCAAGCCAAGGAATTGCAAATGATCAGTAATAAATTGAGACTGTGCTGAACAGCTGACTGCACACAAGAAGTCACACTACACAAGCCAGTGTCTTCTGCTGAATATAAAACTATAGCCTCATTAGACTGCCTCCACTCCCCGCCCCTGGCTTTTTCTCCATTTCCATCACTAAGAAGAGTACAAGAAATAATTCCCTAGGCATGGTAGAGCAATAGCTTTGTTCTGACATAGGAAACATCAGCATTTCTTGCTTATTCCTAGATTAGAATTTCCAGAGTGGAGAAGAGGAAGGACAACGTGCACATGCATTCATCTCACCATTCTTGTATGGGACAGTGAGCCATGTAACCTCAATCAGTAACTGTTAAAGCACCATGTTGTAAAATAATACCTCACAAAATACAGCAACATAGGAAGGCAATATAAATACTAATCCCTAAATGCTTACCTTCTGCTGCACTGAGAAGGAATAGGGCCAGTATCCTAATTCCAAGCATCTAGAACAGTAGAAAAAGAAAGAAGAAAAAGAAGCAGCTGGGATTTGCTAACCCACTCGATTAGCAAGCACACTTAGCTTTCTGGTGCTGAATTTTCTCAGGGTGAACAGGGTGCTGTGACTGTCTTCTCTGCAGCATCTGTCTATGACTGCTGTGTACGCAAGACAAGCGTGAGTCAGCTTTGTGCTTGCTTGCTCCACTAGAGACTGGGGGGTCATAAATAGACTAAAGCATAGCTTAAATCCAGAGTGATTTTTGTCCTATTGAGGCTGCACTTTTTTTCCCTAATCAGATGTAGAGGAGCTACTTTAGAACTATCATGAGGAATAGCATAATGTGAGCTGTAATTCCCCGTTATACTTCTCATGTGGTGTCGTGAGAAGTCAAAAACCTGACAAGGTAAAAAAAACCCCAAATCTGAACTACTTACGATGCAGCCTCTCGAAGGTCCATGCAGTAATGTGCAAACTTTGCAAGCACTTTTTATAGTCTGCTTTATCCTTGGAAATGTTCCTAGAAAGATAGGAATATTTATTTCAGATTATAGATTATAGCTAAACTGAAAAACAACTTTAATGGTTGGTTTCTCTGAAAACTCCAAAACCCATGGACATAGATTTCTTGAATTAGTGTGCTGGAGGCCGGAATAGGATTGGAGCTCCAGAGGTAGGATAATTCCTAGGCAGCAATGCATCAGGAGCAGGACATTAAAGAGAATTATATGTATCTGTGTGTTTTGTCTTGGCTGAGAAGACTGTTATTTTTAGTGTTGTGTAGTTGGGACTACTGGGGATCTACTGGGACAGTTAGTAGGGAGCCGTACTGTTTTTATGTCTCCTTCCTTGCCCTGCATCAAGTGACTTCAGGTGTGGAATTCTCCTGTGTTTCTGGGTCTTTTGTGCCCCATTCCTGACATCAGCTCAATTTGTCAAATTCAATTTGAAAAACTTCTTAGTGGTTGGTTGGTATATTCTTTTCATAGTGAAAGAGCCTTATCTTCTCCTGATATCACCTTAATTTCTTTGTTGAAATGAGTAAATGTAGAAGGACAATTATCTGACCCTTTGGATCCTTTCTATACTACCTGTGTAACCCAAGTTTTGAGAAAGCCCTTCTCTGAGGGATGAACTGAGAGCAAACACACTGGAAAGCTGTACAAATAACACACAAAATTCCCCCAGACATTGGGACATGGCTGGTTTATATAGGAACACTATAGAGCTCAGTAGGTTGTTCAATTAGATACATCAAATAAAAGGTGATAAATAGCCTGTAGAAATGAACAGGACTAGGCCTGGGAACCCCTTGGACCTGTTTATTTTTAGGAGAAGGCTGTAAGTGAACTCAGGAAGAAATGAGACCTGAGCTAACTCCACTTAGAAAGCTTTGTCAGCTTGGCTTTGCTTTATGGCTTTATGGCCATCTATGTTTGCAGAGCTGATGTTCCCTAATCTCCACCTCTGGGAATGACCAAATGGATACCAGCTGTGTGTATAGGTGTTACACTGCTATTACCTGTGCTAGTGGAATTTGTTTCTTTCAACAGTAGTGAAATTTTATTTTGTACTAAAATATCACTTTGATACTGATTTAGAGCTTAGTGCTCCCATCTTTAATTGGAGTAGCATTTTAGTTTGTAAATATGTTCATGCCAGTGATATAGGAGAATCAGTACATGCCCTAGTGCACTGACAAGTTTTAACACTTGTTCAAAATGGGGGGGGGACAGTCTTTCCCATTAGTTTAAGAGCTGGTGGAAAAGATTTGAGTTGGGATTTTATCAGAGCTAGTCTGCTGCTCTCTTCAGCATTGTAATAACACAGGGCAAACAGCATAAACAGACAATTTCTTAGGCCGTGGTCCGTTGGGTTTCAGCTCCTTCAGGAAGAATGGGCAGTGCTGGGGTGCATGTCCTTCCCTATGATGCAGGCTGCTCTTTGCCTGGAGGAGCTGTTTGGCCTCCTTGTGGCCTCACAGTCAGAGGCTTTGGAGGAAGGACGGCATTTGAAAAAGAAAGCGATAAATTAAGGCACAGCTACGTTTCTGCAATCCTGAAGAAGATGTGGCCTGGAATAGGAACATGCAGAGGAAAGGACTGAATTTGTGGAGTTGCAGGGTGCTCTGGCTGTCTCCTGGGACATGGTGTGGTGCTTCCCAGCATTGTGCACGTTTTCCTCACCACTTTCTTAGAAGTTTATCTGCCCAAGTACTTGGACGTCATTTCTCAAACGTGGGGAAATGGGAGTGAATAAATGATTAACTCTTTCTTCCTGTTCATTAACTTAGAATTTGGGGTTTATACTTTGAAAAATATCCACTACCTCGGTCTCTTAAAGCTCCAGGAGGCTCCCTCATGCCATGTTTCGCAGAGCGGTAGTGTTCACTGAAATGGGGAACAGTCAAAGCGAGGTTTTGCAAAGCCTAGATTACTCAGCGTTTCTCTCTAGGACTGTCAGCGGGCACAGCAAAGGTGCATGTTTGAAGCTGAACAGGAGCCAGGAGCTGGGCTTCAGTGTTTAGTTTCTGCCGAAGTGGGGAGTGCTTCACTTGTACTTTTATCTGTTGCTTCCATGCACGTGCTGTGCACAAGGGGCTGTGCTGACCTGCTGCAGGAACGTCCTGCTCTTGTTCTGCTCCTGCCTCATCCCAGTGTCTTCTGAGGGCTGTGTTCTTGTGTGGGGCTGGAAAGCTTTGAGCAGCAGCAGGGGCCACAGAGAGGGGCTGTTTGGGACCATTCTCAGCCTCAGGAGTATTCTGAGGACACGTGCTGCCTTGAGAGTGTGTGATAATTTGCCAGATTTTCTATCTGTCAATGTGGTGGAACTCAGCTCTCACCTTGGGGCACTGGTAAAGCAAGACTGTGCAGTGTTATAAATGGATTTTAGCATCTGTGATTTCTCATTTCTCCCATAGTTACAAGTACAATAAACTTGTTTCAAACATGAAAAACCTTGACAAGTGTGTTTGCAAAGAGCTGAAAAAAACCAAAGGAAGCAACGGACTTTTTTTTTTTTTTAAACTTTGTTTTAATTGCCTTATGTACTAACATTTCCATGCACAGGGCTGAGGGTTTGCTCAGCTGCTGTATACAGAACTTGGTGACCTCTAGCAAGGTGTAAGTAACTGGGGAACTCCGTATGCCACAGTTCCATGGCCACAATAAGTTGACCTGAGAAGAAAAAATATCTTGAATCAAGATTTATTTATCTATTTTCACCCCGTGAAAAATGAAAGGGTGTCAGCTGTCACCTTGAGGGTTGTTAGTTCAACTCATAATCCCACTTAAGCCTTCCTAAAAGCCTGCTGTACAGAATATTTGCATCTGTATATTAACAGTAACAAGGTGAATGTCCTTCTTTTGGGGACCAGCTGTAAAATTTAAGTTTTAATATATTAATAAAATTAATCTCTAGATTCACAAATATAGAACTCTAGATAAAAGTCAGAAAGGTGGGTTGTTAAGCTCCCTTTATTTAGGCTATGTGCTTAACTAGATTGCCCCAATCAAAGTTCTGCAGCTTTTTGGTTTTTAGGAGCTCATACCAAAAGGGATTTCATCAGCCTCTCAAAATAATCCATGACAATGCCAAACTATGGTTTTTCTCCTAATATCTAAGCAATATTTCTTCTGTTGTGAAATACATTAATTAAATCTTGACCTAAACCCAGTGGATATTTGGAATAGTTGATGGTGACCCTTCACAGACAGCTTAGGCCTATGTTTCTGTCCTCCTCTCCAGGTTTTTCTTTATTGAGGAACACACTTCCTTCAGCTGCTCTGAAGTTTTCTTAATCTTTTGATATTTTTCCAAACTGCAGTCTGTGTGTATTTTTTCCTGAAGTATACTCTCCAAACTTGAAAATGCCCCTAGTTCTGGTTACAGTCTTACCCCAATTATTCCAATTAGAATAAATACTTCTTGGATCTTCTGTATACTAATTCTGATAATGCACCTGGGAATGAGGTTTGCTTTATCTTGGTTTGTAATTGTAAATTACTGGACATTATTCACTGCCGTATTCTACTCCAGACAATTATTCCCTGGTGCCTACTCAAACATTTGATTTTCTGTCCAAAGTGTAGCAACTTGTCCTTGTCATTACTGAAATTCACATTGTTGAATGCAAACCATGTGTCCAATTCAAGACCATTTTTCAGTCTTGTCTCCTAGGGTTTTTGCACTCCTTTCCCATTCCTTCTGACCTGTAAAAAGGATATACTTACCTCTGTCCATCCTCTCCATGCACTATATTGACTGTTTCTGCTCCTAGTCTTGTCCAGAGCAGAGAAAATATGGCTTTATTCCAGAGAAATTCAATTTTTGTAGTATTTTTGGGGTTAATTTCAACATCAAGATATTTTGTGTAGACTGCACCTTGAGTGAGGTCTCCACTGCAAACAGAATGAAGACAGCAACATGAAGTTTGACGGGGCAGAGATTGCTGAACCAAATCACATTCTCCACAAACTTTCAGTTTTTCCCTTTGTTACAACAGAAATTTGCATTTTTGTTGTTCTTTAACAGAACACAGCACCAGGGCTCTGGGGCGTTATGCTCTGAACAAGGAGAGGATGAAAACTAGTACTAGACACTTTATTGGGCCTGTGGCAGGAGACCAGAGGGAGAGGAGAAGAGTGAACCGGGGGCTGTCCCCCAGGCTGTGTGCCAGGTTTGCAGGTGTCACTGCAGGGAGAGCTGCAGGTGAGCTGGAGCACAGAAACACAGAGCTCATGGAAACGGAAGTGACTTCCATTTCCTTTTCTCAACCATCCATCTGCCCTCATGGGTCTTACTTACGTAATAACTTCTTTCATATCTGATGTTAAGCAGAATGTTTGCAATGCAGGATAAATGTTCACACAGCTTAAATATGTGGAAAATATGCAGACCAATGTTAGGAGCATTAAATGCTATAGAGAAATAATAATTTAACTTACTTGGCAATTTCATATTCTTTTGTGTGCCCCTCTGTGTCATAGAAAACTAGGTTTATGTCTCCTCTCGTTTTCTTTACACCAGACAGTTTTATAAATACTTTTTGTCTCCAAGCTGCATAAATAAAAGCAAAAATAAATCTAGATTATCATTGCTATGAGAGACCTAAAAATGCTAGTATACCAGGAAGTTATTTTTTTCTAACTGGAATTCATTCCTGTTAAGAAATGGAAGACTTTGTGAGCTTGAATTCTGATAACTAATGTAGCATTTTTTGTCAGAGATATTAGCAGTTGTTCATAGAAGCAACACAGGTACACGGCTGTAAATCACATCAAGGCAATGACTTTTCAAACAAGTGGACAACTGTAACAAACCTTCTCCACTCACCAGCAAAAGGTTCATCTGCTGCTGTATTCAAAAAATACTTTTGGTTTTCCCTCTTCAATTTATCAGGGAATCTGTCAGCATAGTGCCCCATCATTGGACATCCCTCGGGCGGACATGGGAAACAGTCTCCCTAGGGAAAAGAAGAGCATCAGTTAATGAGTCTTTTTTCATCCTAGCTCTGATGAAATTAAGGCTCAAGATGTTGTTCTGATCTTGCAAAGCTGTGGCAGTGCTGTATATTGTCACAGCTTACCACCAAAACCTGATAAACTTGTTTTAGATAATGGCTCCTGCACCCAGGAGGGTGTAGAATGAGCAGGTTTGATATCTGTGTATGATAATGGTCTGAAACTCATTAGTTCAAATATTTTTCAGTTAGGTTCTAGTTCAAAATGTAAGCCAATTTTACCCTCCTAGTGGAAGAGAACTTGCCCACATTCACATTGCAATATCATATGGGAGAAAATAAATGGAGCATCATTCATAAGTGCATTAATTTAGGTGCTCTAATCTGTGTCCAATGTAAATTAGAGGACGGTCGAGGATTCTGGAGGCTCCAAATGTCTCTTTTTCCAGCCAGGAATTAGTAGGATAGATATATCTAACCTATGTGCCCTTTGCATAAAAGTTTGGGGCGATAATTCCACGAGGTTTAATTTTTTTCCCACTTTTTTGGTGATATCATCTATGCTTCAGGATTCATTTTCCAGAGTGGAATAGTTGATGGGAACTACTGTGTGCTGTGCTTCCTCCTACACAACCACACCATGGGACCACAGCCACCAGCATCTAAGTGCTACCTGCCCCTGAATCCTGGATGATTTTCTTTACTCCTCACACAGTCCTGGGCTGATGTACTTACTTCCTGAAAGGATTTGTACGTTTCACAGGGATATCCAAGGTATCCAGTGGGATAGAGGATGCTTTCAAAATAATATTCGTGGCTGCGTGAGTGATGGCACCCCCCGAGCACTGTAGCATCTGTTGGAAAAAAGTTTATGATCATCAGTGAGACAACCTCTTGTTATCCTATATGAGAGTTGCACTTGTCTCACCATGGAAACAGCTGAGGCACAGAATGGAACAACAGCATGGTCTGGTATTAATCCTTTTGTCTGAATTTGCATGTTTCTACTTGTAGAAGAATTACTGTTTTGTCTGTGTTTTATATGGAGAACTATGTGTCATTACCTCAAGATTTCAAGGGAGATGTGTTGGTCTGCTGTGATGTAACAATCCCTTTTAAGAAGACACTCACACATATGCATATATATATATATTTGAGATGTCACAGCTAGATGATTACATTTTTATGGCTTAATAGAGCATGGAGAATCCAGCAGCCTTCTGCCAACCTGTCCAAAGCCTCTGAAAACAGAGAAGTCTCAGGGAGAGAGCTGAGGCATGTACAGTCCCTGGAAACGCTGAGTGCTCTTGCCTAATTCATGCCTCATAAGTGCTGGATGCTCTTTACAGCATCTGCAAGATGCTGCAAGAAACCAGAGATGGTGGTGTCATGCTGCTGATTTGGTCACAAGACTGGCCTATCTCAGCCTGGAAAACCTCCTGCCGGGGTTGTTGGACCTGCCCACTCCTTGTCTCCTGCTTTTTGGGTCCTACATCTAATTTCAAATTACAGAAGCAAACCTCAGGCATGAATGATACCTCCTTTCCCTACAGCATTCTCTGTGGAGCACTGTTCTGTTCCAGCCTTTATTTCTCATTTCCTTTTTAACTTAGAAGTAAATAGGCAAAAAGAAATTTTGTTTTGCTGTTTTCTCCCAAACAGGCAGTTATTTTCACAGTTCATGTTTCAGAATTGAGCAAAAATAAAGTACTATGCATGTTGGAAATGTATGTTTACCTGCAATGATAGCTTCAAAATCGCCTTGCTTCATCTCTAGAATTAAATCATTGCATCCAGGCATCACAGTTCCTCCATTTGGGTAAAAGTCCAGGTGCCCAGTGGTGTTATACATTCCAAACCCTGAGATGTGCATGTGATGATGTCAGTGTCTCGCTGACGTGCCCATCCCTGCAGGTACTTACTTGCACATGAACACTTACCTGCAGCAGGAAAGTGAGCAGCATTACTGTGAATAACATCAACAAAGTTTGCATCTGAAGGATCCAACCTCACCTCAGGAGGAGTGCCTTCAAAATAGGGCCCAGCTGGGTCTAAACCTAAAAACCCACAACATTTATTAGTTGAGGGAGGGAGAGAAGCGTTGCACATGTTAACATGTCTTTTCCCCACTTATGACATCGGGTGTTCAGTATTGTACAGGGCATGCTCAGTAATGATGTGAATTATAAGCTAAACTGTAAAAAATATGCAGCAGTATGCTTCTGTGAGCCTTTTTGAAAACCTATTCCAACAGGAGTAAAATTTTTTTTCAGTTCATTATATAATAGCATATTATCACTATGAAGGAGGCATTTCATTACCTGTGAGCTTATTACTGTCCTGTAAAGCTTTACAAACAAGTATAACTAAGGATCCTTGCTGCTTTGTCTTTGTGTGGGGCTTGATGTAACACAGTGAATGATGGTAATGTTACAAACTTGTTAGCTATGTTTGTCCTTCCACTAAAGTCTTCCTGTAAAGAGTTCTTAACCTAAATAGAGAGAGAAGATGTAATAATTTTCCTCGTTTCTAAGAGGCATAAAGTTTGAATACTGTTATGACAGGTAGCTCCACCACTACCAGTAATTTAATTCCAGTCTACAGACCAGTGTGTTGCAAGTTTCTTTCCCTTAGACATGGGCTGTTGGCTCTGCATCTTGGTGAACAGCCTACCTGTTATCCGTCTGATGCCTCGGATCCTTCTTCCCGCTTCTCCTGCAGTATGTGCTCCCAGACTGTGGCCAATTAAATGGATTTCATAAGGGGAGTATCCGAACATTTTCTGATCATTAAAGTGGTGGTGGTGGTGGGAGATAAGAACACAGGCTTTGAATAACAAGCAAAGAGCGTGTCTGACATTATGGGCCTCTGGCAACATCTAGAACGACTTTCTGCATAGCAAACAGGGTGTGAGCCCCTTGAGTTAATTATTGTTTAAATTACACTAAGAATTGATAGAAACATGATCCAGTCTGGAACTTTAAATGCACAGTGATGCAGGATTCACTGCTGTAGTGTTGGCATATGCTTCCCGTATTCCACTACCCTTGCTGACAAAATATGAACCTTATTTGGATCAATGCCTAATGTCATCTTCCATAACAGTGATCTTATTTTTTTCTTTATGTACTCTATTATGAAGCTATTTTTTATCACATGTCTACTTAGAATATATGATCATATCACTGAATAATAGTTTCATTGACAAGCTCAGGGGGGGTGACATTCTTCTTTTTGCCAAGTGTCACCTGTACAAGACCTGCACTGCTGAGATATTACACGTGTTTTGAAGGTCAAAAAGGAGATTAATCAGTCTGTAGGCTGTACAAAGGGGACAGATTTCATTCAGGGATTTGATGTGTTTCGTAACTACCAAACCCAATAAGTTTGCTAATTGCTTGAGGCTTTTAATTGAGTTTTGTTTTGTACTGTGTGTACCAAAAGTAGATCAGTAGTATTGGCCCGTCTACCTTTATTGTTAGATGGCAGACTCCTCTGAATACATTTTACTGCAGTACTTCCATTTCCAATGCAGTTTAACCTTTCCTGCAGTCAAACTCTAAAAGTTTGTAAATCGGGGAAAACAAAAGAAAGTCTAAGCATCACCTATGCATTTTTGTAAGGGAAGAAAGGGAGGCCGAGACTGCAAATGGTGCAGCAATAGAGATAGTAAATGAGAAACTGAATCCATCTTCAAATGACCTGGGATTTACACATAAAGATCCAGGAGCAAATGTGTGAGGCTAGGTATGAGTTTCCTAGGTAGGAACAGTTGATTGTACCCCAGCAGAATCTAGAAAAGTGGTCTTTGATTGTCAGGTGCTGCAATTTTGGCACTTTGCTTTGTGGGCTCTGAATTATCTCTCGCAGCACTTTAAAATGAGCACCTCCTGACCAGGATCAATCCATGGCCGTGCAGGATTCTGATTTTCAGCTGCTCCAAGTACTCATGAGTCTTTCTGAAGTCAGTGGGAAATGCTGATACACAAATTTTGCTAGTGAGCAATTCTGTGCTCTGTTTATAAATGTGAACACCTGCCTTCAGGAACATGAAGTTCAAAACTAGAAGGCAACTGGACAGTTTATTGTGTCTGTAGACTGCAAATATGGCACTATCAAGTGACGCAGCTCCTGCTCATTTTGGTGGTGTAAGCTGAGATCTTAATGTACTTCTAGCACATGTGTATAATGCTTGCAAAACTCTTATAAGCACTGAACCTGCCTCCTTTCCACGGAATGCCTTCTTGCCTGTATCATCGTATGGAAATGTTGCCACCTACTGGTCTTTAATTAGTTGGCACATCTTCTCAGCCACATTAGCTTAATTTGCGTCTTTTGTGGCTGATAATTAGTGTAATTAGCTGGATCTCTGCTGCATGCGCTGTGCAGCTCTGCCTGACCGTACTGGACAAGGTTCAAACCCAAAGCAGCAGTGTCATAACCCCCCTGTATCCACTGAGGAATTGCAGGAGGTGAAGCGGGGTCTTTTACCTGTAAAGTTGTTACGAAATAAGCAACCTCAGCCCCAATCACGCGGATGTTGTTCACTGCACTGACGTAGGTGCCTTTTGCACCTTCTTTCCAATCCACAGCAATGCAGTTGATGTTTGCCACTTCCAGTAGCAGCTGATGTGGGAACACACAAAGCAAAGTATTTAAGAAAACAAGTAATAATCAGAGATTCAACTTAAATCAGAAAAAGCATTAAAAGGTAACATAATAGGGAAATATCTCATTCTCTACAAAATGGGACTATCACTGTAGCCCACACCACACTGAAACACACATCTTCTTACTAGACAGAATATATTATTCCAAAAAGTATCGATTATGAAAACTGTAATAAGAATATTTTACTTTATACAGTGTTTTTATGCATATTTGAAACAATTTGGAAAAGCCATACAACTGCACAGTTTTTTCTATGTGCAGTATCTGACTTTCTTTGAGGGATGTTAGTAGCTTAACTGAATTGTATAGGAAGAAGACTTATTTATTAAATGCCTTTAAAACCGAGAAAGTCATGTCAGACTGAAAAGACATGGAGTAGAGCAGAAAGGTTCTATTTCAGCAAAGAAAGCTAATGCACTGGTCACTTCAGTACTGGGCATGGCCTTGCAGACATCAGTGATTTTTCCAGTCTGCAGTTATAGTTTTCTGTAACTAAAGCTCACTTAAGGCTGAGATAGAACAAGGAGTGGAAACAAAAATTAATTCATGTAAAACAGCTAAGGGTGAATGACAAGGAAAACAAAAGCTTGAAACCCTAGTGCATCCTGGACTCTCTCCTTTCCTGTAGTTTGTAGTGTGGAGAGGCAGAAAGAAATACTGTTTCTTTTCAACATTTTTTCACTGTAATCAAACAAAAAGCAAAAAGTTTGATGGTGGTGCTTTTGTTGTGGTTGGTTGGTTGGTAGGGTTTTTGTTTGTTTTAAAAACTGAATAGTGGTGAACCAGAATAGTATTTATAAACTGAAACTTGAGCTTTACAACTCCTGAAGGCCTTTTGACTGAAGGACAGTTCAGTTTCTGTTAATGGGAGCGGCAGTGTCTAATCCAATATTCCGACATGGCTGTAGAGACTGGAGACACCTGTGTTCAGTTTATTGCTTTGATCTGATCTGTAGGGTTTGGGAATGGAAACTCCCTAGAGAAACAGCATCTCAGAGATGACCAAGAAACCTTGACTTTGCTTTATCTTCCTGAGTGGGAACATTCTGTTTTTTGTGAAATTTAATTCTTGGTTCGTATCTTCTACTACCCAGTGAACTGCAAAATGGAAGGTGAATGTTAGTGCCTAAAGGATAGTGACAAAGCTACTACTGCTGATGGAAATCAGAGGATACTCTCTCATACCAAGCACATTTCTACCACCCAGCCTGTTTTTCCAGTGCTGCCAAATCCGTGAATGATGAAGGAGGTTTTCCTGTGTGAAGAAAAATGTGAGTTCTGGATGGTTGAGCAGTTTATCGCCGAGATCACCTGTATGTTTAAAAAAAAAATAAAATTATCTATTCATATTTTCAAACATTTAAAAAAGTCAGTCTGCAGGACTAAATGAACTCCTTTGAATGGACAAAGGTCTGTGATTTTCGGAACTCAGGGACCCCTTTATCCCTCTTTTCTTAATTCCACTATGGTTTCCAAAGGGTTGTTGCCATGTGGTTTCTGCTGCTCCTATCTGCTTAACACAGGAAGATCCCCCTTTAGTGGAATATGAAGCAACCTAAAAGGGCCACAGTGTCAGTGGTGTCTGTTGGCCTGACTTGGGCGAGTTCCTCCAGGGTGCAGCCCACCAACTCCACAATTCCTGCTTCAGCTTGTCCTTTTACCGACCTGACCTTTGGCTTCAATGTGCTGCTTGCATCCAAGCAGCAGCCTGTTTTGCCATTAGCTACTCCAGAAAGGCTGGAAGAATTTCATGCAAGAATTGCATGCAGTAGGGCTGAAACTGGTCTTCACACATTGCTGCAACCTACTTAGTTATATATTTTTCTTTGAGAATGATATCTGACTATCTGTATTGTTTTCAAACAAATACAGAGGCTGTGATGTGAGCTCAGAGAGTTTGGGTGTGGATGGGCTGTGCCCTAGATCATAGATACACTTAAGTTTAAATGTACTGGGAAGTAGTGCAAGAAGTATTTTGGTTTATGTTATCAGCAACAGAACTGCTGAGCAATTTGCTGAGTGTATCTCGTGTGCTGACACGTCCCTGCTCTGCAGATTGTAGAACTTTGTTACAGGTTCTCATCCATGGAGCATTAGATTCTCAGTGTGGCAACCAGAGTTGCTGTAAGCAATGATGTCTGCAAGGGCAGTGGTGTGGCATTATAGTTTGTAATGCAATGTAGTTCAGAGGAATGCCAAGCGTCCCTGTACTGCTCAGGGGACACGAGGTTTGGGGGTCTGAAAGGAATTTAGCAGCTTCATAAGCATTTACTGAAGCCACGTGATCCCAGCTCCTGATCTTCCAGGTTCTTCCACATTGCTCTGCTCAGTATTTCAGGGCATAAGCAACTTGAGTAATTCTACTTTTAGAGTGCAGAGAGACAGGTGAGAATGTAAAATTACTCCAATTTCAAGGTGGAATGTGGGTTTGGAAATTGCATAAAATCAGTCACCTTCAGACTTTTATTTTTAAAACTCACAGTATCTTCTAACTCAGCTCCCCTTTAAGTCAGGAATATTTGCTCTCCCATCTGATGCTCAAAAGGCTATTTATTTGAAGGAGGTTGCATTGTTGCTCAGAGACCTAAATATATGCAGAAGGTAGTCTGCTATAACCTATAACCTTGTGCAGGAAAATACCAGGAAACTTTTTGTGTCCTACAGATCATTCATAATGAATGTCCTACACTCATTCTTTTTTTTTTTTTTTTGTACTTTACACCAAAGTACGTTCATTACTGCACCTTCAAACTACCTTCTTATTTCGACTTGTTTGCCTATGGTGACTGACATAGATTTGGTAACAAGTTAATATTTCTAGGTTTAGTCAGTTTTTTATGTTAAAAGTAAATGTCACCTGTGAGTTATTTCCTGTTTCTCTGGTGTAGAGAGTGAAGCTGATGTTCATATGCTCTGGAGAATCAGGCAAACCTGTCAGAAGTCTCCCTGGTACCCCAGACCAGGGTGGGTCATCTGTAAAACACCCAAGCCTGGGGTAGCAAACTTCTTTACCTAGGGAAGAAGAAATAACTTGTTTGTATGTCCGATTCCCTTATGCTCGGTGATGTATTTGGGACTACAGTAGTCTGAAGAGCAGAAAACTAAGTATTTAATTTTATGTTAAATTTTGAAACTCATTTCTTGAAGTTCATTCTTGTTTCCTTCATGCATTTTGCCCAAAACAGGTAACATTAGGGGAGCAAAATACTTAGAGAATAAACCAAGTAAAGACCTACACAGAGTTTTGACACCATTTCCTAGGCTGGTAAAGTATTGGTTCAGTTTCTTTTTAAAAACAGACTTTTAAGAAATGCTCATTAGAATTGCTTCTGCATGGTTTCTACTCCAAAGCATTGTGTGTCTGCTCATAGGAATGAAGCATATCTACCTTGTACTGTGAATGATATGAACATTTCCTTTAAGATAGTAGGGTTTTTTTCTAGATCAAATGGGTCTCATGCTCACTTATCCTTAACTTTTATGTTTTAGTACAGTTGTGCTAAACACCCTGTTGCTGATCAGTTCTTTGTACATGACAAAGAACTGTACATGTACTTTGTACATGTAATGTAAAGAGCTCGTGCATTGGCTTGATGGGACACGTGACACTGAATTTCTCTGTGGATTTTCAGCACAGAGTTATGTCTGTTGTGTTCTTAATAATAACTTGTAAACAAAGCAGAGCCTTTTAGCATTAGTTCTACGCACAGTAATAGACATTGTCATGCAATGACCCACAAATCATACTACAGTTTCAGTGTAAAGGAAAATAACAGTCATCATATCCTATATATCATTTCATATGAATTCACTTTCTAGTGGTAGTTTTTAAGGTATAATGTCTCACCTGCTACTGTGCCAAGGAGATAAAATGCAATAATCCACATTCCAACCACCTAAAGCAAATTGAATACACAGGTTAAGCATTTTGCTTTGAGTGATTTGTCCTTTTAAAAGGAGTGTAATACAAAGAGAAATGCAAAGACCTGCACCTGAAGAGGAATAACCTCACACGCTGGTCTGTACACAGTGGGAACCCATCAGACAGAAAGCAGCTTTGCAGAAAGAGGCCTGAGACTCCTGGTGGGCACCAACTGACCACAAGCCAGCAACATGCCCAACACCCTTTGCTGTCCTGGGCTGCTTTAGGAGGAGTGTTGCCAGCAGGGTGTGGGAAGCGATCCTTCCCCACCACTCAGTTTTGCCATTCATTGTATTTCTTGCACAGACAATACTACATGCAGATTGCTGAGGGAATTAACCAGAATCCAAGGTCCTGATTTCTTTCCAGCTGTGAAGAGATAGGTGAGAGGTGTGGTACAACACAGACAGGGATCCCTGTAACTTGATCAAGTCTGCACACTTGCCAGCTTAGGCTCCTTACTATAAGAAAGACATTGAGGTGCTGGAGCGATTCCGGAGAAGAGAACAAAGCTGGTGAAGGGGCTGGAGCACAAGTCCCATGAGGAGCGGCTGAGGGAGCTGGGGTTGTTTAGGCTGAAGAAAAGGAGGCTCAGGGGGCACCTTATAACTCCATACAACTACCTGAAAGGAGGTTGTAGCCAGGTGGGGTCAGGCTCTTCTCCCATGCAACCAGAGACAGGACAAGGTGAAATGGCCTCAGATTGTACCGGGGAGGTTTAGATGGGATATTGGGGGAAATTTCTTTACAGAAAGGGCTGTCAATGGGAACAGGCTGCCCAGAGAAGTGGTGGAGTCACCATCCCTGCAGGGCTTTAAAAGATGTGTAGATGTGGCACTTAGGGACATGGTTTAGTGGTGGACTTGGCAGTGTTAGGTTAAGGGTTGAACTTAACGATCTTAAAGGTTTTTTCCATCCGAAACAATTATATGATTCTATCTTCAAGCTCTTTGGGCTGCTTTTAGCCAGGGCTCTTTTTATTTATGCACTTTCATATCCCTGACTTTATACAGATTCCTTTCGTCTACACTTGTTTATTTGTCTTTTCCAGGGCAGGAGTTCCATTTATTTCACCTTTCTCCCTTCCCATTTTCCTCATTCACAGTTCTCAAATTCCTCTTCTTCTAGGTGTTTCCTATGGCATCTTCCTCCCATTTCATCGTACCGCTTTTATTTTAAACCAAAAATTTGAGCTGTCACTCCTGGCCACTGGGATAGCTCATTAGAAGTATTAAGAAAAAATGGGAAATGTAGTAGTTATAATCTTGCTGTGTGAGCAACACTCTCCAAGGGATATTTCTACAGACAGGAGAAAGCTAGAAAAACAGTGCTCCAAAGCTCCTTGACACTACAAAATGCTCTTGGAAACAAAGAAGAAACAATTCAGAATTTTACAGAATTTGTCCTTGAAGCTTCTGTGACAAATGTCAAACAGGAGGTATATGTGATCCACCTATGTACGTGTTTTTGGTGGAAGTTGGATTACTTGGCTGTAAGACATGGTTTCCTAACAAAGCGAAATGGGAGAGGTCAGAGAGTGTGTATCAGTACTCTCTAAAAAACTCTGAAGTCTCTATTTGGTAACAGCTTGTTTATGTATTAGGGCAGAGAAAAGAGGGTAAATATCTAAGCAGTGAGCAGGAGGTGCAGAGTGCTGAGCTGAGAGGAATTATGAAATTTCCTTGGAAATACAATTCTGATCCCAATTCTAATTTATCCTTCGGTGTAGTTAACAGAAAAGAAAAGATCAATCTGCTCAAGGAGAGTGGAAATCAGAGAGGAGGTCTGGCAGTAAGAATAGGAGAGAAAAGGATCAGGAGTTATTTGAAGCTGCTGGTGAAGGACAAGAAGAGTGAACTGTTCGCCAAAAAGAGCAGCTCCCTTCAGCTGGAATATCTGTCAAGCACTCCCCATCACCATGCTGAGAACCCGATGACAGGAAAATCACAGATGATGCAGCACATCAAAGGGATTGCAGAGCTTGGGAGCATTTGTTTATATTTAATGGACAGTCCTCCTACCCAGGAGATGTATAGTCCACGTTGGGAACACTACCGCAGGAAGGATAGTATAATTCCTTTTCTGACCTAAAATCTAAAATGCAAGTAATTTTAGAAAATGTGGGAGACTGTTGACAAATAAAGGTGATCCACAGTTTCTTTCAGAGGATCTTCCTTTGAAGGCAGAAAATTGAAATGGACACATAGCTAGGTTAGTAAAAGAAGCAGCAGAAATGTTATTATTAATGTATATAATTTGGATAGAAGACAATTTTTTAGTGGGAAGCCTTTTTATATTGATCTATGATAATGACAAAAAGATTGTAAAGAGGTCAAAAAATCATGTCTTTTTAAAAAGGGTTCAGGCAGCATACAACCTGAAAACTCTTTCATTGGGCATTGAAGAGGCGTAGTGCTGAACAAGAGGAACTGGAATTACTTGTTTGGGAATGTGATCTCAGCCTAAGCAGTAGTGCTGGCAAGAGGCTACTGAACACTTAGCTCAGTTAATATACTCAATGGACAGAAGACGTGCACTTTTGAAGCAAAACTGGCACTAAATATTTCTAAATTGCTTTTCAGTTCAGGAAAAAAAATTTGCAAATACTGATAGACTGACATCCTATTGTATAAAAGTTACACTGGAGCAGTGGTTGTCCTTCACAGTAGGCCATCAAGTCACCTTCAGGACACTGTTGCTCAGTCTGTGATTCATGGGCCACTTGTAGATGGTTTGTGAGATATGAGAAAGTCTGTATAATGACTGTCAACAGTGTACTTTTAAGTCCCACACATGTACCCACACACCTTCCTTAGGACATGCACACAAGCAGACACACGGAATCTATTAAAGAGAAACCAGCCCAAATCTCATTTTTCATAATCAGTATTTTAACCTAATAATTTCACAGTAGGAAATAGGTTTTTAAAAAATTTTAAACAAAATTCGTTATTTATCAAATTGCTAAGAATTTTACTCACCATTCTCTTATAACGCTTGTTATTTCTTTCTCTGGTGAGTAGTACCAGGATACAAAATGGCCACTGTTTTCTTTAGTGAAAATTGGGTAGCTGTATGCTGAAAAAAAAATAGAAAAGAGATTAAAAACCTGTGGGTAACTTGGTAGAGTGGAAGAAACTGGAAGACAACAAGAGGACAAAAAAGGGCAATATTGATAACTGAGAATTATTGGCTAGGAGTCACACAAGTTTCATAAGGAAAATGTCCATGCCAACATGTACACTCGTGGCCATTAGAATTAAGTTATGAATTAAGTATAAATATTTCATGCATGGAAGAATTAAAAAGATGAATTTTTTTTGTCTCTTGTTGCCAAAACCAGCTGATATTCACACCAGAGAAAAAAAAGTATCACACAAGAGAAGAAGAATCATGGTGATACTCTGTCCAGACAATAATTCTAGATCTAATGTAGAACAGCTGCTGAAACTAAATATTCTAAAATCATTGACTTCAGTAACTCATAGCTGAGATCCTTCAAAAAATAAAAGGCTATCAAAAGAAAGTATTGACAATTTTTTTCTAAGATTTGTAAAAAAATTCCAGATATATGATTTGAAGAAAACTAACATAATAACAGGTAAAAAAAAAAGTAGGATGAATTAGCTGAAGAATTTCAGACCTGAGGAGTTTCAGTCCAGTGTCAGCCTGAGGCAGAAAAATGAAACCCTCCACAGGATACTCAGTCATTAGAGAAAAATTGTGAAAAACTGTTAAAAGATTAGGTTGTGTAATTGAATTCAGGTACATGACACGACAAACTAACTGACAGTCTTATAAGAACAACATTTTAAGTTGCACGATACTGGGATTCTAAAATGATCTCCTTGTCACTTGATATTTTTATTAAGAAAGTCAAATTATATGCATGTGGTACTACAACAGTTAAGTAGATTAAAATTAGATGCATGGATTAAGTAGATCAAACATTGAGTAATAATTACATTTCAGGATACAGTTGAAAGAACCAGATAGCTGCTCCTGGATTTGCAAATACAGTTCTTGCTACTGTGCAAGATATCATATCATATCATATCATACCATATATCATTTCATATCAGTAATGTCTCATGATCAAACTATGATCATGATTTTTAGCTTTTTAACTTAATTTTTTTATCCTATATTTAGTCACTGCTCATGCTGGCTCATCAGCCATCAAGATTTTAGAAAAGGAATCAATTCCTTGCAGTGGCATTACACTGCATGTCAACTTTCAGCACTGGTATTGCTGGACACGAGCTCATACTGAAAAAATACTTACATCCTGATTAAGAGATAGTAAAAAAAGGTACAGGTTATGAGTGTTGGATTAATTTTTGTTGGTGGTGAAAATAAATGCTGTCACATTGCATATCATTCTTGGTTTACAGAGGTGAACATTTGAGGAAGCTATAACTGAAAAGGCCTTTGTTGAAATCTTGGTAATGTATTACTAGTGACTTTTGAAGCACCAGGGAACTTGTTAGTCTTTGTTTCCACACATACAGTTGGGAGGATACTATTTTCAGTATACATATTGCACTCAATATATAGATAGAGCTGTTTTTTAAAGAGCACAGATGTTTCATTGGTGCTGCGTGCACATTTCAACAGGCATATTGGAAAAATAGAGAAGACTAAAACAAAGTCTTCTTGGATCATCGTGAGAATAGCAAAGTGAAAAGAGGACTTTTTAGTTTAGGGTTGCAAGGGCTCAGAGTGCAAATGGTTTTTCCCCAGCCATACAACCTGAGACCACAGGAGGAGCTGTGATACTTAGCCAAGCAGCAGTGGTGGAACAAGAAGTAGCCATGGAAAAAGGAAATCCAGCGTTGTCCTGAAATAACCACACAGCTGGAGGCACAGGGCAAAAACGTAGTTGGTTTTAATGTGGAGTTTTATCCAATTTCCTGTGACAGTGAGAAGTGGCATGGATAAGGGAGAGGACAGTGCCTTCCACTTCCTTGTCCTGTGTTTCAAGGAGGTTAAATGGGAAGTTACTGTCTCACCTCCACAGTCTGTGCTGAGGTAGGAAACAGCCTTTGCTGATATCATACAGCACAAAGCAAGCAGCGCCCGAGCAGGAACAGCCCCTCCAGCAGCACCCAACTGCAGTGCTGGCTCACTTCCATCTGTTAACAAGGCTAAGCATGGCATCTGCTGTCCCTTCAATCTTATGCTGTCTTCCCAATTTTCAGGTCTGCTTTTCCCCTTTCAGTACTGAAGTTCAAGTTTGTTACCTTCTGCCAGGTCTTTTTGATTTATTAATTTTTTTCAAGTTTTTCTTGCCTTACCACTCCAATTTTACTTGCTCTATTTCCTGCACTGGCACTGTCCTTAAACAGAGAATATTTTTGCAGTTCTATCTTTCCACTCTTTTATTTTAGCCTTTTAAATTTTTCAGTAGTTTGGCTCAGAGCTCAGTTAAAGAGTAAAGTCAACACAAGGGAGAAGAACCCATGCAGAATGTAGCATATAAACCTTGGGTATAGAAGTTGCAGGTTAAATTTCCTGTTTTCTCAGCAAATTCTTGCAAGGCTTTGAGCCTGAGCATTTAGAGAATGCTTGCTAATTGCACACCCTAGTATTGAACGTCAGTCAAAATGGTAAAGAAACTAAGGGAAAAAATTTGCAATAGTATCGTTAGGCCTCATTAAGGAGATCATGTACATATTTACTCATATGCAAATACCTGAGAGTAAAATATGATTTTGGGAGTTGTTTTATTTGAATGTAATTTTGTTGTTCAGCTTGTTCTGTAGATGTATAAAAAGAATACCATCTTTCCTAGGCACAGCCCCTGCTCAGTGGCTCAAGCACACTATTTGTCCAGACTGTCAAATACAGAAAACTGATGTGCACAGTACTGAGCAAAATGCTGGTGATATGGTGTAGTAATTCAGGTAGCAGAATAATTGGCATTGTTAAAAGACCTAAATTAACCTCCAGCTCCTCCCCACGAACAGTCCATAGTAAGGTCCTGATTCTGGATGAAGGCTCTTTGGCTCTGCTTCAATCCAAATGAGGATAAATAAGTAAAAGAGCATCTTGGCATTAGCCAGTTCTCCTTTCCTGCTTACTCATCAGCTTGTAGGTACAGTGAAGCTCTCCAGGAGGAAACTGGTTTTAACTGAATACAAATTTAACATTAGAGAAACAAATTTTGTAGCAGATCAAAGATGTTCAGAACCTTTTGTAGATTTTCTTCCTTCAAACCACTCTATACGAGGTAATACCTAAGGCAAGGCAGGGCTCACTCACACAGGTTGTCTGGTCTGGGTAGTAGATTTTTCTGAGTGTCAATTGACCTCTTAAACTGAATCTGAAGCTGTTGACTAGGGCATTGACCTGAATGACTCAGAACAGTGATGCAAAATATTCTTGAGGCATTTAATGTGGGAAGCACTCCAATAAAAGGTTAGTAAGTATGTTGGAAGGTGCTGTAATATTTAGATTTTAAGGTTTTTTGGGTCAGTTTCTTAGAAATGGTGAACAATCCAAAGAAATTGTAAGGTAATAAAATAGTATGTCTTTGGCTTCCTACTGTTCAGTATTTGCTCATATTTCCTAAATAATAGGGTTCTCACCTTGACCTTATACTGGGATTCATACATTTAAATTTCCATAGACAATTACACTAATTTAATCCTAGTACAAGCATCATAAAAAACCAAAACAAACCAACAACAAACATGATTCAGTTTTGGGAAGTAGCTGTGTCAATTCTGAGTAACTAGGGGGCTTTCAGCTGACTTGTAGCCACCACCTGGCCACTAGTCTGTCTTTCCAAGATGATCTCCACTGTTTGTCTTCATGATTAGGCTGCTTTTAAATTTAGTCAACTCCAAGACCAATTCCATTGACCTTTTGCCATTTCTGAAGTGCAGACTAACCCTTGCCAATGACTAGTTCAAGTCTCTCTGTGTACAGTAGTCTAACAAAAAATGTCTTGTTTTCCATATACTTCCACATAACAGCTCCATAATTCTTCCCCATTTCCATTCTCCCTTTAAATTTGCAGTGCTCCTAATAATGCTTAAATACATAGCCTATTTTATCCTCCTTTTTCATTTTCTCTGTTATTTGTGCTCTCACGCATTTCGCCTTAAAAAATAAAAAAAGTCCGGATACCATCTGGAAATACTGTCATTTTGTTCTTCCTTTAAAAATATGGGGATATATTCAGGCTTAAATTACCTTAGCCCCACTGAATCCACCCCATTTTCCTAGCTGCATTACATTATCATAGCCCAGAAATTCTCATCTCCTACTGGGACTTCCTGGAATTGAAAAGTTTTAAGCCTTGTAGCTGCTGCCAGGGTCTCTGTCCCCTGAGGATCACTCTGAGTGCTACTGTTTGCTTTTTTGCATGTTGGCTCAGACAACACCATTCAGCCTGTGAGTTCTTGCAGTACTCCAGCCCCAACCAGCAGTTAGTACAGACTCGCCCCCAAACCCCACCAGTTTTTCAGCCACTTACCACTCTGAATGGAGGAAGGGTTGCTGCTTTGCGGGCTCTGTTCAGTCAGCTCCCTGTCAAATCCTGGTTGCTACTGGCCCTTTTCACTTGGAATCAGTCCCACGACAATAGGTGCAGACCTGCCCACATGGCCTCTAATTACAGGCTTGGTGTGGGTGAGTGAGAACCTTTGTAAAGAACGATACCCTTGCTGCTGGATGAAATGATATTACCTTTTCTTGGCCTTGGTCATATCGAATTCATCAAAATTTTCACCTCTTGAAGTTTTGTTAGTTTGAAAAAAGCAAGACGAGTCCATTTGAGCCCTCAGAGGGGTTATCATACATAATGTTCGTAAGAGTAATGAAATGCTTTCCTGAGTTAACTAGTTATTGTAAGCTCATGTTACAGGTAACAGACTGACCCATCTCTGCTGGGGTGTTCAGAACAGGAGCTTAATTTCTTCGCTCTGTGTCCCCCTCTAGAAGTCACAGCTATCTGTTTGATAGCTGTCTGATGTACATGCCTTGTCAAAGCAAACCCTTGTACATTTTCATATGATCAAACCTGCTTATTATTTTTTAAACTTTTTTTTAATCACTTCTTTTAGAAAGACAGGAGTAAGGAAAAATAGTCTTACAACTTAGTGACAAGGTATATGAGCATTTAATAATAATAGCTTTTTCTAGTCTTTGTCTTCCCACTACCATTTTGACTAATCATAAGGCCATGTGGGATTCCCAGATTAGGTGTCTCTGTACCAAGCTCTCTTATCACCTGGCATGCTCTGAATATAACTGACATATGCTGACAATATTGTGATCCACTTATATGGGAGAAATCACAGCCACTTTCATTCAGAACTGTTTCAGGAGAAGGGTAGGATAATGATAATCATGTCATTTATCTTTTCATGACTTGTCCATCACATAAATCCCTGGTTCTCTTCTGTGCTCTGGAGGTTGAGTCACAGCTATGTCAGAACCCAGTTCTTTCAGTGTCTGGGCAAGACCTCAAGTCCCTACACTGTTATCTACAGGATGGGTGCTGCCACAATCACCTGTTCAGGCAACTGCACAGGAGTGACTGTCATCCTTATACAAGGAGTGATTCAAGTGCCTGAGGGCAGGAAGTAACTTGGCCCGAATCTATGGTTCACATAAGGACCCAATTTGTGGTCTTGAGATATGGGCATTGCCTGAAAGAAGATATAATTTCAGAAATAACACCTTGTTCTTGTTGGTAAAGTGGTACAAGACAGTGCCATATACAAAGACAGTCATTAGAAAGAATTCTCAGAGGAATGTGGAGGGAGCAGTGGCTGGTAAGGGACTGGATCTCATATTTAATTGCTGCTTATACAGAAGACACTATTTCAGATAAGACAGAACAGATCTAGCTAATAAAAAATTGTCAACACTCTAGTCTGTGTTCATTGACTGGAAGATGGAAATTTGGCAGCAGGTGTGGCACACATATCTCCTCAGAACAATGTAGCTCATTAGACAAGTCTGGGGAGGAATGAGTTTCGGGAGCTAAGGAAGAGAGATAAGGAATGTTGTGTGCCCCATTTGTCAAAATTCTGGCACGTGAGTTAAATGGAAAGCAGCCAGTGAAACTGGTGCCTCTATTTTTTATGAAACATCTTCAGAAACTGATGGACATCTTTGTGTGACAGTCAGATCCTTTTGAAACATTTTTAGGGGATCGGGATTGATGGATACGCTCAAATATTTTGCTGTTCTTTCCACAGAGTTACTTTGGGTGTGAGTGCTGAAACAGTGCCATTGAGTTTCCCTGTGTATTTCAGAGGGAATACACAGGGAAGCAGATTAAATTAATGTAGGCCAGCATGACAAGCCAGCATTAATAGTAAAAATAATCTCTAACCTATGTTGTAAAGTTTTGATTTCTAGCTCCTTTTAGGAATGGTCAATTTTTCTGGGCCCATTTTCATGTGTTAAGAGGAACAATGGGGTTTTGTGAGCAGGAAGAAAAGTCTGGCTTTTGTAGTTTCCTCTGACGATATGCAAATGAACATATCCAGTGGTTTTAAAAATGTCAACCTGAGAATTATCAAGGAAATAAATGCATTTTGGCAGTAGTGGCCTTCATTTAGGTAGGAAAAAGAGGATCAAAACACTCACTGAGAATCATGTTCTCCAAAGGAATCTCAGAAACTGTGTTTCAAGTGCAGCAATACATAAATTCATGAGGCTTTCATAGAAAGACAAGTGTATAAAATTGTAAACCCAACATTTTTCCCTCTCAGTTCAATTTTAGATTGAAGATGGTTAAGGAATTTCTTAGCTTGGGTGGAGGTCATCTGGAAGCAGCTTTGTGTATTCCATCCCCTAGAGAATTGTTAATATGTATAGACAAAGACCACCCAGCTATTTGGAGGATCTTACCTGTAGTCTCTGAGTGGCAGAGCCATGAATAAAACACTTTCTCGATATTTCTATTGTCTAATTCCAATATGTTCTTTCTAGTCAGTGAAGAAATTTTATGTTGAATAGAGACAAAACCAATTTGTTTTATGTATCCTTTCCAGTATCACACAACAGTAATAAAAGGAATATTTTGGAATTATAAATATTTATGACCTTCCATAATACATGCTGATTTAATTAAATCAGTCAAAGCAAGCAAAGATAATGTTAACTATTGGTTTGTGAGCTGGAGATTTATGGAGCAGATGATGAAAGTAACCAAAGGCAGAGAGGAGTCAGTAAGGACAGCCAGAGTTTCTTTACAAGTAATGGGCAGAATTAAAGGGAAGAGGGTGAAGTTCATTATTCGGAATGCTTTATGTCCTATTAATGCTAGAATAATAAACTCATTTGAAAGAATCAGGTGAAATAAAAGGCACTAACTGTGGATTTGCCTTGGAAATTGAAAGGTGAATGCAAATCATGACTATGTGGATGGATAAAAGCACAGCTCTGAGCAGCTCTGTACAGTCTAGGGCTCAGAACAAAGCTAGTAACCCAGGACTCTGGACATCTGCATTTGGCCCTGAGCTTTCCTGGTGTCACAAGAAAGGCCAAAATGATGGGATGGATGGCAGACTGACAGCACTGCCAGCCTGCACTGTCACACTTGCTCACGCTTCCACTGTCACCAGTCCAGCCCCGCGCTGGGAGGGGAGGCAGCTCTGTGTTCCTGCAGCACAGCACCGGGGCGGGCTGGCTTTGTGCAAGGGCTGGCCATGATGCATGTGCTCTCTGCAAGTTTTTATAGCCTTGCTAGTTAATGATAAAGAACAGATTCCTGGCTCTGCTTTATCTTGGAAATATGCCATAAAATTAGATGTGGGCATGCTATCAACTTCTGCTTCCTAATTATTGGAAACAGAGTAACTTAAAGCAGCTTGGAGTCTACTTGAAATTAAAAAGTCCCTGATACCACGTTATGATGAAAGTAGACTAAAAGAGCCAAAAGTTTTGTAGAAAGCCCCTGAAGATGGATTTACTCATAGGTCTTTGATAGGTCAATTCTTTACCCTCCCTATGGCAACTCCAGCTCCAGTCAGCTTCGGTTTTGGAAAAATATCTCAAATGAATGTTGGACATGCACAAAGTTCTTTCATTTTGCTTCTGTCCCAGGAGCCTGACAAACATAATTGTTAGAGCCAGGAGTTACACAGAATACTCTGACTACACTAAAGTCTCAACAAAATTCCTTTCCAAAGTTTTAATTTTACCTTCTATAAACAGATACATACTTGAGAATTGGAGCCTGCTGTAGGAAAAATCAGTAAGTTGCACTAAAGGAATGGAGTGGGAACTGTAGGTAAATAATTTTCCTGTAAAAATATCCAGCAGGAAATGGAAGAGGAGTGAGTGAGGAGATGTCCCTGCAAGAATGGAACTGCGAAAACAGACTTCCTCCTAGGCCATGTGATCTTACAGGTGAGTTGGTAAGTGGTATGACACAACTGTGGGCTGAAAAGACTCAAAAACTAATTTCAGGTCTACCAAAAGCACCTTCAAGATGTGTGTTCTCAGGCATTGGACCACTGTAGTCATCCACTCACTTCTGATAAGCCAAAGACCCTAATCTGAATTAAATATAAAAGAAGAAGTCAGAAAACTTACCCAAATGCAACTGTCTAGAAAAGAATCAGTTATTCTTGGGGAAACAGAAGCCTGAAGAGAGAAAAAAAGCTGATAAAATAACATGGGAACACACAAAATACAGATAATGTAGAGGAGACAAAAAAGAACCTCATCTGTTTTTACATGGAAAAAAAATATGGATTTTCCTGTGGAGTTTCTACCAGGAAAGATGCTGGCAAGTGACTGATCTGTAAAATGATTTAATCAGAAAGGAGGTAGTCTTAAAGGCAGAATGAAGGCACTGGAGAGGCTTTCTGTAAAAGAGCCTTGTCAAGTTTCATTACTAACAAAGATGAAAGACCAGAAGAACTTGGTAGGCTTATTCCCACAGATTTATGGTTATTTTACAAGGATTGTATCAATATATTCTAGTGCATTAGAGTAGCATGAAAAAAATCTGAAAAGTCACAGACTAGAATAGGATCAAGAGTAGGAAGAGAGATAATTGCACAGACTGAACGCTGAGGTCTCTGCCTATTAGTTCTATTTAATTAATTTTCATTATTTTTGTTATTTTAGTTCTGGGCTCACAAATATTTATGAGGTATATTTTGATAGGCTCTGTTTTTTTTGAAAGAAGAGCAACTGCTGTGCTATGCAATAGACTTTTATTCCTGTTAATGGATAATTCTGACAAAAAATCTTCCTTGTTTTCTCATTTCCACACCTGCACACGTTCCTTTATGACAAGCGTTAAGTTTACTCCTAACATTACTTTTCTGATGTCACATATAAAGTAAATAGAGGTGACTGGAGTGGAGCAGATAGTTCATATTTTGGATTGGTTACTGTTGCTGTTCCCTTCTTCTATAGAAGGTTCAAGAGGTTTGTTTGTGTGTATATTTGTTTTACCTCACCCTGTTGTCAAAAAAGAGAGGAAAGGGACTGAGGCTGAAAGCGTTATAATGGCTTTGTTAGCAACTTAACCTTGTCATAATTTTTGTAGTGAACACATAACTAAGGAGTATAAAATTAAAATTGTATTGTAATTCTGAAGCACTTATAGTGTGGCAGAATATTTAAATAATGTAAAAGACTGAATGCAAATCTTAATACGTCCTTAAAAACCCTGGGGAAATGAAGCACAATTGATTTTAAAAAACGCTACCTTTCATCATGACAGCCAAACATATCAAATGGTGCATCTCACTTGACATTTTAAAGACGCAATTTAAATTATTCTGAAAAGCTGGCTTATCCTGTTGTAAAGACATGAAAGAATTACCTGTTCCAGGTTAGTCAAAGGCAGATGGTCTGATGAAATATCCAACCCTTGCATTTTTCTTACTAGCTCATTAATACAAAGTAATAGTATCCAAAAATTTCATACAAGTAACAATTTTAATTTTTAAATACAGAAAGAAACAAGGAAGAAGACTATTTGCTACCAGCAACATACAGCTGATGTCAATGTGGGGTTTTTTCACCTTTAGCTCATACAAATAAATCTCTTGCTCTGTCTAAAAATATATTAACCAAGAAATGCAGTGTTGATGTCTACTATACCGAAGAACAAAAATTAAGTCAAGAAATAGCATATCACAAAAATGAAAACAGGACAACACAAGAGGAAGAAATTAATGCAATATTTTATTTTTAGCTGAAAAGATTGGGTGAGAAAATGCATATTTATAAGTGGTCTAATTAGCTGTACCACACTTATAGCACAAGTCATCAGCCCATATGAACTGTCATGTTTTGTCAGAATGCTGTTGAAACCAATAGTTTAAAAATAAACAAAATGAAACTTGTATTCGGAAATGAGTTATTATTCATAAAAACATCTAATTAGTTTTTAGAATTGCAAAAGTGGCACAGTCAAGTATGGAGACAGGAGGGCTTGGGCTTTAGGAAAGTCTTGAGTTCAAGGGGACATTGCTTCCGTTCTGTGAGAAGCGATGCCCTACATGGCACTGATCATACTCCTGTCTCATGTCATAAATCCAGTTCTTGGCCCTGCTGCACAATTTTTTGCAATCCTGAGGGAAATATTTACATTTATTTTGCTTCAGTTCCTGGCTGTAAGAAAGGCAAAACAAGTCTTTCTTTTTCCCTCTCTGAGTCTCTTTAATTTGTGCAACTGTGGGGCAGAAAGCCACGCGTGATTTATGGAGGATGTTAAAGATGTTGTAATTACTGGCTGCAGATATTTCCTAACTGTGTATAAATACCTGGGGGGTTGTTTTGTTCATCTCCAGGGGAGCACAGAAGAGGGAAGTCCCGTCTTGCTCAAGAGGGGCATCTTGCCAAGGAGTAAAGAAGGATGAATTTCCTGCTAAAGACGATTTCTGGATCCTACTCTGCTCACATGGAGATGGTAAGGGTACAGAAGCAGCGAGTCTGAGAAGGCAGACAGCTGAACTGTCAAATGTCCTAAGCAAGCTCCTTCAGCAAACTTCACAGGAGGTGACAGGGTTCTGACATCTCAAAATTATTGCTGCATAATTTGAAACACATCTGTTCATCACTAACATTTAGCCTTGGGTAACACTAACATCATCAATACCTTTTGATAAACCCCACTGGAAGTATTCTGGAATATTGTTGTTAGGATGGGACAGAACACAGTTACCCAGCGGAATTGATAGACATAATTTCTGCACCTGAATGACAAACCTCACATCAGATGTAAAAATTAGTTGAATGTCTTAGGGTAATTAAAAACTCAAAGAATTTTTGTGGGTAGCATGTGTTGAAACAAAAACAACCTTAGTTTATTTTGGCTGATGCTGATAACTCTGGCTAGTCTGGTTTTGCTAATCAGTATAGTCAAAATGCTGACAAATTTGGAGTGGCAACGCTAAAGCAAATAATGTAGCTCAAGCCCAACTTAAGCATCTTCACAAAGGCGAAGTACAGGTGGAAAATTCAGCTTCACTGATAAAGAAAAAAAATAGTTACATATTGAAGACTGCCAGAAAATTCAAGTTCCTCAATAATCCAACACAGTTTTGAGAGCATCCCAGCTCACCCAGCATTCAGCAGAGCTCTCATGAATGAGTTTTTCCCCAGGAAGAGGCAACAATCAAGTATTTTGCTGTACCTTAAGCTATCCTGCTTGATGCATGGTGAACTTTTGATAATAGAGTTCCTCTGTACAACTTGATACACAATCCCTGCTCCTAAGCAGTCTTCTGGATGTGCTACTAAAATGTTGTTTAAAAGTGTTCTTCAGGAAGGCAGGATATGTCAGATAACACCATTCAAACTCTGCTTATTTATATATTTAAAATATACACAAACTCCTGACATAGAAGCAATCAGATGCTTCTGAAAGCATGCAAGTATCTTTTTCCTGAACGAGTAAGTATGCACTTTTAATACACTTTTTATTGTATCTATCTATGCTCCTGTTTTCTCCCCCCTGCCCCTTTTTCTTTTTTTGTATTTTCTTTAGTTTTTCTCTGGTTTTAATATGTCTTTCTCCTATTTTTTTTTTCAGTTGCTTCTCTTTGAGTGCTCCTCTCAAGATGATAGTGTTTCAAATGGGAATTGGTAAGGTCTCTTTTTTCCTGTTTTATTATTTTTCCCTTTCACTGCAAAGTATAACCACACTGCATGTGTGTTACTACTAAAACACATGTTAGCTGTCATTGTAATTATAAATCAAAGAAGTGGAACTCCTCTGTATGGAGAAAAGCTGACAACATTAACTTGGAAATAGAGCTCATGTAGTGGGCTGGGCAAACTTTCCAGAATCTATTGAGGGAGCTTTGTAATCTGTTGCTGCTGACTGCAGTGTCCTCTTCCAGATGGTGAGTGTTGCCACAGTGGACAAGCATGGCATTCCTGGCTGAGCCTCAGCAGAGTGCCAGGGCTTGCCACATGCTCGGCTGCACAGTCCCACACCCACAGAACACAGACCTGCCAAGGGGGAAAGAGTTTAAGGAAATATTTTTCAGTACGTGGGCCATTTTCTTAGCAGCAGCCTAACAAAATCAGTAGAAATCCTCTTCCCTTCACGGCAGGTCAAAAAGCACGAGTTCCAGTAGACTGAGAACATAAAGTGTGTGTTATGAAAATATTTTTTTTTAAAAAATGACTAGTTAGTGACTAATTATTAAATTTTAGGATGTGTTTGCCTTTTTGCCCACACTCCATTAGCATTTTAATTTGGGACAGGAGCATGTTTCTGAAGGGAATTGCTCACTCCATTTCCCCCACTTACCACACTTGGGTTTACATGACAGAGTAGTGTGGATGCCTCAGCTGGATTAATTTTGGTTAAAACTAACCAAGAGGTGTGCTCTGTGCTACAAAAGTGTGTCTGATGTCCTGCAGATGCCAGTGGGTGCCAGGTCCATGGGCTGAGGCTGGAGTCAGCCGAGGGCACCCTGCCCAGGCAAGTAAGGGTGTTGTACTCTGCAGAGGTGTTTCTGATGTGCTGGATGTAGGCACATGAAACTGTAATTTAGGAGAAAAACTCCTACATTTCTTACCAGTGCAGGGCTACAGCCCCCCTCTGAATTTCAGATTTGATATCTCTGATTTTTGGAAAGGTCTCACTGCAGTGCTGAGCTGTGGAAATAACTGCAGTCCATGAAAGACCCAGGTACTGCCATGAAATTAGGCTCTTATTTACCCACTTGCTTTAAGGAACACAATACCATGCAAAGGTGTTTTGTGTATTTTTTTCCTTTGTATTTTTTTTCCCTTTTCTTTTTTTCTCTTGGCTGGTTGGTTGTTGTTCTCTTCCCTCCCCACCTCTATCCCTTCTCACCCACAGATCATTAGATTGTGACTTACCTATTTCCATTTTCCCCAGATATTATTGTGACTTCTTCAGCTCCCATGCAGCCCCTGTCTACATGACCCAGATGCTTTTTCCAGAGAAACTCAACTTTTGAAATGTTCCCAGAAATTTCTGTATCAATATAGTTCAAGTATGTGTTGCCTGGTTTGAAAGTTCCCCTGCCAAAAGAAAAGCACAGAAGTGATGCTTGGTGTTCTATAAAAATGAGGGGGAAAAACCACCACAGTACAGGCAGAAAGGAAGATGAGCTGTGGGATGCTTGAGTTGAGCTTTGAATACCAGTGTTATAATTTTATTATTTTTTTTTAGAGAGTTACAAATCAGAGAAGTCAGGCAAAATTTTAGCTTAAGGCACGTTCTTAGAGTATATATTCCTTGGGGAACATACAGGACTCTTGATGCAAAACCAGATCACACAGATCTGAGGCTTCCAGCTCTAGCAGTAGCAGATCATGTCTCAGGTCCAGAAACAACAAATGCCGACTCTCTGCTAACTAGTCATTCAAGCCATGTAGCATATATATATATATTATGCACTTTTCACTCAATCCTTTTTGTAAGAATTAGAAAAGAATGTATCCTTGACATTGGCATTTTGGTTGATTTCTTCCTCCACATCAGTACTGCAATTATTTGGCTTCCCTGAAGCTATTGTGGCGGTGCTGAGTCTACCTCATCTCTCCCAGAATTATTTATCCTGAATAACTGGAGGAAGTTCTGAGGACTAAATGTCATTTTTTCCCCCCTTTGACATAAGTCTGTGGTGAAGATACCAGCTAGGCAGATTGGTGAAGGACACAAAGTCTCAATATTAATCTTACTTAAGAAAGCACAGGAAACAACATTCCTGCTTACATAAGGAGGTGATCGTGGATCCCAAGACAGGTTTAGTCTGTCAACCTGATATATAGTCTTGTTAGTACCCAAGGAGGAGATAGCTACTCAGAGGGATTTATATACATATGCAAATTACACAGCTGCTTAAATTCCTGTGCCTTTCAGGATGAAAACACTACATTATTCAGCACATTCTTTGTCAGTTATTGCCATGGTTTATTCCGTAAGTTATTTTTGGAAAATAAGATCTATCTTCACATAAATCCAAGTCAAAATGTTCTGTCAGTGTTTCTGGTTGCTCTCAACCATGAAGAAAATTGAAAATCACAGTTTAAATTTGTGCCTTCTGTGGCATCACTGTTCACTGTAACAGAGCACACATTACATTAACCTAGAAATTACTTGTACGTGTATTGCTGCAGTTGTGTATTTATAACCAAAAGTACTCCTGGTACAGATCAGTAATGGTGCTGTTTTCAAACACAGAGGAGGTTGGTTTTACAATTTGAAGCTGTGTTCTTGCCCAGGGTCTTTTTATTGAGGTTTAAATTCACATTTACTAGAAAAATCCAGGGGGAGTAGACAGGAATCCGTATTTCAGCACGGTTCATAAGAAAGCTGCAATTTTCTTACTCAAATACTCCCCAGAGGAGCGGGTAATTAAATGACTGTACATCACGCAGCTCTTTGTCCTCTCAGAGAACGCTAAATCATGTTTGAGTCCAGCAGTAGCCACAGAGCTTTTTGCTCTTGCCCAATTTGCCATGCTAACCATCAACTCCAGAAAACAAAAGAAAATACAGAGCAAGAGAGACCCGCAGACAGATTTTTACCACAATCTGTAGCACAGGGAACTTCAACCACTTACCAGCTACTTTTATTACTAGTGTACATCACAGACCATAATAGAACAAGATGAAGCATGTAAAAATAGCTGTGTATATATTCAATATGACAACAAAGATAGAGCCATTTTTTCAACAGTCATATTAAACTCACTTGTCAATTGTATATTTTTTCCTGATCCCATTAGTTCCAGTCAAGGCGACATCTATATTCCCCTTTGTGACTTCTGTTGCACATACTTTGACGTGTATCTCTTTTCTCCAGCCTTTGAAAGCAAAATCAAATCAATCACGATTGTAAGGAGATTTCTTTCTTAATGGCAAAATTTCTTGTGTGTTTCAATGTCTTTCGGGGAAAGGAAAGGATTGCACAAATGTGCTTATAAGCAAAAAAACGTGATTTTTTTTTTTTTAAGGAAAATGTTCTGTGCGATTCTGGTAGTTTTAATTTCTTGAAAGTGGTCTAAAATCACTGCTCCAGTCTTTGCCATCCTCCTGAATCTGCTGAGTATTTAATCTGTCATGGTCAATACTGTACTTTGCTCTTCCACTTGGCCTCACTGTTAATTTTGTGATTTCTTACATTTATGAGCGGTTGCACGGGTAGCATGTAAACTCTCAGCTGTGCGGTGAGGCCCACTGGACTGCTGTGGTAAAGATATATTAAACAAAACCTTCTGTTTTCCCAGGATGATTCTGATATAGACAGAGTGTTTAGGGGTTTTCTTGTATCTGTCACAGCCCAAAAGCTTTCAGATCATATCATCACTTGTGCCTGTCTAAGGCAGAAGAAGGGCCTTGGATGCAACAGCTTATATTGATTTCAAGCAACTAGGGTTGGGAAGTTTTTGTACTGGCTTTAATTCAGGCTATTCAAAGAAGAATCTCTTCCCCCAATTCATAAGGTTATATTTGTCTTTCAGGCTATAATTACTATAAACTCAACAGCTTGCAAATGTTGAAATCACTGTATTCATTCAGACTGGAGAAATAGCATGCTTCTCTATAACTTTTTTACTTTTTGCTCTTATGAAGGTGTAATATAAGATTTTGTTTATTCTTACTTTTGCTTTCATATTTTAGTGTCTAGTGAATAAAAACCTCAAAGGCTCTCTGTCATTCGTTGGCCTCGAAGTTGATCACCTGCGATGAATTACAATTTATTTATTAATTTTCTTATTTCCCAGTTCTGTGTCTGCTTCTACATTAATCCCAATTAAACCTGTACTTCTTATTACTCCCTGCCATTTTGACCTGATGAGCTTTATGAAACTATTCTGAAATGCTCCAATTTTAATAAATTTTTGTCAATAAAAAAATTGTAACAGTTTCCTATTTGAAATTATGCACTTCCAGCATAACATTCCTCCCACCTTCAGCTGTACAGAATTTTTAAGCTATGATGTAATAACCAAGTTTAACTGAAAGGTGAGCATCATTGATATATTTCCACAATTATCTCAGCTTTCCCAAATAATGATGGTACTGCATGTTCCTAACACTCCTGAAATTCTAGATGTGTTAGTTAATGAGTGCCACTCATTAACTCCAGCAGCTCTCTGCAGATGTGTAAGGCCCTTTTTCACACATAATTAATTGCCACTTTAGAATACACCACCCAAAATGAGCACTTACGAGCATAAGGAGAGGAAGCCCCTGTGTTTAAATAAACTTTTTGCTGTTCTTTTTCAGTTTTATGTAAAAACTTCTCAGCATAATGACCCATCAGTGGGCATCCTTCCTTTGGACATGGGAAACAGTCTCCCTGGGGGGAAAATAACACTGTGCATTACCAGACATTTTCTGTTTTAATCTCACTTCTTAAAGCTTAAGAAATTAGCATATTTCAGCTTTTTCCCAGCCTTTTTTTCGAAAAGGTACTTGCTTCTCAATTGAGATCATATCTTCAGTATTTATCTGTGTGGTGGAAAAAGGAGTTGAAATGGTCAGTCAGGTTATTTTATCTGGTTGGAAATCAGAGAGAAACAGGTTGAAAATCTGGCGTAATTCCTCGTGGTTCTGCAGAGACCATAAGTAAATACCTTAATGCATGTTGTGCCTTACTACCTGATCTGTAAAATACGGGTAATATATTCATCTTTTACAGGGTCCATTGAAAGGTTTTCTGCTAGTGATAGATAGGATGGGTAACCATATGTAGTGGTTTGGATCTTGCTTTCCCCCAGAGGCTAAGGAAAGTGGTAGACCCCAAGGGGTGGAAACCCCTGGAAGTTTTGAAGTTCTGCCCAATTGGCGCTCCTGCAAAAATGTCAACATCCCACAAGCTCACCGGAAGAGATGAGTTGTAGTTTGGTTGTTGTAGGAGAGGTGGCCATGTTGTAGAGCCACGAGGTAGGGGCTCTGAGCCCCTTGGGGCCTCTGGGCCCCCCAGCCCTGGCTGGGGGGGACTGCAAAGACTTGAAACAGTGCTAGACTGGACTAAGTGCCTGTAGTTATGCCGGGAGATGTTTTCTCCATGGGCGCAGAGCAGCAGCAGGCACTGACCAGAGAAACGGTGGCAGAGAGCCAGAGATAAGACCAAGAAGCAACAGAAACATGCAGCACCACAGAGAAGACTCCTGGAAGACAGAGCTGGGAGAAAGAGAGCCAGCAGCCTGAGAGACAGAGTTCTGGGGGTAAGACTGTACCAGCCCCCCAAAACTCCTTTGAGATCCCTCTGAGAAAAGAGGGAGATGGACTCCTATTAAGGAGAAGAGTTTTAGACATGCAGCACCAGAGAGAGAGAGGAGCTGAGAAGCTCAAAAGATGTCCCGGAGCTGGACCGGGACGGCCAGATGGAATGCGGGGGGAGTTGACCTTGGCTCCCCCCCCTCGCACTGCTGCCACGGTGGCAGCCTGAAGGCAGGGCACAGAGGCCCTGCAAGGAGCTGAGTCTCCTGGAGATACCAGACCGTCACGAAGACCCCCCTGTGTCTTCGTGATATGACGTGGTGATACGACCTTGTCTGGGGTTACGAAGCCCACGGAAGACCCCTCGGTTGGAGGCGATGGGGCCGAGAGAGGTTGGATACCTCCCTCGTGGATGCTGGCAGAAAGCCAGCTATCAGCTGCTGCATGTGGAGAAGACAGACAGACTGCTGCCTCAGAAGATGCTGCTGCTTAAGGACTGGAAGGGATCTGTCCTTCTTTCCCTCCTGGACTTTTATTTGGAGGGGAGAAGAGATCTGATCAGTGTAAATACATATGTCATGGTAGAGATAGTTTGTCATCGTGTGTATAATGTGAAAATGGAAAAACCCATCTCACATTAGGTTGAGATGTGGGAGGGGGAATAGAGCTAGGGAATTGAATTTTGGGGCTATCTCAAACCGTGACACCATATTTCAAAGGAGGTCTGGCTGGATATCTCACTCTTACAGTAAAAACATTTAAGTTTAGAAATACTGAACTTAGACTCTCACTTTGGAATTTGTTCTGTCTGCTCTACAGCCTTTATTCCCATGCAGAGCCTCGATGAAATTAATCTATTACATAGATCAGACAATCAGATCAGGAGCTTGACATCCATTAAAAAAAAAAGGAAGAAGAGAGAAAAAAGATGAGCATGAAAGCAGATTATTGTAGTTGGGAAAAACAGCATTTTTATATTTACATAGTTCAGTTTTGATATATGGGAGGTTCTGTTTGGAACTGATATTTGTGGATATTTGGCTATTTGTGCATTTGATGGCTAAAAAGCTAAATGATCATCATCACCACTTATCTATCATGAAATTAAAAAAACCCATTTCCCTTACATTACTAAATTGCACAGGGTTGAGGTTTTCAAGTCCTGAATTATATCAAACTCTCAAGTTACGTGGCAGCATTGATACAAACAGTAACAACATTTTTTGCCTTATTGTAGTAAATCCTGTGGGAGTAGATGGAAAAAAATCAGACGTGTCCTCCTCCTTGGCCAGTCCTCAGTTGCATTGCCAGAAGTGGTTCAATAAAGCCCAATTCCATTAGATATGAACCACCAGGACATCATGCTGCCCTGTTTCTGCACTGCCTGAGAGCTGTGTAAGCGATGCTGGGCTGGATAAATATCCCCCCTGCCCTACAAATTGGGGATGTTTATTTTTTAGACAGTGAAGCTTTTCTGAAATCTAGGGGCTGTCCTTTTCATGATGGGCTCCATCAGGTTTAGATGGACTTCCTTGAGCCAGAGGGGCCCTTGCTGCTGACCTACCCAAAAGGTGAGCCCAGCCACTTTTTCCCATTATCCTCTTACCTCTTCATCTCTCCCTTTGTAATGGTTTTAGATGTTTATATTTTATGTCCTTTTTTATTATAGATTTTTTTTTTAAAGTTTGCTGCTTTTAAATTTGCCTGGTTTTGAGTGTGGTCTGGATGAAGGTGGTCAGTGGTTCTGCACAGTCCCATGATTCTGAATGTAGAAGTTGTCCCAGAAATTATTAAGAGAAGAAAGGCAGGACTATAATTCCTCAGATAAATATAAACCCAATACTTACCAATACAAAATCTCGGTATGTTTCACACTGATACCCAACAAATCCACTTGGAGTGATAATACTCTCAGCATAATACCGGAGACTTCTTTTATGCCCACATCCAATAGCTCTATATGCTGAGGAGAAAAACCCAAACAACAGGTGAAAAACAATTGAAGCTATTCACTGACATAAAGTCCATGCCAAAGCAACGTTTGTTGGTCTCTTTTTCTCAAAAGCATTTGCACAAAGAGTGAAATCTCAGGGGGAAAAAAAAAAGGGATAATTAAAAGACCTTCAAAGGGTGAATTATTTGGTTTTGGAGTAAAAAAGTGTATTTATGCCTACATATATATTTTTTTGATGGGGAAGAAGTAGGTTCTACCAGAGGTGGACATGCACCAAGGTGGACCTCGTGCAGCCTCCCGTCCTGTATGGGGACTCAGCTGCTTTTACTTTAGCATGAGAAACAAGGAGGATTTAGGAGAATTTCCTTTTGATATTTCAAAGACTGAAAGAATTCATAGCTTAGGTTTTGTAAGGCAAACAGTAGTTACTATGAAGTAGTTTTCATATGCTTAGTTATCACAATGTGGTATTTTGTAAAACCACAGTTTCCACTAATTTCTAGAATTAAAGGTAATTGTAGTAATTATTTTAAATTTAGTGGTTTTCAGTGTTTTTAACCTCTAGAAAATCTGTAGCCATTTAATAGAGATTCTGTTAAATTCTCTGAAAAGCCAAATGTATGGCAGTGTGTTCTCAATTTTGTCAGAACTATTTAAAACAAGTACATTTTCCCATCGGAGTGAAATTTATAAGCAGCCAGTAAGAAAAGGAGAAAATGCTGTTTGGGTTGTATTTACAGATCCCTTGTAAAAAGTGTTGCATTCATTGACGCTGAAGTCTCTCCTTCATCAAAATACAATATACTGAAGTTAGGTTGGTTGTATAAAAATATGCACTGTTCTGCTTCAGCGTATGGTGGGGGCTCACCTAGTCACAGGAGAAGTCTTGGAGGCACTGAAGTAATTGCAAGCTGGCACAGTTTACAGTGAAATCAGAACTACCCCTACTATCAATATTTGTGCATCTTAAAGATATACCAGTTGGTGTTGACCAATTGACACATTGTTCTTTGCATAAGGAAAGAAAAAAACCACACCAAACCCCTTCTGAAAAGTACTTGTATGTTTTTCTTGATAATAATCTGCACTGTCAAGGCTTCCTGAATATCTTTTCTTTATAGCTCCTTCTTTAATTCGGAAGGGTTTGTACTTTAAAACCCTCAGCTCTTACAGTTGGCTTAATTTGTGTTAGCGCCAACTTCACTTAACAGCTATACTCTCCCTACTGCATTAAAAACTTGTCGTGGTTTGAACCTTGTTTTCCTCCAGAGGCTAAGAGAAGTGGTAGACCCCAAAGGGTGGAAACCCCTGGAAGTTTTGAAATTCTGCCCAATGGGCGCTCCTGCAAAAATGTCAACATCCCACAATCTCACCGGAAGAGATGAGTGGTAGTTTGGTTGTTGTAGAGAGGTGGCCATGTTGTAGAGCCACGAGGAAGGGGCTCTGAGCCCCTTGGGGCCTCTGGGGCCTCCCAGCCCTGGCTGGGGGGACTGCAAAGACTTGGAACAGTGCTAGACTGGACTAAGTGCCTGTAGTATGCCGGGAGATGTTTTCTCCATGGGCGCAGAGTAGCAGCCGGCACTGACCAGAGAAACGGTGGCAGAGAGCCAGGACAGATAAGAACCTGAACTGGAGGAGCAGCAGAAACAACATGCAACACCGCAGAGAAGACTCTTGGAAAGGGAGAGAGAGAGAGAGAGAGAGCCAGCAGCTGAGAGACAGAGTTCTGGGGGTAAGACTGATAATAGACCCCCCCCAAAACTCCTTTGAGATCCCTCTGAAAAAAGAGGGAGATGGACTCCTATTAAGGAGAAGAGTTTTAGACATGCAGCACCGGAGAGAGAGAGGAGCTGAGAAGCTCAAAAGACGTCCCAGAGCTGGACCGGGACGGCCAGATGGAATGCGGGGGGAGTTGACCTTGGCTTCCCCCCTCACACTGCTGCCAAGGTGGCAGCCTGAGAGACAGGGCACAGAGGCCCTGCAAGGAGCTGAGTCTCCTGGAGATACCAGACCATCACGAAGACCCCCCTGTGTCTTCGTGATATGACGTGGTGATACGACCTTGTCTGGGGTTACGAAGCCCACGGAAGACCCCTCGGTTGGAGGCGATGGGGCCGAGAGAGGTTGGATACCTCCCTCGTGAGTGCTGGCAGAAAGCCAGCTATCAGCTGCTGCATGTGGAGAAGACAGACAGACTGCTGCCTTAGAAGATGCTGCTGCTTAAGGACTGGAAGGGATCTGTCCTTCTTTCCCTCCTAGACTTTTATTTGGAGGGGAGAAGAGATCTGATCAGTGTAAATACATATGTCATGGTAGAGATAGTTGTGATCGTGTGTATAATGTGATATGGTATTTATTTGTACAGTCATTGTAACATATTCCCTTTCCCCCACTTTGAGTCTGGTGTGTTTTGTCTGGAAAAACCCATCTCACATTAGGTTGAGATGTGGGAGGGGGAATGGAGCTAGGGAATTGGATTTTGGGGCTATCTCAAACTATGACAAAACTGTAGAAAAAAAATTACTAAATATTATTTCTAAAGCACTTCATACATAAAAGCACTACATAAATGTAAATATTACCAAACAGAACAGAGATGCACAATGCAAGGTTTAACCAAGAGGCACGAGTTAAGGCTGTCTCTATTTTTATGATCTGCATGAACAACAAATTCCATCTGCTCATGTTCAGTAGAGCTGTTTCTCCTTCATGACAAGACATTGCAAACAGTCTGTGTGAAATGTCTCTTGAAAATATTTATTTGTGCTGAAAATTCAGACATTTTTATGCAGTCCAATTGGAAAGTGTTTTGGTTCCAAATGACTGTGCCCAGCCAGCTTTCAGTTCTCTTTGTTACTCAGTTCTCGACCAGTTCTGAGACAGAGTATTTTTGAAAGCATTATTTAACTAATGATAGGGATTTCAAAACATTCAGCTGTGAATAACAGATGTTCTCATTTCTGTAGGTTAGGATCAGAAGACAGGATTTTGTGGATCTATTGTACTGGATCCCAGGGTAATTCTGATTAACTGCCCAGCTTTCTTTGAAGAACATGAATTACTAATGGAACAGTCATTTTATTATCTTTTATATTTCTAACCTTGAGCTGTTTCCTTTGAAGATACTAAAGCTTAATGGCATGGTGAGTCCCAGTAATAGTGGGAGTGATGTCTTTCAAGGGAGAAGGGAAGCTCAGATTTTAAAATACTAATTTTTGGATTAGCCTTAAATGAAATTTTACCAGTCCTTCATGTGTGGAATTCCCACTGAGATCAATCTGTCAGCACAGTGGCAGGCTCTTATAAAGCTTGTGATGAACAATTTTTATGCTTTAACTGAAGTTTCCATCTGGAATTTGCATTGGTTAGTATAAAAGAAAATTTGACGGTATTTCAGAGGCAGCTTTAAATGTTCCATTTTTGAGTATTGTCTCCCTCCCCCAAATCCGAGCTACATAAATAACATATACATTCAAAAGGCTTTACCTTATCCTAGTCTTTATTTCTAACTGTAGCTTACAATGAGGTATTACTTCTTTAAAATACATTTACCTCTCATAAGGTCATTGACATTCCGAGTTGCAGGAGGTACATGAAACTGGTGGCATCCTGGCATCTTCTTCCCACCATTTGGGTAAAAATCCAGGTGGCCACAAGTCTGAAGAATCCCTGGAGCTGAAACGCACAATGAGTCCAGGCCAATCACTCTCAGGTACACTGTGGCCAACCCATGTGCCCATGTCAGCCTTTGGGTGAAAACTTACCAAAGTCAAAGAAAAGATGACCAGCATGAGTATGAATTATATCAACAAATTTTGCATCTGAAGGATCCAGCCTAACCATTGTGGGAGTATATTGGAAAAGAGGCCCAGCTGGATCCAAACCTAAACGAATGGAGATACATCTGATTGAGTAAATACTACTATATGTATATCATCACATACAGGGTGTGTATACTATATGTCATTACATTTCTGCCTTTACTCCACATGTAAAAACCCATTTTGTGGTTCACAGCCAGCAAAACAGTAAGGTTTTAATAGAAAGGGGATTGGAGACATTGCAGCACTGTAAAATGCTGATGGCTGCTTGGCTTACTTTTAAGGGAAAATGTTATAAGAAGAGGTTTGTTGGGTTTTGGTTTGGGGTTTTTTTGGATGTTAGCAAAAACATGAAATCTTGATATGTTACTCTGAGCATGTAGATTTGTTTAAGAAAATTTTTTTGGCCACAAATCCAAAAGGTCTTAGTTGAAAATGGTACCCCTTCAGTGTCAGTGAGGTTCCCTCGGAGATAAAGAAAATACATCTCTGATCCCAGTTTCCCTGAACTGCTTATGTGAACTGCTTATTGTGTACATGGCTCAGACAAACCAATGTCTGTGCAGAGAAAAGAACTGACTGGAGGAGAAGGAAAGCAGAAAATGGTGAGTCTTTAAAAAAAGCGATGTGTGAGTGTGTCGGGATACTGTGTCTCTTTGTGTGTGGCTGTGTGACTAACAGCTTTCTTCATTATCAGGGTGATGTCCAAGGCTATTTACCATCTTATCCTGCTGGGGTTTAATACCATCTTATCTAGGGGGTTTAATTTTTCATTTCAGATTTTCAAACTTCTGAACTGCTGAAAAGTCATGTTAGAGTGGGTTTTTAAAACCAAGTATGACAACGAGTTGCTAGTGTTTTACAGGTCTGTTATTCCACATATAATACAGCATTCTCTTCCTATTCTTTATATCATTACAAATCGTAACCAAGTGCTCCCTGGGGCTTATTGAAAGTCTTTTTTCCCTGTGACCTGTGAAAAGTGACCTCTACTTAGCTCCAGTCAGGGCAGTTATGCCTTTTTGGTCTGTTGCGGTTGAGCCTTCCTCAGAGCTTTAAATGTTGATATGTGAAATGCTGGTGTTCCACAGGAATGGCTTATCCTATGACCTGTGTGACGTCCTGTTGGCTGGTCACTGTTGTTTATGACAAATCAGCGCACTGCAGTCTGTATTGTGTGTTATAAATGAGCAGCAATTCTTCAGTTTCATGAAAATATAAAGTTCCATCATCAAGAATCACTTCAGTACCTGTAATTCTTCCAATGCCAGGTTTCCTTCTCCCTGCCTCCCCAGCAACGTGTGCTCCAAGACTGTGGCCGATGAAATGGATATTGGCAGGAGAGTAGCCATAGTCCTTCTGTGAAGATGTATGGAAACTTAAAAAGCAGTGTGGGAATACAAGTCTGTTAAACTGCAGCATGGCCCCATGCAGTGCCAGGACATGGATAGAGCAGTGGGTGATGGAGGCAGGTGTATTATGTGGAAAGTTATAGTTATGGGCAATGGGATCTCTACTTAAAGAGAAGCAATTCCCCACTCACCCCACCTCTCTCATACCACACCTCTGTAAGGAACTGGCCCTTATGATAGAAATGAAGGATGATGGAATTTCTGCACATAAGTCCCTACATTTGCACTGATTGCTTTTCCAAAAGATGAATGACTCCATTGCCTCACCCCTGAAAATGTCTGTCTGTTCAGGATAGGAGTCTGTGGTAAAGGAGCTCTGCCTTTGTCAGGACATACCATCTGTGTGAATCTAGTGTCCATCCTGTCATGGATATGCTCCACCACGCAGGTCCTTAAGGATGGGGAGGACCATGCCTGGAATGCTGCTGGTGTGCCAGGCTCAGCTGAGCTTCAACAGGGGAAGCCTGATGTTTGAAGCTGCAGGAGAGTCAGTTCTCTCTGCTGCAATTCAGTTCCTGCAGGAGGCAGTATGTGTGACCCGTAGAGGGATATTTAATCATATTGGTCCTCAATTACCACTCTTGACCTACCGGTTTTGTTAGACAGTCTCCAATCTGATCTCTTATCCAGTAAAAAGTTCATCCAGTACAAACTTTCAGCAACTATGGCCTGTAAGCCTCCAGGGACATGCTTATCTGTGGTCTGGTGCTAAAGCAGGTATTTCCATTTGTGCGAGATTAGAGCCTTTTAATGACACTTTCAGCTATGTTACCAACTACCTCTGTGTTTCCTGGCTCTATTGACACAAACCTAAAGGTGCCACTCTGAACATGAGCTTTACCATACAGACTATAGTTTTCACATTCCATAGATACTTCTACCTCGAGAAAGTTCACCAGATACTCCAGCTCAGCCCCCACAATGCGGACGTTGTTCACCGCGTCAGTGTACAAACCACTGGAGCCGCCTCTCCAGTCGGTCAAAATGCAATTCACATCTTCAGTGTGAAACATGAACTGGTGGGAAACAAGAGAAGGGGAGACAAGAAGAAAAACGGTATTAATTGCAATTGTAGCAGGTCCTTAAGGATATATATAACATAAACAAGTATATTTTGTTTAACTATAGAAAAAACCAAGTTTTGTTTATGCAACTGATGAAGACACCTTTAGTATATTAATTCCTACTGATGCTGAAAATCAACACAAGGAGGCAGAGTGGAGCCAGTGATCTGAGCACTGTATAAGGACACAGAATCTTTCTTCAGTTCTGTTTTCAATTCCAGATGCCTTGGTTGGATTTAGGGTACCAACTTCTCTTAATGACAGTACCCCAGTTACCAAAAGAGGATAGTATGACTTCTTTTTTATTGCCCAAGATCTGTTCCTCAAATTTGTTATGTTTGGATCATCTAAAAGGATTCTCAAATTCGTGTGCACCTGCTTGAACTGTTCGGCCTCAAAGTTCATAAGTTCTAACCAAAATCTTTCATTTATACACTTCTGCCAGTGGAACTTTCTGATTTTTTTTTTTTATTCTGAAACAAGTTCATTTTTAAAATGTGCCCGAGTAAAAGAAAACCAATCTGCTGAACAAAGCCTTTTGGTTTTATTAGATCAAATGTCTCAATCAAACTGAAACCTTAATTTTGACCTTTTTCCTGAGGTGAGAAAAATCACTCTTTTCTTTCCACCCTTATTATTAGCAAGGAATTGAAAAATCAGTTAATTACAGCTTTCCCTGTGGAGGTGAATGCAGCAAAAGGGCGTTCAGCAGAAGGCTGAAGTGCACTATACTCATAGCTAGGAACAAGGGGGTGGTCATGTGGAACTGGGTATCATTCTAAGTTTCATTCCCCTTCTCTGAATTAACAAGAGAACAGAGGTGTAAATTTTACATGGGAGTTTTAAGCCACTTTTTAAGATGTGGATATTTGGACTTTCAAATACAAGTAAAATGACTGTCAGACGAAAGTCATACGTACCCTGCACATACTTGTTATCCAGGGGAGATCTGCTCCGGCAAGGTGGCCGTGTATAATGAAGCGAGTTTTCCTGTGTGTTCGGAAATTCGAAGCTTTGATAGTTGAAGGATTTGTAGCTGAAATTTTCTGTGTCAAAGAAACCAAACAAGCAACAAACAACACAAAAAGGATGTGACTGCTCCATCTCAGTGTACATTTTGATAAAACCCCAATGGTTAAGGCATAATTGTGGACTCTGAAGAGATGAGTCTTGTTCCTCACTGACTTTCTAGGGGGAATCAGTTAATCACTTCAACAAATTATTCACTTCCTCTAGTTAATTGAACTAATAATATGGGCATCCCTACACAATGCTTTGAGATATGCTGGTACAACACTGCCATTAAGTACAAGATTTTATCAAACATAGAAATGCAAAGACAGCATCTTCTGACAGGTATTATGTGGTTGACTTTGAAACTATACCTATTTTTCTTTCTTTTTCCTTTGAAGATAAGACCTTCATTGTTAAGCTCATTTATATTTTATGAGAAAGCCCACCAGGTTTACAAAGTCAAAGACTATAGGTATTTTGGGGTTTATTGAGGAGAAATCATAAACACCTTTACTGTTTATGACTGCCATTTTTATAAAAAAACACTATTAAGCCTTTTTCATGTAATGTAAGCCAACAACACCACCAAATTGCCCTCCCTCCCTTCATATGTATTTGCTTTATTTTTTCTTGCTCTTCACACTCTGTGGTGGTCATTTCTTACCTTTCACCAGATTAGTCTATAGCTCCAAAAACCTGCATCATGTTAAACCCGGCCCAGCCCAGACATCTCCAACACCTCAAGCATCCTGCTGTGAGCTTTTTCCAGTACTTGCTGATTCCAGAGGAAAGGGCTGACACACTGCTTGTGGCTTTCAGTACATTCCCATTTGATGTGTCCTAAACAGTCCTACAGACTCCTTTACACTACTTCCATCTGTCACTGTGTCACAGTCCACAAGTTTTCAAATGTTGTTGATAACTTCACCTTTTTCCATTTTTTCCATAGAGCTCCAGAGTCTGCTGTCTCTATATTTTCCCGCCTGATGTGTCTTCAAGAGGGATAACCTGGTTCAGTTCTTCAAGCTTTCTCCACGCTATGTCTTATCAAGTCTTTTTCTTTATCCTTTTAGCATCTATTTTCCCTCAGTCCCAGTAAAAAAAAAAAAAGTTTTAACGTTTGTTTGTTTTCTTTGTCCATACCCATTTCATTCTGGTTTTGGTTATTTCCTTCTCTTTCCACATATGATTTCACTTTCTCCAGTTTGTCTTTAGCCTCCTGTTTTCCTTTCTAAGCCTTCCTTTAATTTTTCACCCTATTTTCCTGACCTTTTCTGGTGAATATACATATTTTCTCTTCTGGTCTTTGCTCTTAACTATCTATTCTTAGGGCTCAGTGTTGGCAACCACATAAGCAGAGCCTCTGAGACTAATTGTATGCCCTTCAGAGGACCCAGTAATCACGCCTATGAACAACATTCCTGAGTCGTGTATATGGGCCTGAAACACGTTTTTAATCTGTGGAAATGCAGGAGCCAAAATTGAGTTTTTCTTTTCTACTGCCTTCCCTACCTCTAGCTTTAGAATGCTAAACCTGAAACTGTATTTGGGCCATTTTCTTACTGTAGAGAAGCCTATAAAATATATCCAAAATTTCTCAGATGACTCTCATCAGAGAGCTGAAATGAGGAAAAAGAAAAAGATGGAAGAAAATTATTATTATTATGTGTCTAATAAAATTGAGCCTTCTCCTGGGAGACTTATGAGCAAAAATACAGAATAAAAGAAAGAAAAGGAGAAAAGAAACTATCCCTATAATTTTTTGCATGTACTGTCAGTGTTTAAAAACAAAGCAGTTTCTTACTTGATATTTCATCATGTTGTCTCTAGTGTAAAGAAGGAAGTTTGTGTTCACATCTTCTGGAGAGCTGGGCAAGCCTGCCAGTTGTCTTCCTGGGATCCCAGCCCAAGGGGGGCTATCTGTAAAGCATCCAAGCCTCTTGTAGCAAACTTCCCCTCCTGGTGTACACAAAATAAAATGTTAGTGTTCTGTGAACGTAACAGGTTCTGTTCAAGAAGCTGCCTGGAGAGTGTTTATACCAGTGAAGCAGAAAATGGGTGATTCAGATCAAGGTGGCACTTGTGTGCATTTTTCGTTAAGGGACTTGTTTGTGCTCTGTAGCAAGGATTTGAACTTCAAGAGTGATTCCTGCTCCAAACATAGCCTAGAGCTCAGCTTGATGAACTCAGGAGAACGCAGGATGTGTATGGTCAAACATATTGTTACCAGCCCTCGGAAAAAGACAATAAAATCTTGATCCACAGAATAAACCAGCTTTTGCTGCCAGCACAGAGTAGTCCTTGAAATCAGTCATAATGCTCTAGGGATTATCTAAATTGTTACTGCTTGTGCAACAATTCAGGAAGATGTAAAAGACGCCCAAAACATTAAAACAGATACCTCTGGTTGCTCCACAACGTACATTAAACAGCTCCCTTTTTTTTTTTTAATCACCATAAGATTTTAGTAGAAGCAATAAAGTGGAATTTGAGTGGAAGCTGAAAGCAAAGCACAGCCTCAGGAAGTGAGGTCTGTGCCTTAAAGACCAGTTTCCCAATTTCTGTTGCAGTTTTAATACAGTAACGATGGAAATATGACATGTGGGTGTTGCAATTAATTGTCATCCTTACACATTGTTGCAGCACAACAGTTGTGAAATCCCAAATAATTTTTATTGCTATTAAAAAGACACTGGAAACAATGAGAAACTGTTGTTACCTAGGACAGGCTCATAGTCCACCAGACCGTGACTTAATCTGTAGGAAATGCAGGGGTAGAACAATATAAACTGGAAATGCAACTAAGAAAAAAAGGATTTAATTGTGGAGCTGCGGATAGGAGTCCACAAGTGACTCAGGCATTTTCACAGGTGTCTTTTCTCTGATATTCGCAAACTTTTGGACTTTTGAGTCTTTTTGTTTCTTTTTGTTCCGTGTGTCTGTCCCTGTTGAAACTATTCCTTCCTATTGGTAAAGAGGTGTTTTGGACAAAGACTATTTTCTTGTTCTCTGCAGAGTGCTGTGAAGAGTAAGTGCCTGGCTCTAATTACCAGGGTGGTAGCTACCATGAATGCTGGTGTGGGTTGAGGGTGGGTAGGGGAAAATGTTCTGGAAGAATTTCATTATCAATTTAAATATAAAAATACCTTCCAAATTCCCATTTTGTTAGAAAGCTGCAGAAACCTTTACAGACTTAAAAAGAAATGGCTTAAATGTGCAAAAGACATGACATAACTCAGTGGTCCTAGCGATGGAGTATATGAAATCCATCCCAAAGAACATCCTTTTTCTACAATATAGATATTCTAGTGTAAGCTGCACATAACAACTTTTACTATTTATATAGTTATCAACCATGTGTCTCACCTCTGGCTGCATTGAGAAGAAAAAGAGTAGTGATCCACACTGCAAACATCTAAAGTGAATAAGAGCACAATTCAAACATAACTGAAATTAGAATCTGGAATTCACCTAAGGGTTTCCTTAAAAAAAAAAAACAAAACAAAACCAAGCAAACAAAACCAAGTCACAGTGGCCATAGGGGTACTTCAGTCATTCACTGAGTTGGATCCAAAAGAAGCAACACTTCTTTAAAGATAGGAAGGTTTCAAGAAAATAACTTTGGAATTATTTCTGTTTGTCATGGAGATTTTGCATATGCAGGGTATCCTGTAAACATCCTTAAAGATAGTCTTCCTGACCTGGACAAACAGGAAATGTTTTTTTTCTCTAGAGCTGCAATTTATGGGCAAGTAAATTAAGTTCTTAGAGCATTTGCAACAACATATTTTTACAGAGCAAAGTTTGTCCTAGGATTTAATAGAAAAGTTACTCATAGAACTGCCATTCAATGATTGTATTTAAAAAAGAACAACCTTAATTAATTTGTATTTTTAAATTATAGGGATAGTGTTGGAAACTCATTTTTATCATTGCTATCAGCCATGTATGCTTATCAGCCATCATATGCCTGATTACCTAATCACAGCTGATAGGTAAGCACCAGAGTAAATGGAACCCACCATTTACTTCAAGAAGATATAGAGAAAGTCTTTTAAGTGTAGTCTCGCTACTACCACTAGTAACTTATCTTCAAAGAAGATAATTCTTATAAACTCTAATGCTGTGCCCAGATCATCCAACGAGCCTTGCACAGGCAGAACCCTGAATCTCTTTCCTGATCAGTACTCCCAGTCCCTTGAAGTCCACAACACAATGTTAGGAGCAAAGAGTTCATCCCTGTGAAACCTATTGCAGGTTCAAGCAAGTCCTGCTTCCATCTCCTCCCCGTGCAGCCACTCACCAAATACCCCACACCTTACCATGATAAACCTTATTTCAGTTCCTTAGGTGTTCTTGGCTCCAATGTGTCCTGTTTTACTGTGACACAGCTCAGACCAAGTCCTTAGGGTCCACCTCTCACTGCTCGTGGCAAGCCTTGCAGAAGCATTTTGAGGAGTCTGGAATGAAGGAGGACAGTACTGCGCCTGCCCTTCAAGGGCACATGGTGGAAGGATCCTTACCCCAGCACTGCTCCACAATGCAGGTTCCCAGCTCTGTCTGTGACTGTTGGCTGGTGCCAAAAGAGATCTCCTTCTGTCAGGCGTGCTTCATCTGAGATAACACGGACCAGGTCAGACCAGTTGCGCTGCGACTCGACCTATTTAAAGCCAGGTTTCAAACAGGGTGTTATTGTCCTCCATTGTAATTATTTTTCAAGGTAAAAAGTGCTGGGAAGTGTGATGAACAAACACACAGCCTTTAAGGATCAGCGGGGCTGCTTATCTGGGTGTGATGCTGAGCTGGGTTCAAGCTGTTACCTGAGAAAACGCAGAAAGAAAAGAGAAGTATGAAAAATGATAAAAGAATTAAATTGCTCATTCTGTCACCTCTTAGTTCCTCATCTTGTAGATCTCTCATCTGTAATTTTGCTACTGGATGAATTACCTGACTTTTCTTTTAAACAAGGGAGAATAGTTCCTTGGGCAGATTGTCACCACACTCAATCACTGTGAATCTTCATAATTAAATTATATTAATTGCAGTAATTTTATTTTTTAGCATTTTGATAATGATGTCATTTCACTCAACATTTCACACTTTCCTAGGAAACTTTGTTCCTGTAAGTTATGTGGGTCTTTCCAACTTAAATGTTCTATGATTC
>NW_021940542.1:0-1032 GCF_001715985.3 Manacus vitellinus
GCCATTTTTTGTCCATTTTTTGTCCATTTTTTGTCCATTTTTTGCCATTTTTTGTCCATTTTTTGTCCATTTTTTGCCATTTTTGGGCCATTTTTTGGCCATTTTTGAGCCATTTTTTAGTGCATTTTTTTACCATTTTTTGGACTTTTTTTTGCCATTTTTTGGCCATTTTTGGTCATTTTTTGGCCATTTTTGGGCATTTTTTGGCCATTTTTGGGCATTTTTTGGACATTTTTTTGCCATTTTTTGGGCATTTTTGGGCCTTTTTTTTTTGCATTTTTTGTCCATTTTTTGTCCATTTTTTGCCCATTTTTGGACCATTTTGGACCTTTTTTTGGCCATTTTTTGGCCATTTTTTGGGCCATTTTTTTGGTGCATTTTTGGGCCATTTTTGGACTTTTTTTTGCCATTTTTTGGCCATTTTTTGGCCATTTTTTGGCCATTTTTTTGACATTTTTGGGCCATTTTTGGGTCATTTTTTGGCCATTTTTGACCATTTTTTGGGCATTTTTGGATCATTTTTGGACCATTTTTGGACCATTTTTTTGTCCATTTTTTGTCCATTTTTTTGCCCATTTTTGGGCCATTTTTTGAGCCATTTTTTTGCCATTTTTTGAGCCATTTTTGGGTCATTTTTGGATCATTTTTGGACCATTTTTGAACCATTTTTGGACCATTTTTTTGAACATTTTTGGCTATTTTTTGTCCATTTTTTGTCCATTTTTTGCCCATTTTTTTGGCATTTTTGAGCCATTTTTTGTCCATTTTTTGAGCCATTTTTTGTCCATTTTTTACCCATTTTTTGACCATTTTTGGACCATTTTGGACCATTTTTTTGGCATTTTTTGGCCATTTTTTTGACGTTTTTGGGCCATTTTTTGTCCATTTTTTACCCATTTTTGGACCATTTTTGGACCATTTTTGGACCATTTTTTTGAAAATTTTTTCCATTTTTGGGGCATTTTTTGCCCATTTTTTGCCCATTTTGGGCCATTTTTTTGGCCATTTTTGAGCCATTTTTTGTCCATTTTT
>NW_021940542.1:2783-3916 GCF_001715985.3 Manacus vitellinus
CTGATTTTGGGGGGATTTGGGGCCAATTTGGGGGTAATTTTTCCAGTTTTGGGGTCATTTGATGTAATTTTGGGTAATTTGAGTGATTTTTATAATTTGGGGGGTTTTGGGGCTGATTTTGGGGTCATTTTTCTAATTTTGGGGGGTTTGGGGGCAATTTTGGGGTCATTTTTCTAATTTTGGGGAATTTGGGGCTGATTTTGGGGTAATTTCATGGTGATTTTGGGGTCAATTTTGGGTAATTTTGGGGCTGATTTTGGGGTCAATTTTGGGTAATTTTGGGGCTGATTTTGAGGCTGATTTTGGGGTAATTTTGTGGTGATTTTGGGGCTGATTTTCGGGTAATTTTGGGGCTGATTTTGGGGTCAGTTTTTGGTAATTTTTGGGTAATTTCGTGGTGATTTTTGGGGCTCACTTTGGGGTAATTTTGGGGTAATTTCATGGTGATTTTTGGGCTGGTTTTGGGGTAATTTTGGGGCTGATTTTGGGGTCGATTTTTGGTAATTTTTGGGGTAATTTGGTGGTGAGTTTTGGGACTGATTTTGGGGTGATTTTGGGTAATTTTTGGGCTGATTCTTGGGTAATTTTTGGGTGATTTTGGGGTAAGTCCGTGGTGATTTTGGGGCTGATTTGGGGTCACTTTTGGGTAATTTTGGGGCTGACTTTGGGGGAAATTTGGGGCTGATTTTGGGGGTAATTTGGGGGGTAATTTGGGGCTGATTTGGGACTGATTTTAGGGTAATTTTGGGGTATTTTGGGGCTGATTTTGAGGCTGATTTTGGCGTCAATTTTGGGAAATTTTGGGGCTGATTTTGGGGTCATTTTTGGGTAATTTTGGGGCTGATTTTGGGGGTAATTTTGGGGCTGATTTTAGGGTCAATTTTGGGGTAATTTGGGGGTAATTTCGTGGTGATTTTTGGGGCTCATTTTGGTGTAATTTTGGGTAATTTTTTGGGTAATTTCGTGGTGATTTTGGGGCTGATTTTGGGGTCAATTTTGGGGTCATTTCGTAATTTTATGGTGATTTTTGGGGGCTGATTTTGGGATAATTTGGGGATAATTTCGTGGTGATTTTTGGGGCTCGTTTTGGGGGCAATTTTGGGTCATTTTTTGGGTAATTTCGTGGTGATTTT
>NW_021940542.1:4615-6593 GCF_001715985.3 Manacus vitellinus
CCACTTGTGGGGCAGAAGATAAAACCCGAGACCCCCAAAATGTGACTTGTGGGGCAGAAAAAGGACTCTGAACCCCCCAAGGAAGTTACTTGTGGGGCAGGAAATGAACTTGGATACCCCCCCAAAACATCACTTGTGGGGCAGGAACTGGACCTTGAAACCCCCAAAAATGTCACTTGTGGGGCAGAAAAAGGACTTTAAACCCCTCAACCTTCACTTGTGGGGCAGAAGCTGGACCTTGAGACCCCCAAGAAGTCGCTTGTGGGGCAGCAAATGGACTTTAGAGGCCCTGAAAAGCCACGTGTGGGTCAGAAGATAAATTGTGAGACCCCCAAAAAAATGTCACTTGTGGGGCAGAAAATGGACTTTAAGACCCCAAGAATGTCACTTGTGGGGCAGAAGATAAAATCTGAGACCCCAAAAAATCACTTGTGGGGCACAAGATGGAGCCTTGAGGCCCCAAAAAATCACTTGTGGGGCACAAGATGGAGCCTTGAGGCCCCAAAAAGTCACTTGTGGGGCACAAGATGAAATCTGAGACCCCCCCAAAAATGTCGCTTGTGGGGCAGGAAATGGACTTTGAACCCCCTGAGCTTCACTTATGGGGCAGAAAATGGATTTTGAGACCCCCAAAAATGTCACTTGTGGGGCAGAAACTGGACTTTGAGCCCCTCAAGAAGTCACTTGTGGGGCAGAAGATAAAATGTGGGACCCCAAAATGTCACTTGTGGGGCAGGAACTGGACTTTGGGACCCCAAAAGAGTCACTTGTGGGGCAGAAAATGGACCTCGAGACCCCCAAAATGTCACTTGTGGGGCAGAAAATGGACTTTAAACCCCCCAAATGTATTTTGTGGGGCAGAAAATGGAGCTTGAGACCCCCAAACTTAACTTATGGGGCAGAAACTGGACCCAGAGACACCCCCCCCCCAAAAAGCCACTTGTGGGGCAGAAAATAAAATCTGAGACCCCCAAAAAGTCACTTGTGGGGCAGAAAATGGGCTTTAAACCCCCCGAAGAAGTCACTTGTGGGGCAGAAGATGAACTCCGAGACCCCAAAAAAAATGACTTGTGGGGCAGAAAAAGGACTTTAAACCCCCCCAAGTTTCACTTGTGGGGCAGAAACCGGACCCAGAGACCCCCCCCCCCAAAAAAGCCACTTGTGGGGCAGAAGATGAAATGTGAGACCCTCAAAAGTCACTTGTGGGGCAGAAGAAGGACTTTAAACCCTTCAAACTTCACTTGTGGGGCAGAAAATGGACCTTGAGGCCCCCAAAAAGTCACTTGTGGGGCAGAAGATAAAAATGTGAGACCCCCAAAAAGTCACTTGTGGGGCAGGAAAAGGACTCTGAGACCCCCCCAAAATGTCACTTGTGGGGCAGAAACTGGACCTGGAGACCCCCAAGTGTTGTCACCTGTGGGGCAGGAAAAGGACTTTAAACCCCCCCAACTTTCACTTGTGGGGCAACGACTGGAGTTTAACCCCCCCCAAACTTCACTTGTGGGGCAGAAAACGGAGCCTGAGGCCCCCAAACGTCACTTGTGGGGCAGGAAATGGACTCTGAGACCCCCCAAATTTCACTTGTGGGGCAGAAACCGGACCTTGAGGCCCCCAAATTTCACTTGTGGGGCAGAAACTGGACTTTGAACCCCCCCCAAAGTCACTTGTGGGGCAGGAAATGGATTTTAAGACCCCCCCAAAGTCACTTGTGGGGCAGAAACCGGACTTTGAGGCCCTCAAAAAAACCACTTGTGGGGCAGAAGATAAAAATGTGAGACCCCCCCGAAAAATCAGTTGTGGGGCAGAAACCAGACCCAGAGACCCCCCCAAAGTCACTTGTGGGGCAGGAAACGGAGCCTGAGACCCCCAAAAGTCACTTGTGGGGCAGAAAACGGAGCCTGAGGCCCCCAAATGTCACTTGTGGGGCAGGAAATGGACCTTGAGGCCCCCCCAAAAAGCCACTTGTGGGGCAGAAGAT
>NW_021940543.1:0-1377 GCF_001715985.3 Manacus vitellinus
ATATATTTAATACATTATAATTAATTTTATTTCCGTATTAAATATCTAATTTCCATATAAAATATTATAAATTGATTTCTTAACAAATTTACATTGTCATCCAAGAGATGACACCTGTACTAACACAAAAAAAACCAGATAAAGATCCCTGGAGTTTAAAACCTCTGATTTTCCAGCCCTCTCTCCCTCAGCTTTGCTCCCCCCTGGCCTGAATGAAATCAGAAATGAAATCATAAAAAAAGCCCACAAAGGTCCTTTGTCAGCCCGGGGACAAGAGGGCCTTCATCAAAAGCCAGATGAGGGCAAAAGAGCCTCCTTTTGTTTTTTGGGGGGTTAAAATGAAGGCAAAAGAGCCTCACTTTGTTTTTTAAGGGGTTAAAATGAAGGCAATGGAGCCTCCCTTTGTTTTTTTTTAGGAGTTAAATGTTTTTTGAGGGGTTAAAATGAAGGCCAAAGAGCCTCCTTTTGTATTTTGAGGGGTTAAAATGAAGGCAATGGAGCATCCCTTTGTTTTTGAAGGGGTTAAATGTTTTTTGAGGGGTTAAAATGAAGGCCAAAGAGCCTCCTTTTGTATTTTGAGGAGTTAAAATGAAGGCAATGGAGCCTCCCTTTGCTTTTTGAGGGGTTAAATGTTTTTTAAGGGGTTAAAATGAAGGTAAAAGAACCTCCTTTTGTATTTTGAGGGGTTAAAATGAAGGCAATGGAGCATCCCTTTGTTTTTGAAGGGGTTAAATGTTTTTTGAGGGGTTAAAATTAAAGCAAAAGAGCCTCCTTTTGTATTTTGAAGGGTTAAAATCAAGGCAAAAGAGCCTCTTTTTGTTTTTTGAGGGGTTAATGAAGGCAAAGGAGCCTCCCTTTGTATTTTGGGGGTTCAGGGTGAGGCTCCTGTGACCCCAGGTCACGGGGAAACCTGGTTTGGGTTGGCACCAACAGGGCCCCTCCAGCCCCACAGACCCCACGGGCTCTTTGACCCCACAGACCCCATGGGCTCCTTCAGACCCCACAGACCCCACGGATTTCCTCATCCCCCTCCCTAAAGACCCCACAGGCTCCTCATTTCCCTCCTTACAGACCCCCTGGATTCCTTCAGCCCCCTTGGACCCCACAGGCTCCTCATTTCCATCCTCACAGACCCCACAGGCTCTTGTCCCCCTCCTCACAGACCCCACGGGCTCCTTCATCCCCCACAGACCCTGTGGGCTCCTCATTTCCCTCCCTACAGACCCCAAGTATTCCTTCATCCCCCTTAGACCCCACAGGCTCTTTGTCCCCCTCCCCACAGACCCCATGGATTCCTTCAGCCCCCCACAAACCCCACAGTCTCCTCATTTCCCTCCCCACAGACCCCAAGGATTCCTTCAGCCCCCACAGACCCCA
>NW_021940543.1:6591-8248 GCF_001715985.3 Manacus vitellinus
TTTTTGCCCTTTTTCTGCAGGGCTTTTTGCCCTTTTCCTGCAGAGCTTTTTGCCCTTTTTCCTGCAGGGCTTTTTTTCCCTTTCCCCCCTTTTTGCTCCCACAAAAAGGGGTTTCTTTCCATCCTTTTCCTCCCCAAAAAACCCAGCCATGGGGCTCACCCAGCGAAAATCCCCCTCCCAGCCCAAACTTTGCCAGACCTGCCCCAAAAAAAGGGTGTGAGGTGGTGGCTGGAGGAGGAGACCAGACCAAGAAGACCAAGTGGGGCTGCAGGAGGAGCTGGGGGGAGAATTTCTGCTGCCTGAAAAAAAAACCTGAAGTGCTTCCTGAACCATCAAAATTAGCATAAATTCCATTAACGCCTTCCCAGATGAGACGTTTGGAGGCTTCTCCCTCCCTTTCCCGACGCAAACAAAAGAGGATATAATTGCTTGGCAATAAAGCAAAGCCCCAAAAAGGCCCTGGGCCCTTCAACAGAGCTCTGGCTGGAAGGTGCTCCTGATATTTTCTGCTCCCATCTCCTGATTTCCCACTGAAGGAAAAAAAAAAACCCGATGTTTTAGGGATGTTTTGCCACGTCCAGACTTTACCAGCAGGTGATGGGGGGGTTCTCAGGTTTTTGGGGTGCCCTTGGAGCTCCCACCACGGTGCAGGGAAGGACACACACATGAAAAAAAAATCTAATTTTTGCAACACAAACCCAGTCGCTCACTGCAGGCACCGTGGGGGCAATCATCTGAAATAATGGGCCTTTTTATGGGCACGAGAGCGGGGATGACAACTCGGAAAAGGGGGAATGGGATTCGCTCGCGAGCGAAAAAAAGCCTCCTCAGCTCTTCGGAACAACACTAAAAAACCTGCCTATAAATACGACCTGCCAATAGAGGCATCTCAGCTGCGGGGATTTAATTACTCCCAGCCTCCGAATTCTGCAGCAGATTAGGGTTTTTTTGGGTGATTTTCCCTGCCAAGAGGTCAAATATCAAGGTCAACTTGGAGGACAATTCGTGTCCCTTCAGGGCCTCAGTTCCCCCGTAAAATGTAGATAATTTTATCTCCCTTCCTCATTAATGTTTATTCTCCCAAAGATCTCGAGGCTCTTCGCAATCTATTATGAATTAATTGTTATTGATTAAGTTAAACCAAACCATATACACCCTAAATAAAGCAAAGCAGCTGGATGATGGGAACAATCTGCTTTATGAACCCGTGCAATTTTGAGCATTTAGTTCCGCTTTCTAATTGCTAATATCCATCCTTCAATTACCCCGCTGTTTTGTTTCAGATTTCAAAGATTACGGAGCTGTTGTTGTTTTATGATTATGTGAATTCCCTCCGTGGAACTGTTGGGTTTGGGGTTGATATGTTTGCATATTAAAAGCTTGAGTAGGGGAGATGGGGCTTGAAATGGGTTTTGCCCTTGGCACAGGGGGCCGGCTGGTGCTCAAATCAACATTTAAAGACAAAAATCCGTCAGATTTCTTAACTGACAACACTTAAACAGCTTCAAGGGGATGTTCAACACTCGCGTTCTGCATCCAGCCCCATGCACAACCAGCGCAGGGGAATCAGGCTTTGCTTAAAATAACAACAGGGCTGGGCCTGAGGACAGTGTTTAAACCCCAAAACAGCCCAAAAGAGCCCCAGTGTTCGCGCAGG
>NW_021940543.1:12020-13126 GCF_001715985.3 Manacus vitellinus
AAATCAGGGAGGAATTGGGTTGGGCTGGGAAAGGAGAGGGGAAAAATCAGGGAGGAATTGGGTTGGGCTGGGAAAGGAGAGGGGAAAAAAAACCAAGGAATTGGCTTGATCTGGGGTCTCACAGGAATTAGGGACAGTTTATGGGGTCTCACAGTGATTAGGGACAGTTTATGGGGTCTCACAGGAATTAAGGACAGTTTAGGGGTCTCCCAGGATTTAGGGACAGTTTATGGGGTCTCAGAGGATTTAGGCACAGTTTTGGGGCCTCCCATGAATCAGGGACAGTTTTGGGGTCTCCCAGGAATCAGGGACAGTTTTGGGGTCTCAGAGGAATCAGGGACAGTTTTGGGGTCTCCCAGGAATCGGGGACAGTTTTGGGGTCTCCCAGGACTCAGGCACAGTTTATGGGGTCTCCCAGGACTCAGGGACAGTTTATGGGATCTCCCAGGAATCAGGCACAGTTTTGGGATCTCCCAGGACTCAGGCACAGTTTATAGGATCTCCCAGGACTCAGGCACAGTTTATAGGATCTCCCAGCACTCAGGCACAGTTTATAGGATCTCCCAGGACTCAGGCACAGTTTTGGGATCTCCTAGGACTCAGGCACAGTTTATGGGATCTCCCAGGATTCAGGGACAGTTCCTCCAGCCCCTGCTGGGCTCCCTGTGTTCCCAGGAGCGGCAGATCCAGCTGATCCGGGAGCTGCTCATGTGTGACTCCTCGGGCAGCATCCAGCTCAGCGAGGAGCAGAAGTCTGTCCTGGCCTTCCTCCACAGGCCCAAGGCCTCTCTGGGGGGCTCAGGCAGCAAAAGGTAGGAGAAAAAACCCCTTTTTTTGGCATTTTTTCCCTCAAAAGTCAGGTCTCTGTGCCACCTTGCCAAGAGCTTTCCTGCTTTCCTCCTCATGCCATTTTAAAATATGGCTCTTGTGGGTCCCCCAGGTTGTTGTGGGGCTGAAAGCCAGACTGGTATGAATTTCCTCCTGATTTTTGGGGTTTTATTTTCTTTCAGGCTGTCCACCATAGATGAGTCTGGGTCCATCCTGTCAGACATCAGCTTCGACAAGACCGAGGACTCGCTGGTAACGTCACCAGAGTTCTGGGGTTC
>NW_021940544.1:0-1339 GCF_001715985.3 Manacus vitellinus
TTATGGTTTTTACTCGCTTTAAAACTGGTGATCTCCTGCGCAGCTTACACAGCTAAGGAACAACAGCAGTGGAAAAACTCCACCTGAGACTTAACCTTCACAAATTTCTGAAACAAGGCAGAAATAGAACACCAAACCTACGCAAGAACCCCTTATTCAACCTCAGTTCAGATCAAGCAGCTAGCCGGACAGGGCTAGTCCAGAAATAACCAAAGCCTCGTCACTCATGGTGGGAATTTGAAGAATTCATTTACCATTCAGAATAAGGAGTCACTATGGTTCAACAGAATCATGTTACACATCTCTAAAATCTTGACACCGGCAGAAGGTATTTTTAAGTTTACACAGTCACACATTCATGTTGCTTTTCTCTTTCACACAGTCTTTTTTCACACACTCTTAGGTGGCCACCTCAGACATCCATCATTCACACACATTTTCAAGTAGTCATTGGTTGTGCACTTCTTATCAGTTTCATAATACAAAGGAAATTTATGGCATAGCTGCCATCAGCAATCTGCAAATCCTGCATAACTCTCTATGTAAAAGACAGATACAGCAGGAAAGAACAGAATATTATCTTGGAAATCTTCAACTCTTCTCATAGAGCAATGATATTCTATCATAAAGGCAATAAAACTACTTTTGCAGGGGGCAAGACTATATCCCCTTCTGTGTCATTGTTCTGTCTCCAAATCTTCTACCTGCACCCTGCCCCTGGGGGAAACAGCCAAATTTCATGTAAGAGAAGCAAAATAGCAAACTATAGGAAATTCTTAATAACCTTCCGTAATATGCAAAAAGCTAAGCACGGATGTTCCGTTATTTCTAATCTTGCTTCAAAGGATTTTTCGTCAGTCTCCCTGTTTTGAAGAAAACGTTTGAGAATGCCATGAGCACGCTGTATGCGTGACACCTATTGCTGTAAAAACAATGCAATCTTATTTGATTTATAAGTTGGGATATTGTTAATTTTAAGTTGTTTTTTCTCTTTTCCCTTTTTTTCGTGTTTTACCGTCTTTGCCTCCCCCCATGCTCCTCATTGCCGAAGGACGAAGGAGGGGAAGGAGGGGCTGGGCTCACCCAGAGAGATCAGTAGAAGGAACTTAACTTAATCACAGAGTCTGCTTAAGAAAAGACAAAAACATAGGAGAGGGAGAGAACAGCTGCAAACAGGCACGCTTCAGAGATTGGTGTAACGGGGGAAAAAGAGAAACAGCTTTCCCCCTCCTCCAGCTGCACCCCCCAAGGCTTTTGCTACCGTCATTAACTCACCGCTCTAGGAAGAGGAGCGGCACCAGGGAAAAACACTCGCTGCAAAGAAGGGAAGGGGAACGCA
>NW_021940544.1:7205-9879 GCF_001715985.3 Manacus vitellinus
GGTGTCCCCCTTTTTGGCGCGGAGTTCATGTGGAGGGCGTGGTAAACTCGGCTCTTCCCGCCTTTGGGGGCTTGACATCTTCTGCACTGGAGGAGGGGGGATGGGCCCAGCTGCCCATCAGAAAGTCAAAAGCCTGCAGAAGTCTCTTAGAATGCAGAAATCATTAACTGTTCCAGTCTCTGACACCCACTCTGATCCCAGTTGCCCCCAGTGTGGTTGCTCCAGGATGGATCAGGAATGGGGACCCCTCTGTGCCCCCCCCCTTGTGTCACCCTGTTCTGGGGGAGCTTTGGGGGGACATCTGCACCCCAACACGGCATCCCAAAGTGTGCTGGGACTCCCTTAAACCACCCCACAGACCCCCAAGGTAGCCCCAAATTCACTCAGAGCCCACCCAGGACCCCACCTAACCCCTTTTTGGGGGGACATTTATGGGCACTGGTGTTACTGGGAGCCCCCCCGGCTGCAGGCGAGGATCTCTTGGGTGAGAGAGAACTAATGTTTGTGGACCTCCCTATGGGCTCTGGCTCACATCATGCCTGCAATTTTCTTGTGATGAACTGGTAACATCCCATTGAAGTACAGAAATGGTTTCACACTCAATGGTATAGTTAATGTGAAGATGGATAAAAAATTCTTTTATAGCATGGAGGCAAGAGAGAACCTGTACTATCACTCCATGAGGTGGAGGGGATTGACTGCAGTCAGGGGTAAACTGGGGCAGGATGGTTTGCTCCCGATGAGGCCTGGAATCTGTACAGAGAGTGCAAGCTTTCTGTGGGAGGGTTGGTGAGACCAGGATGTTGTCTGGTGTTGCATCAAACTCCAGATATACATTGCCTATGATGGCTCCTAACAGGCCCATAAATGTGTGACTGGCAGTCAACCACTTCATACTATAAAAGATGAATCCAGACTATAAAATTCTGAAATGAGAAGTTCTGTAGTACTAGACTTTATATTTTGCAGAAATTCCCGAGATTCATTGCGTTGTCCGAGCCCATACGATTGGACACACCTGTTCACCTGTCCAAACCTGGGAACTAGGTCTGCCAACTGGGAAAAGATTATCTCAAGTACTGTTGACTCCAAGTAAATGACCACTGTAACCCACTTGGATCTCCTCACTGGGGATGGACATGATTATATTATTGTCTGTACTTTGGCTGTTACTCAGTTGTTATGTTGTTTTACATTTTTGGAGATGACACTTCATCAGTATGCTGTTTGAGTCCTTCACCAGTGTCATGGTCCAACCACAGACCACATGGTGGGATGTATCAGGGGTTAATTACACTGAGACTTTTGGTCTGTGTTTGACCCAGCCACCTGCAACAGGTTTGTTCTTTCCCTGCAAAGTTATGAGAAAACAAACACTGATAAAATGGGAACTTTGTCCTTGAAGGGAGTTTTGGTATAAACTATATTTAATTGGTGTTCTGTGATTGGCTAATCATCCTCCAAGGTTGTTTGAAGGAGAAAATGAAGACTATAATGATGAAGGACACCCCCAGACTCATTTGGAAAAGACCCCCCCAGCACAGTACGCAGGCGCAGGGAAAGCCACTTACTGACTTTCCAAGGATGCAGCTTCTGCCATTGGTAATTACAGGCATGCTGGGTCAGTGAGAAAACTTTATGGGCAACAGCTGGGTGACTGGGGGAGGTCATGCTGAGGGCTTGTTTCTCTCCTCCTTCCTCTCCTTTGGGTTTCTTCATTTTGTTGGCCACCTCTTGCTAATAAATATCAGTTTTGTTGAGCTTTCAATGGTGTCGTGGTTTCAGCTTCAGTATGATCCGAACCCCTCCCCAATACAGCCAGCCAAAGGGACGGTGGGTTGACAGGCCCAGCTCTCTGAAAGATGAGTTGAGGGCTCTGAGCCAGAGAGGGGATGAGAGCCGGGTCCAGGCTTGGGAATGGCCGGGAGGGGAAAGAGATGTCTAAGAACAAGTCCCTCAGGAGAGGGAAGCAGAGAGGCTGAGTTTTGACCCCAGCACAAGGGTCTGCAGGGCAGAGCAGAGAATATGCCCACAGAAGATTCTTGTACGTCCGTCTTTGCAGTTCTGACAGGCACTTCTTGTCACAGCCTGTCCTCTCCATTCCAGAATAGGCCCTGGCAACCAAAGAACCAACACCCCACACCATAGTGCAGACCAACCCATGTGCTTTGGGCCCTTTTGTTGTCCTATCCATTCTGGCCTATCCTCTCCATTCCAGAATAACCCCGAGAAACCAAAGAACCAAGCCCCCACCATGTGACAGTTCAATCCCACCCGTGTGCCAAGGGCTCCTTTGTGGTGTCACAGCCTGTCCTCTCCATTCTGGAATGGCCCCAGGCAACCAAAGAACCAACGCCCTACAACCCCAAAGTGAAGCCCCACCTTTGTGCCATGGACCCTCTTGTGATGTCACGGCCTATCCCCTCCATTCCAGAATGGCTACTGGAAACCAAAAACCAATGTCTCACAGCCCCTAGTGCAGCCCAACCCCTGTGCCATGGGCCCCTTTGTGATGTCACAGCCTGTCCTCTCCATTCTGGAATAGCCCCTGGAAACCAAAGAACCAACACCTCACACCCCCACAGTGCAGCCCCACCTGTCTGCCACGGGACTCTTTGGGATGTCACGGCCTTTCCCCCAGGAAACAAAGCCTGGAACCTTCGGGTTTCACATG
>NW_021940545.1:0-1214 GCF_001715985.3 Manacus vitellinus
CGGCTCTCACCCCTGCCATTTGCAACCCKTCCCTGACCGCTGCCCACCCTCACACTCTGTTTCTTCAAATACACAAATGGAGTGATCTCCTCCTCCTTCTGGATGCTTCTCCTCCCACAGCAATGCCCTTGCAGGGACATTTCTTTCTCCTCGTCCCCTCTCTCCACCTTTCAAACTGCAGTGTGGGGCACTGTCTCTGTCTCGGGCAGTTTCCTTCCTCCTAGGAAAGCTCCAGCAGGTGGGACACAGCCTTTCCAGCAGCATGCCAAACCCTCAACCTTCCTGGGGCCTTTTCCCTGCCCTGACAGCAGCAGCTTCCGTGTGCTGTCCCCAGGCTACTCCTTTCAGCTGCTGGCACAGACAGGGCCCAGCTGTGCCAGCTGCTGTCCCATCCTGCACTCAGCACGAGGGATGGGGCAGCCCAAAGAGAAGCCCCATTGCTGGAGTGAGCCCAGGTCCTCAGGCAGAGGGGATCTCCCAGTCCCTGTGACAACCTGTTGGTCACAGCCTTGTGCTGGGCTGTCAGAGACCCTGCTCTGCCCCTCTCTGAGATGCCCCACGGCCTGAGGGACAGACACAGGGAGCTGTGTTCACAGAAGCACATCCCAGGGCTGCATTCAGGTGGTTTCCAAGGGGATGTGACTCTCAAAATGATCTCAAGACACTGTCCTTCCTGGTCTCTCTAGAAGTAGCGGATGGCGTTTGTGCTCACTCTGATTCCTCTCTCCACACGCACACACACAGTGTGAATGCTTAACTCTCTTCTTTACAGTGCAAATATGCTCATTTGATGTTCCTCCATGGGGGACAAACAATCCTTATGAGGTGGAGAGATAGACCAGTGCTGGGAACAGTGATTGCAAGGGACTGGTCTGTGATGAGTGCACTGGGGCCCCTTGAGCATGGGGCCCAGAAAATAGGGTCACAGACCAGATTATTTTGGTCACTGTTGGTCCTTCAAGAGTATTCATGGAGGCCTGGTTGTGGAAGGGACTGCCCTGAGGAGATCCCCTTTCCTTTTGGAGCTCGGTTCTGTCCCAGCAGTGCCCATGGCCTGTCCCTGCCTGCATTGCAGGAGTGACACTCAGCAGAACCGTGACCAAGCTGGCAGAGCACTCAGGCTTTACACCAGCAATCAGAGGTGGATCAGATCAGAGGGTGGAAGTTAAAGAGAGCAGCTCTGGAAGACCAAGTACTGGCACTTCCTGGAAGAT
>NW_021940545.1:1615-197644 GCF_001715985.3 Manacus vitellinus
GATGTACGGACAGACTGGGAATGACATGATGCATAGCAGCGCTGGAAAATGGACTCTGGGGTCCTGGTGGATGGCCAGTTGGCCAAGAGTCAGTGGTGCCCTGGCGGGGGCTCACTGCTCAGTCACACAAGGGTTTTCAGACACACGAGTTCTTCCCTTGCACACAGACACAGACAGTTCATGGCAGCAGGGGCAGTATCTCCTGGGGCTCCTACTGCCACACACGGAGCCTGGATGCACCTCAGCCCTTCTGAGGTGCCACCTGCTCTGCCACTATCTGAGATGCCCCCCGGCCTGAGGGATGGAAATGGGGAGCTCTGTCCACAGAAGCACATCCCAGAGCTGCATCCAGGGGCTTTGCCAGGCCTTAGTACTGTAAATGCAATGTGACACCAAGACACTCTTTGTCCCACATAACTTCAAGGCTCCCCCAGGAGGCTGATGGCCTCCACAAATTTGGGGGGACTCCCAAATCTCCCAATACTCTCCAAATGCTCTTCCAGCTCCCAACAGTCCTCTATTTCCCTCCTTCTCTCTCAAAATAAAATTCCACCTCTTTTACTGCAGCATGACTCTGTCTCGACCAGTGTCTCCAGTAATGTCAGCAATGGCCCTGTGATGTCACTGATGTCCCCAGGGGTGGCACCCATGTCCTCAAAGTTGTCACCAATGTCTTTGTGATGTCACTTTTGTCCCCAGGGGTGGCACCCTTGTCCTCAATGATGTCACCAATGTCTTTGCTGGCATCTTTGATCTGAGAGGAATTTTCGTCCAGATGGAAATTTTGGGACTCAGGCAGGCAGAATAAGTGAAGGGTTGAAAACAGGAAACAACAGCCCTTGTCCCCAGCAAAGAAAGCCTGGAAGTTTTTGCTTTGTGGTGCAGTTGGTGGGCCAGCCTGGGTGCTCCATGGGTAGTAAAAGCTTTCTGTGCTGGCTTATTTGTTATGGGAGGAATCTTCCTCCATATGCAGAGTCAGGCTGACAGTTTCAGTGCAGAGCTGAAAAAAGCAAACAACAGCCATTCTCCCCAGGAAAGGAAGACTGCAAGCTTTGGCTTTGTGGTGCAGTTGGTGGGCCAGCCTGGGCACTCCATGGGAAGCAAGAGCTTTCTGTACTGGCACTTTTGGTCTGGGAGGAATCTTTCTTTGTATGCAATTTTGGGATTAGGGCTGGCAGTTGGGAGGCAGATCTGAAAACTGGAAACAACAGCCGTTATCCCCAGGAAAGAAAGACTGGAAGCTTTGGCTTTGTGGTGCAGTTGGTGTGTCAGCCTGAGGACTCCATGAGCAGCAAGAGTTTTCTGTTCTGGCACCTTTGTTGCAGGACAAATCTTCATCTGTATGCAGTTTTGAGTGTCGGGCTGGCAGTTGCCAGACACAGCTGAAAACAGGAAACAACAGCCCTTGTCCCCAGGAAAGAAAGACTGGAAGCTTTGGCTTTGTGTTTCAGTTGTTGGGCCAGGTTGGGCACTCCATGAGCTTTCCGTGCTGGCTCCTTTGGTCTGGGAGGAATCTTTGTTTGTATGCAATTTTTGGAGTAGGGCTGATAGATGGGAGGAAGGGCTGAAAATAGGAAACAACAGCCCTTATCCCCAGGAAAGAAAACCTGGAAGCTTTAGCTTTCTGTGCCAGTTGGTGGGCCAGGTTTCTCAATCCATGGGCAGCAAGAGCTTTCTTTGCTGTCACCTTTGATCTGGGAGAAATATTCGTCCATATGCAATTTTGGGAATAGGGTTGGCAGCTGGGAGGCAGGGCTGAAAATAGGAAACAACAGCCCTTTTCCCCAGGAAAGAAAGCCTGGAAGCTTTGGCTTTGTGGTGCACTTGGTGGGCCAGGCTTGGCACTCCATGAACAGCAAGAGCTTTCTGTGCTGGCACCTTTGTTCTGGGAGGAATCTTCATCCGTATGCAATTTTGGGAGTCGGGCTGGCCGTTGGGAGGCAGATCTGAAAACAAGAAACAACAGCTCTTATCCCCAGGAAAAAAAAGCCAGCAAGCTTTGGCTTTCTGGTGTACTTGGTGGGTTGGCCTGGGCACTCTATAGGCAGCAAGAGCTTTCTGTGCTAGCACCTTTGGTCTGTGAGGAATCTTCGTCCGCATGCAATTTTGGGAGTTGGACTGGTAGTTGGGAGGCATGGTTGAAAACAGGAAACAGTAGTCTTAATCCCCAGGAAAGAAAGCCTGCAAGCTTTGTCTTTGTGGTGAAATTTGTGGGCCAGCCTGGGCACTCCATGAGCAGCAAGAGCTTTCTGTGCTGGCACCTTTGTTGTGGGAGGAATCTTCATCTGTATGAAATTAGGAAGTCAGGCTGGCATTTGGCAGGCAGGTCTGAAAATAGGAAACAACAGCCCTTATCCCCAGGAAAGAAAGCCTGGAAGCTTTGTTTTGGTGGTTCAGTTGGTTTGTCAGCCTGGGCACTCCATGGGCAGCAATAGCTTTCTGTGCTGGCACCTTTGGTGTGGGAGGAATATTTGTATGCAATTTTTGGAATAGGGTTGTTGTAGGGGACGCAAATGTCCTTATATAATAAGGAAAAAAACCGCTCCTCGTGAGATGGTGAACAAAGAGAGTTTATTTCAAAATCGGTGTGGTTTTATCCTTTAACACCATGTGACTTCTTTAACCAGAGATTACCTATGTCGGCGCATGCTCCCCTGGGCTCCTCTGCCCCAGCATGTACCCTGTGCCTTGGACACGCCTCCCACATCACCCCTCTCTTAATTATCTAAAGAAGTCACGAAAACAGTGCAAAACAACAGTGGAAACAATCAGAACAGTACATTGTTGTAGGGAATTGGCTATAGAACACGGCTTGCCTAGGCCGTGGGAACATCTTAAGTAGCGGGGTTACAGTGCCCTTGTACCCTGTTAGCTGGCTGGCAAACAGGACATTGTGATTAGCAAAACAAAAGTAACTGAGAGCCACCTGTGTCAACATAAGAAATGAGTAAGAGGTGAGATCAACATTTAAGCAGAGCCAATAATGAGCTTAACCTTTGCAATATGTATGAGCTAATTATAAAGCATATATTAAGCTGTTAGCAATGATCAATAAACGAAGCTTGCTGATTCTCATATTGAGGGTCCCTTTCTTCCCTCGTCTGACACATTGTAAACTACCAAAGTTCGCAATGACCCAGCACATCGCTTACTTGGCTTCTTATACCTCTATGGTAAACCTTATAAAACTTTCTTATATTCCTAAAGGGTAGTGCAACTTGGAGAAATAACTTTATTAACTAAGGGGCCTTAGCCCAGCCGTGTATAAACCTATAACTTTTATTAATCTGAGGGGTTTTATAACTGGGGAGTTCAACTTTATTTAAGAAACAGGATAAGCTTAGCAAAACTAAATTCTCTTAAAGTGACCTTGTGGCGGAGGTAATGTTATTTGTGAGGTGTTTTGTGTTTTAATATTTGTCCAGTCAAACAACCTTTTTCATTCATTCACTCTTTTCATTCATTTTCATTCATTGGCAACCGCCTTCTATTCATCTCACACACACACAGATACTTTGCAGACTGTTTTTCACCACATTGGTCATCCCTTAATGTAAACCTGAAACATAAACATAACTCTTTTATAACTTCTGCGTTACTTTGGTTCTTGCTGTTGTGGTTGTATACCTGAATAGGGTTTTACGCATCTGGAAGGAATCCACTTAAGTTCTTTTCTTGTAGCCACACAGGCATAGCTTCTCCCCCTAGTCACAAAATCTAGGGATCTCATCCACTGTCCTGAATTCAAGTTTCTTACCATGACCTGGGGCTTATGTTGCTTTTCATACTTACTCTTTTCAGTGTTGTCACAATTTAAAAAATTGATAACATACATAGCTTTTTACACATGTTCTTGCAGGCTACACAGATTCTCCTCCTTTTTGTTTTTATCCAGCATGTGTTTCAATGTGTGATGTGCTTTTTCAATAATTGCCTGTCTTATGGGTTAGTGTGGAATGCTTGTGACATGAGAATTTTCCTATTTGATAGGAAGTAAAGCTGTTTTATTATTATTGTTGATCTGCTTTGGGGTACCAAGGGTTGCTAAGCAACTAAGTCATTGTGTTTTACACTCTTGTGTTTTGTCCAGTGGATGCTGTGGCAGTTATGTTTTGTGGATGTGTATCTATGTGCATGTACATATTTCAATATGTCCAATTTGGAGATGTGTATATCTGTTTGCCAGATCTCATTTGCCATTAACTCTCTAGGGTTAATGCTTTCCTAAGATGGCATGGGTGTGATTGCATGCCATGGTAATGTCTGAACTTTATTAATTGTTATTTTGAATTGTCTCTTTAGAGAATGTGCATTCTGATGGAAAAATGACTGAGACAATTTTGCTTGCTTTAGAACTCTGGGTATGGTGTTAAACATTGCTGCTTTACCAGCTTCTCAGTTTCTGTCAGTTATTGGCCCTGGCGTGTCAGCATGTGATTTTGTGTGTATTATGTAGAAATCATACCTTCTGTGAATCACAAGAAACCAAACAGAACGCATTTCAAACAACATCTCAAAAAAACTAACTTTCAAGACGGGGGATTAACCTTATAGTATAACAGGCATAGTTACAACATTAAAGGGTCGTTCAGAAAATTTTCCCAAGGCAATATGAATAGCAGTCAGTTCCAGAACCTGTACAGAAGTTTGGTTCATGGTCTGTAGTTCTCATTCCCACTCATTCTCATTCAAATCCTGTGACAGGATTTACTCAAGTCATTGCAGCTTTTCATGTTTTTTCTAGATGCATGTGTGAAGGCTCTGAGACCTTTTATTGGTTTATTTCTGTATTTGGTAGTGGCTTTTGATCACAAATTACTGATTTCTGCCCACAATCTGTGCTTAGGGAGATGGATTGAAATATTACCACTAAAGCTTGCCAAGGCAGCTTGGAATCCTGCATCCTCAGCTAGCATCCAATTCAAATTGTCCTTTGAAGCTGGAATGTTGACGATGGCACAATCCCTTCCATCCAGTTCCTGCAGTCGTCCTCTGCCTTTAATGACAAGCTTTGCAAACATCTCATTAACAGCCTACACAGTTTTAGGTGGTGTGTGTGGCAGAAACAGACACTTAGCGTTTGCAGTGGGTCTTGTCAGTCTGATCCCACTGAAACAACACTGCAATGGTTTATACCTGTTGGAAACAAGGACTAGGCAGATTTGCCATTCAGGATTTCTCCTGTTTTGTCTGCTTTGTATTGCCTTGGCACAAATGTCTAACACCTGGTTTGCCTCTGCAGCCAGAGACTTGTTAGACCTTAGGCTGGAGTCCCCCTTTAGCAGCTCAGAGGGTGTAGGTCCCCTGTGGTTATGGTTAAAACAGGTCTTAAGCAATTGACAGCCCCCTGAGGCTTCTGCAATTCGTGTAAATATAAAGTGTTTTTTACCTCCAGTTGCAGCAGCTGCAGAGAACCTTTTTGCTGCATGAATCCCGTCCAAGGTAAGTCCAGAGTTGTGATTGCTGGATCTTCTCTGAAACAATCTGAAGTCCTGCATCTTGGACAGTTTTGGTTAGAGTAGTAATAACAAATGGCAATTCATTTCTTGTGGCCGTGCTTATTGGTATGTCATCTGCATAATGATGTATCATGGCTGTTTGATACCTTGTCAGGCTATTTTGCATCCCCTGAGGAAGGACAGCCCAGCAATAGCCTCGGCGCATCCTCAGGGTGCAGGAGGGTGGTAAAGAACCAGTTCTTTCAATCAGTTACTACTAGTGGCCAATTTGCTGGGAGCATAGTGGGTGAAGGCAGTCCGTTCTGCAGTGCTCCTGTAAGCTTTATGACTGCACTTACTGCTTTTACATGTTGCAGCGTTCTCCACCTGTCACTTTTCTTAGGGGTGCAGAATATAGGGGTATTTTTGGGGCTGGTTGATGGCACATTGTGGCTCGCCCCAAGCTGCTTCCTCTCTTGCACATGAAAGGTGGTGCCACAGAGGAGGACAGCGAGCAGCGCCACAACAAGCAGTGTGATGCTTGCGGCATAGCCTTTGCCTTGCTTATGGCACCCTCAGTACAACTCAACCCATTCCCTGCTGCTTAGGTAGTTATGGGATGTTGTTGCTAAGGGTCTCCAAGGACAATCTTTCTGAGAGTGGTCAGTGTCTCCACATCTAACACAACTAGCTGTGTGTCTGGCCTCTTCTTGAATTCCTAACTGGGCGTTTAGGGTTGCAGTTAAAGGGGTAGACTGATGGTCTACAAAGCTAACTCTTTGGTAGGGTTGAACCAGCTCAGTAATGCTGCAACCTTCCCCTGCAGGAAGGGCTTGCAAAGCTCCCCTACAGCCTGTGGTCCCCTCTTCAAAAGCCAATTGCCTATACAGCATCTCTCTGACTTTATTGTACTCTACTTGCTTGTTCAAGGCAGTTTGCAGCTGGTCTAAACATCTCGAATTTGGTTACAACCTTGTAACACTTTTGTTGGGGGACAAGTAGTCATCTTGGTTTGTAGTGAGAATGTTTTCCATAGCTTTTAGGGCTTGCCTGGCCACTACACCGCATATCTCTCTGTGGTATTTAGATTGTGTACCTAGTGAACTATAATTTGCATCCCCAGTTAACTGATGTGCTGTAACGCCTGCTTGGGTGTTAGCTGCTGCGTATTTGGCACAAATATCCCGAAAGCCAGATAGCCAGACTGTATATTGGGTGTCATTAGGAACTAATTTCATTAACTCTTTCCAGTCATGTGGAGTGAAAAAATAGATGGAACTCAATGCCTCCAAATACTTGAAAGTATTGGTTAAGGACATACCAGCTTCTCTTACCGAACGCCTCAATTTCTCTGTAGCCCCATACAGGGGCTGAAGCTGAGGGGACTGGCTTTGGTTAAATTCATTTGAGCACACCTGAATATCCTTCAAGCTTCACTCTCGACTTGCCTTGTTCAGACATTGTTCCCACGTTATCTGACCTCCCCTCATTTGCCTCCTCACTCCCTCCTGGTGGAACCATCCCTGGTTCCTTCTCCCCATCCCCCATTCCTCCCTTCCTGTGGATCTAGTGAACCTGGTTCCCTTTGGGGGGGGGGGGGGTGGGCGGTGTAAGCGGCGAGTAGGGGGCAGGGTTGCCTCCCTCTCTGTGTCTGTGAGTGGGACGGGGCTGCGCTGGGGCCAGAAGAGACAGATCGGCTTTTGGTCTGTTTGGCAGGCAATATGGTTGCGCCCAGTGTGAGACACATGGTCGCTGTTCATCTGCAGCGTGGGGTGGTAAATAGGCTGGGTCACTTCCCCCATGACTGTAACAGAGCTCCCTGCGCTGATCCCATGGGTGGGGATCTTGCATTTCGTCTTTGTTCCTTCCCAGTGACTTCTGTCTCTGTGGTGCTGGGTTCTCCACCCGAAGTTTAACTCATGAAGGGCTCCCGTCCCTCCCCCTGTATGTCCCGTGAGTTTCTGTTACTATGCCTGTGGGTTGCGCTGCTACCAGCAGTGTGGGCAGGGGGTGGGTTAATTGTTTCCTTCGCTTGTGTGCTTTGTGACTCAGAATGTGTCCCAGTTTTTCTTACGTGTATATTTGTAACATTACGGTTAGTAGCTGTGTGGTAATAATGTTTCAATGTGTTGCAATGTTTCTAAGGAGACAGAACTCCTTTGTTACCTTAGCTCCAGGCAGCTGCTGGTGCACATGACTGGGAGTTCTTTTGTGTAGCAGTTACGGTTTCTCGGGAGTTGCCTTTTGGCGGAGTCCTGCAGTGTCCAGGGTTGCTCCTCAGCACGGGCTGCGAGAGGTGGGCGCAGGGCAGCAGCGGGTGGTGGGCGGGTGAGCAGCGGCAGGCGCTGGTTCGGCGGCGGCAGGTGGCGGCGCGGCAGCAGCGTCTGCAGTCACGTGGCAGTGGGCGCCGGCGGCATCTTCAAGTGGCGTCTGCAGGCGCTGTGGGGACTGCGGGCTACGACGTTTGCGGCGTGGCAGGATCAGCGCGGGCGGCTCCGGGCGCAACGGGCAAGTGGTGGCAAGGCAGCAATTCCCTGGCGCGGCAGCGGCTCTGGGGTTTTCCCACTGATTCGCTTGTGCGGTGGCAGGGGGTTTGGGGGGCGCTGCAAGCGGGAAGACGCAGCGCCTGTTTCAAGTAAGGTCCCACGCATTTTGAAATGTGGTGGGTAGGGGGTGTGGTTGTGGGCTTTTAAGACTTTGGCGCGGAGCCGGGCAGGGCAGCGGGCAAACGGCGGGCGATGTTTAAAGGTGGCACTGAGGCTTGGTTAGACGGGGGGCCACTCCCAGTGTGATCCCTGCGGCAGCGGGGGGGGCGGCCAGCGTACGTGCGGTTGTAGGCTGTGGCACACGCGGGGGGAAGGGCGGCGGGGTGGCATGTGGGGTCCTAGAGTCCCCAGGGTGTCCGGGCAGGTGGCACGGGGAAGCTTTGCTGCCTTTGCTAGGGTCTCCGTTGCTTTTTAGCTGCGGAGCGCCCGGCGGCAGCTTGCGAGGTATGCACAAAGCAGCTCTGAGCTCCCTTTGGCGGGGGCTGGGGCTGCAGTGTTGATAACTCGCTCAGCTTCGCTGTCTCACTGCCCGCTTCTGCCGCGTGGTCCTCGGCTCCTCTCTTCACTGCCCACCATTCTGTTTCTTCATTTTCTTTTCTTCTTTCTTTTCTTCTTTTCCTCTGCACTATTTCTAATATTTTTGGAGCTCCTAAACTAACTTTCCATTTCCCAGATGCCACTGAGACAATGGATTATAGACATCTTGGGTTTTTTCCCGTGAAAATTCCCACCTCCACAAAATTGAGCCGATAACGGAATTATCGAGTGTTTTGCCTGATTCAGGATAATCTAAACTGACTTAATATAAGTTAAAAGGGTCCCATGTTCAGGTGCGCCATTTGTAGGGGACGCAAATGTCCTTATATAATAAGGAAAAAAAACGCTCCTCGTGAGATGGTGAACAAAGAGAGTTTATTTCAAAATTGGTGCAGTTTTATCCTTTAACACCATGTGACTTCTTTAACCAGAGATTACCTATGTTGGCACATGCTCCCCTGGGCTCCTCTGCCCCAGCATGTACCCTGTGCCTTGGACACGCCTCCCACAGGCTGTAAGTTGAGAGGCAAGGCTGAAAACAGGAAACGATAGCCTTTATTCCCAGGCAAGAAAGACTAGAAGCTTTGGCTTTGAGGTGCAGTTGTTGAGTCAGCCTGGGCACTCCATGAACAGCAAGAGCTTTCTGTGCTGGCACCTTTGTTCTGGGAGGAATCTTCTTCCGTATGCAATTTTGGGAATAGGGCTGGCAACTGGGAGGCAGGTCTGAAAACAGGAAACAACAGCCCTTATCCCCAGGAAAGAAGGACTGGAAACTTTGGCTTGGTGGTGCAGTTGGATTTTTAGCCTGGAGACTCCATTGGCAGCAACAGTTTTCTGTCATGGTCTCTTTGGTGTGGGAGGAATCTTTGTTTGTATGCAGTTTTGGAAGTTGGGCTGGCATTTGGGAGGCAGGGCTGAAAAAAGGAAACAGCAGTCTATATCCCCAGGAAAGAAAGACTGGAAACTTTGGCTTTGTGGTGAAGTTGGTTTGTCAGCCGGGTTACTCTATTGGCAGCAAGAGCTTTCTGTGCTGACATCTTTGTTCTGGGAGGAATCTTCCTCCGTATGCACGTAGTGCCCAGAGTGTTGCACCAACGGCACGGGAGAGACGGAGGGTCAGGCCTTTTTTCCTGGCTGGAAGGGCAATCATTGGTGGCAGCAACCCCATTCCTAAATGGGCCGTCCGAGAGCCAAAAGTGAATACGGATGAAGATTCCTCCCAGACCAAAGGGGCCCGCCCAGAAAGCTCTTGCTGTGCACATAGTGCCCAGATGCTGCACCAACAGCAGGGGAGAGACGGAGGATCAGGATCTTTCTGGGTGGGCCCTTTTAGTCTGGGAAAAATCTTCATCCATATTGAATTTTGGCTCTCACACAGCCGATATAGGAACATTTCTGGGTAGGCACCTTTGGTCTGGAAGGAATCTTCATCTGTATTCACTTTTGGTCCTCGGATGGCCGATTTAGGAACGTGACTCCTGCACGCCAACGACTGCCCTACCAGCTAGGAAAAAAAGCCCTGATCCTCTACCTCTCACCTGCCGTTGGTGCAGCACTCTTGGAACTACGTGCAAGAGCTTGGAACTACACCCAGAGCAAGAGCTTTCTGGGCGGGTACCTTTGTTCTTGGAGGAATTTTTGTCCATATTCAATTTAGGCCCTCATACGGCTGATATAGGAATGGGGCTCCTTCCCACGAATGAATGCCCTTCCAGCAAAGGAAAGAAATGCCTGATCCTCCGTCTCTCCCCTGCTGTTGGTGCAGCACTCTGGGCACAACATGCACATCAAGAGCTTTCTGGGCGGGCCCCTTTGGTCTGGGAGCAATCTTTGTCCATATTCACTTTTGGCCCTCGTACGGCCGAGTGCGGTACGACTATCCTCTCCGCCAACAACTGCCCTTCCAGCTGGGAAATAAATGCCTGAAGCTCCGTCTCTCCCCTGCCATTGTTGCATCACTTTGGGCACTACGTGCACAGCAAGAGCTTTCTGGGTGGGCCCCTTTGGTCTGGGAGGAATCTTTGTCCGTATTCAGTTTGGGCCCTTGGACAGCCGAGTGTTGCGCAGCGCTCCTCCCTGCCCGTCAGACAGGAAAGAAAGGCCTGACCTTCTGTCTCTCACCTGCTGTTGTTGCACCATTTCTGGCACTACGTGCACAGCAAGAGCTTTCTTAGTGGACACCTTTGGTCTGGGAGGAATCTTCATCCGTATTCAGCTTGGGCCCTCGGACGGCCAATTTAGGAGTGGGGCTGCTGCCCACCAACGACTGCCCTTCCAACCAGGAAAAAAGGCCTGACCCTCCGTCTCTCCCCTGCCGTTGGTGCAGCACTCTGGGCACTACGTGCACAGCAAGAGCTTTCTGGGCGGGCCCCTTTGGTCTGGGAGGAATCTTCATTCGTATTCAATTTTGGCCCTAATAAGGCCGATTTAGGAACGGGGCTCCTGCCACCAACGATTGCCCTTCCAGCCAGAAAAAAAGGCCTGACCCTCCGTCTCTCCCGTGCCGTTGGTGTGCAACTCTCGGCACTAGGTGCACAGCAACAGCTTTCTGGGCGGGCCCCTTTGGTCTGGGGGTTAGTAAGTGTGAGGAAAATCATGTGAACTCCAAACAAATATTCTTGGTGCTCTAGTTTAAATCTGAACCTTAGAAAGCCCACTTCAATAACAAAAGTCATCTGTGGAACTAGGCCAGGTAGGGGTATTACAGGCAGCTATCAGTAAGACAAGAGGGTTCAGTCTTAAGCTCTGCCAGGGGAGGTTTAGGTTGGATATTAGGAAGAAATTCTTTACAGAGAGGGTATTCAGACATTGGAATGGGCTGCCCAGGGAAGTGATCTGAATAGGTCATCTGTTGAGATATGTACACTAACCATCAACTCATGTTTGTGAATAGTTAAGTCACTTAGCAATCTGAGTCTCTGCTTTAGTGAGAATAAACAGAGTAAATTACAAACACAATAGGTCATTTGTCTTTCAAAGAATAGTGAAATGTTCATAGCAATTCTTAGCAGTAGTTTGGGGTTTACCTTTTACATTCATAACTCTTTGTGGTTAGCATTATTACTACTGCACAGTGAGGCTAATGACATTTTCATAATCATCAGCCTCTGATAGTTCACCAGCATTTCAACAGTTGCACAGTGTTCCTGGAATATACTGGAAACAAAAAGTGTGAGATTTTTGTAATTTACTTTCTGGTAGAGATAAACATGTTACTTTAAAGGAATAAGCATGAGATGTTCTACATCAAAATGCATATTCTAATACTAAAAAAAATTTGACTCTTGTCATAGCACACTGAAGTAGTAAAACTGCAGTGGGCTGTAATAAAAACTAAATAAGAACCATCTGGATTCAGTCTAAGAGACCAACAAAAACGAAAAGCACATTTCCGAACACAAAACTGGAGGGAAGATAATTAAGCTTGAAGTTGATGAAAGCATAAAAAGTAAAATAGAATTCTCAATTTCCTACCTAAATTTGGTTTGCTGTGATGTTTTGATTTTTTTTTTCATCCCATACCTGACACATTCTACGAATATGAGGAGTAGTAGCTCTTTGTTTTGTGTTTTAGGGAAACTCCTAAATGTTGAGGAGTTTTTTACTTGGCTTTGAAAATGTTTGCAAGCTTCTCGAATTGTTGAGTTGTGTGTTTATGCTGATGCCTTGAAAGGAATCTTATTGCTTCTTTCATGAGAAGAAATTTGTGATTCAATAAATTAAAGCATTCCATAAATGTAATCCATGCTGCAAATGTGGTAAGTCAGGATGTGCAGTGATTGTTACTGAACTGGCAGCATGGTGAGCTGAGATAACCACAGTCCTTTCAGTTTTCAAAAGGTCTCCCTCATACATTTGTAGTGATGTTAATCACTCCTACAGAAACTGGAAGAAGTGTTGTTTGCATCAGGGGCTGGCATTTGTATTTATGAGTTAATACCTTGTACTGTGCCCTGTCTTCATCTTAGAAATAATTCTGCTTTTTGTGAGATTTGTTGTCTCATAAATACAGGAAACTAGGAGAAGCATTTGCTTTATGAACATTACTTCTGCAAAATTACCATTACAAGCTGAACATATTCACAGTATTCCATAATGAGGCAAAACATCAAGACCACAGACTGTCTTTTGAAGCCAACTGTGATAAACAAACTGTGCATTAGTCTTTATAAGAGGAAGAAATGATAATATGAGACAAACCTATTTCACAACTCTAATATGCTAAGAAACTTCTTTAAAGCAAGGAGAAGGGAGAACAGAGCTAAGATTTTTCTTTAACAATATCTGTTTGGTTTTGGGTTTTTTATTATTTTTTTAGAAAGTTGGGGGAGAGGGAAATTAAGCTTTAAATGCTTACTAAATACTATTGTGTCTACCTGTCATGCAGCTAATAGCAAAAGTAAGGCAATATTACTTAAATCAGGAATTCTTTTGGATGGAGTACAGCAAATCAGACTGAAAGGGGGATATGGTAATGTAGATCTGTAGGAAGTAATTCTTCAAAGCAAGGATGGGGTGTGGAGAGCTGGAGCCCACTCAAAGCTTCTGTTAGTCTGTTTTTTTTCAGATGCTCTCTGCTGCCAGTCTTACAGAGGCTAATTTAGCATTTTTTAAATGCTTTTGTAGAAGCGTAATTGTTTAATCCATCTTCAGACTCTCCCAGTTTTGCGTGACAATACTGTAGTATGAAAATTGAGATGCAATATATGCAAGGAAGGACAGAATGAATTTGATATCTTCTGTTATGGTTTATTTTGGATTTTTCATAGCACATCACCTGCAGGCTGCATAACCTCAGATAACGGGAGAAACAACCTGGTTTGTTGTTTTTTTTTTATTGTAATAATCTTCCTTTGCAAGAATGAGAGCCCGGAATAACTCCTATAGACCAAAACTTCAAGCAAAAGTTCTTATGGTTTCTCTTTGTTAGTTTACATAGACCAGAACTCCCTTGTCAGGCATAAGATAGTAAAAGCTATCTGAGAAAGTTCATTTTGGTATTTGTTTATTTTGTCACTGGCTAAATCCTATTGAATTTTACTAGTTGGGGCATAAATCCGTTTACAAGGAATCAGAAACAGAAGGAAGATAATATTATAGAAGGTGTATCAGTTTGGCCTGGCTCTCCCACCAAGTCCGAGCTGTCTTCTCCCCCCTCCTGCTCTCCCCAAGCAAGGGAAAAAAAACGAACCACAGGAAAAAAACCTGAAAGAAGTCTGAACAAAACGGGATTCTATCAAATATATATATAACATGTATTTACAATTATATGTACAATTTGAATATATTATACACAATAGTGAGCTCCCTAGGGGGAAAAAGGAAAAGGGAGGGGGAAACAGAGATAAAAGAACTAAAACCAAATATCTTCTAAATATACACCTTCAACAGAGAACTAGCGAATAAATATAAAAATGAATTAAATACTTCCCTGAGCGGGACAGCAGAGCTGTGCAAGGCAGCAGCCAACTCCCCCCACGCCTCCCAGAGAGACCGGAGATAACGGCAGGTCAGAGCAGGCAGGCTTTGGCCTATACAAGCAAAACCATCTGCGAGAGGGACCTGTTGTCTTCAGCCACCAGAAGAGCGAAGAGAGTGAACTCTTATCTGCGCCTTTTTATATGTTGTGGTACGGAAAGGGATGATATAGAATACTTCCTTAGATTTCTGACCCTGTTGCTAAAGAAGGCCTAAAAAATCCAAGAAACCAACCCACTCCAGAAGGCCATCTTTTTCAGTTATGCAGCAATACTTGCTTTGCACTTGACTCAATACCAGGAGCAGAAGTCTGACCTATGGCAACTGCAATAAGCCCCACTCAAATTAAAATCAATTTTCATGATAAGTTCTTTTGATCAAGTTGTCTTAGAATCTATAGTGAGCTTTGCTGCTCAGGACCTCTGTATGACAGTCTTTTTTTTTTTTTTTCTTTAAATGACTGTGACTTGGCAAACAACTCATCCTGTGAGCCACAAGTTGTTTGCTTCTATTCATGCAGATGAACATCCCTCAGAGAAGCACCTGTCCCTTCTGCTTTTATGGTTATTTGTCTCTTCATCATGGAGCTCAAAAGATAGTCCTAACACATATTTATTGTTTTATTCTACTAGGTGAGGTGTTTAGGAGGATATGTGGTCATCTGGACAATTAACTCCTCCTTTCAGAGGAGTTAATTCAGCAATGAATCTGACATGCAGTGTGTCTGTCTTGTGGTTTTTGATCTCCTCTCCAAGAAAGTTGCTCTGCATATTCACAGTGGTTTACATGAATAATAAATAGCTGTGACTAATTTTGTAAAATGACTGGTCAAGAGCTGTAGGAACAAGCAGGCCTAATGGCAAAGCCTGGCATTTCTCACATGCTCACAGTTTTGTCTTCAGCCCAGCTAAAATCAGTCTTTAGCTAGTTGAAGACTAAGTTCTTATAAAAATGATTTATCTGAGAATGACCAAATAATTATTTTTATATGCTAAGGTCAATAACCTGAATACAAACTAGTTCTTAAAACATTCCCAAATACAAGAATCTTGGATTTACATTTGGAAAGAAATTTGAAATTTCTCTAAGTCTTCACCCCTTTAAAGTATTTTAATATCTTCTATCCACCATTGTAGGTCTTGAGAGACACATGTCAGGCAAAGTTTTAAAACCAGTTCTCTCTTTAGGTAAATAATTTCATGTGTCTCAACTGCAGAACGTTTGTTAAACATCTTAGAAAGAGAAGAAATATGATATTTCAGAGGAGTTTCTAGATTATTGTGAATAACAGTGGGTGTTTCCTGAGATGAAATAAGCTGGTGAATTGCACTTTAAAATTATAAAACTTAAGCAAAATTTTTGCAGCAAATTCATGATCCTTTGGGTTGGTTTAAACATTCCAAATCAGGTGAAAATAGTCCCAGAAGCCCAGTGAGGAGGTGCAGAAGAGGATGCAGTAAGCCATGTTCACGCTGAGTAAGACACTCTTTAATTTATATGCAGGAGTTTTGTTGTTTTATTTTTAACAAAGACTTTGTTCCCTAGGTTGAAAGGAAAAACATTCAGGAACATTTAAAGAATACTGTGTTACAAGGCCTTATAAATGCTTACTTTATTAAAGAACAAACTACCACAAACACCCTTTGCCTTTTAAAAAATAAGTGTGGAATAGTTTCGCATGAACTTTAGATTTGCAGCCCTTATTAGTGCTTTCAAGATGAAAACGAGAGGGACTCACCTCATGGATGTGGACGAAATCTGAAGAATAGCATACTGAAAAAGCTCCTGTTGAGCAAAACGTGTAGGTATTGGATTCCTTTCCTCATGAACTTAACAAGTGCTGCTTTCAGGGGCCACAGCTGGCAGAGCCTGAAGTTTAGTCAAATCTCTCTTTGCCCTCTAGCCAGGATACATTAATCTATATGAAGTGGTGAAGGTGGCCTAAAGTATCTTTGACTGCCTGCCACTTACCACCATATTCTGATGTACACGCTAAATTCTGTCTTGCTCTAAACAGAAAGGTTTACAGATTTTGCTTCTTATAGAAGTTTGCTGAAGTACCTAAGGGTACCTTTTCCACCTATTACACCTTTTCACCTATTTCTCCTCCAGTTGTTAAGCTATAATTTAGCCCCATGCTACCCTTTATCAGCCAACTGATAAAAATAAAATCTGAGAAATGGAAAAGAAGTTTCTCTCTTTGCATAGCACAAAAATGACAAGTTCTCAACTTCTTTGTATCAAATGATCCTCTCTGGGCTAAAGCTAAAATGAAACATATTAGTTCTGAAAGCAAATAAAATTAACTAGGCCATAAATAACTCAAATCTAGCTGTTCTTCTGGGTTGAGCACCCTTTTTATTATAAAGATTCCCAATGTACAGTTCAGGTCAAAAGAGTAAGAAAAAAACTATAACAACTTTTTCCAAATACTGTATCCCATCTAAAAGCAGTTATTTTCCAAGGGTCCACTTCTGACACCCTCTTTAAGGCCCAACATCCCTTGTTTTTAGACAGTCTAGTTTCTCATGTATTTATCACAACTTTACTACAAGACCTTAGCTATGTACACTGGAATAAATAAGCACTATGTCTGTGTATGGAACTGCTGGAGGGGTCCAGTTATCTTCTTGCGTCAAAACAACTATTCACTCTTTAGAGTCTGATGTGGAAGCAGAAAATCAGTAGAAAGTGAATTTTTGAAGGAGCTTGTGTGACGTTCTCATTAAGACTTCCTATTATTTCTGTAAGCATTTTTAGTTTTAGCTTAGTTCTTACACTTTTCTTTATGAAACTGGACTAGAACTCTGAGATACTTTTCTTAGTGTTCTCCATGGGTTTTCTCAGTTTTGCCTGTATACAATTCTGCAGTCAGTGTTCTTGTCTATTCCCGTCTGTAAGGCTGGAGCAGTGCTGTAATGTAATCCAGATTTTCAACCCCCATCCTACTTTATACAAAGGTATCTCTAAGCAAGTTAAACATGTATTACATTAGCACACTATGACAAATGTTTATGGTAACCTCTTGGCAACAAATACCTGTGTACAGTATTAGTAAAGCACCAAGTAGATGACAGTCAGACTGCTCCTCTCATGACAAGGGACCTTGCCTTTAGTTTAGGACCTAGTGGGAAAGGTGGCCTATGTCTTTCATGCAAAACTTTTCTTTTTTTTTTAACTAAGATAATGCACATATCTCCTTTTTTAAAAAAGAAAGAAATTATCAGGAAAATACGGACTGAAAACTTGTGGTTGGGCATTTTCTAAGCATTTCTCCCTGCAAGCCCTGTTTTGCAAGGGACTCGTATTCTCCACTTATACACAGCAATGTCCCTTGGTATTCTTGTTGGTTTTTGCTTCAAATATTGATAAATGTCTATCAATGGACTACTGATACACTTCTTGATTTGATCATCTGGTATCACAGACATCTTCCTTTTCATAATGTAGCACAATTGTAACACTTATTAGGATGCAAATTGTCCAGGCCTAGCAATTCACTTACTGGTAACCTTTCTGGTTTTCCCTCTTTACAGTGGAACTCCATGTTAACTGGTACAGGTTTCCAAACCAGACAAAGTCATATGGACTCTACATGACAGACTATGCTGTAAAGACATTGCTGTATTAGAAAATAAAGAATGAAGTTGCATAAGGGATTAAGGAGGAGGAAGGACTCTGAGCTTGAAAAGGCACAGAGGAGCCAGGCAAAGAAATACCTTATGCAAGCAGTTGTCATGGTACAACTTTATCAACGTGCATCTTTTCTCTGGTGCACTGATACACTAATATCAAACAATGTATTACAGAGATCAAAGAGCTCCTCTGTGTGTTTCTTAACAACAGCAAAATCAGCACAAAAAAACCCCAAATCTGCCCATGCCAAATAAAATTATGTGAAGCATCTTTTTGGTAGGATTTTTATTCTTTCAAAGAAGTCTGTTGCTCCATGTTCAGGAGAATGCTGTTTCTATAGGCCAAAAATTAAAGTAAGTTACCTTTACTCTCCCTTCTGAAACTCTTTGCGAAAAAAACATTTTTTCAGCTTAAATCAACTGCCTTATGTGCATGGAAGTGCAGTAATGCAGACTTTTCCATTCTGTTTTCTGTGTGGGAATTAAAGTTGGCATTTTTTTCGGATGAGAGCAGAAGCATGAGATGGAATCACAAAAAGCAGTTCTTTTTGGTTTCTTTTCCTAGTTTCAAGTGAATCATCACAACTGGTTATGCTTTTTCTACCTTGTTTGCTGCAGTGTTATGTCACACTAAAAATACTGTATCATATCCTCAGAGCTTTTCTGCTTGCACAATATAAAAACTTTTCATTTTCAATATCATCGAAATTGTATGAGACGTTCATTCTGTTAGAATTCTAAAACGGATATTTCAATTTTGAGATATTGAAGGAGGATTTTAGGGAAATTAAAAATTTAGGTGCTAGTGTCTACATTTTAATGGAGAAGATTTTGTCATAAATAAAGAATGGCTTAAATTTGCACTCAGTTTTAAGTTGTTTGTGTACAAAATGTTTTGGTTGCTGTCTTCCAGGTAAAACATGAACAATAATTTTATTATTCTCAGTCCTCATGTTTGAACTGGCAAACTTCATCTCTTAGCAGGACCTTAAACTTCATATCAACCTATGTATGTATTTCCCTTTCCAGTTCATTAGTTCATTAATGAAGCCCTTGCTTCTTATTGAATTTTCAGTAATATGAACTGTGAGAAAGTCAAGAAAGCTGTCTGCTGAAGACGTTTCTTTTAATGATTTTTTTATTAGTGCAATTGTGTCCCTGCAGAGAATTTATTTGGTAAGAAGGCTTTATAGGAAAACCTATCTCATGCCACTGGGCAGGGTAGATAAAGTGCTTAATTGCAATGAGTATTGATTGTTTTTAGTTTGTTCCCTGCATACAAAGAACCAGCTTTCCCTTACATCAGTTAAGGAAAAGTGCAAGTCCCACTGACCTTAGACTGCTCTCGATGGAACTGTGTAGGGTGCAAAAGTACAGCAGGGCTCTAGGGTGGGTGATAAGACAGCCAAGATGTCCTTTTGCTCAGATTATCAAATCCCTCAGTTTGAGGGAGAGGTTGATTTGGCATGAAAGGAGAACTTGGTGTTCTCATCTGATTCCAGAGTTACAATCCTTTTAGAGATCTGGTTTGGGGTCAGGTTTTTTTTCATTTGTCTGGTTTGGTTTTTTTTTTACTTTTAGTCATGACTACAAATGTTTTTCATGGAAATTCCTGTTTTGGTCCTGTTCTCTCATCTACTAGATTTTGAGTGAGTTAAAACTTCAGCCAATTTCTCTGATGGTTTCTTCCCAGGAAATGTTTCCTCTTGTTTAAGTTGAGCATAATCTGTTTTTGAAGAAAAAGTTCCATAATGGCAGTAATAGAAATAAGGATCACATCATTATTTTAATATCTATCATAATTTACTCAGGTTGAGAAGTGAAAGAAGCCTCTCTTTTTTCCCTTCCTTTAAATGTGTGAAATATTTTAATGACTTTATCTATCACAGATGGTGATGCTATGTTTGTTTACACTGTAATTCAGAATTATTTTTATGGATTAATAGTTTTTAAGAAAATATCACAAATACTGGTGATAAACTGTCCTAGTTACAGGGGCTGGGACCAGTTTGTCACTATGTGGCTATAACTGAAACTGTATTCTACACCCTCTATGCCATTTCTGATGGACTGGTAATAAATGCCAGGTAATAGCTGCCAAGGGCACACCTGACACCTCAGGCTACAAATTGGGTGTTAAAGAAACCCCCAGAGGCAGGGGAGTGTTCTTTTGTTTTCACAACAATGACTCAGCTGTGATAACTCCCCTCCAGAAAGGCATTAACACCTTGACAGGCAGCCTGAGGGGTCATCTCTGCTAATAGGCCACAATGGGCTAGCATAACAGGCAGCTGCAACATCCGTGCCATCAAAGATTCCGAAAATATCCCATGACTCACAGATTTAAATCACCCATTGTGAAATTCCCTGTCTCGGGGGAGGTACTGGGCGTTCCCACCTGAATTTTCAGATTTGGGGATTTCTGGTACTACTCATAGGATCCAGAGGAGGATCAGAACTCCAACAGGACTGCGGCTGCCACTCTCAACAAGACTGTGATCATTACGTCAACAGGACTGTGACCATCATCTGGACCAACAGGATTTCATTTCCTTTTACTTTGCACCCAGGGGGGCCACATGGTGCTCAGCACAGGGGTTGACAAACACCTTTCTGTTCTTGTCCCAGGGTGCAGTTATACATCTGTCTTTGTGGGTTAAAACCAGTTTTTCTCTGTATCATTGTATTTATTGTAATCTTGTTAGTAAATTGTCATCATGGCTAGGCTTCATGAACGAAGATTTGGGAAGGCTCTATCCACATTTGTTACAGGCACACTGGTGGCTTATGAGGCCAATATGAGATAGACATATCCGATTGCAAAAGGCACAGCAGAAAGACTCCTTAGGTGGTGTATTCAGCAAGACACGGTTCTTTCTGCGTTGCCTTTTCTCCTCGAGAGTGATCCTGCGTGTGTTCTCAAAGGAGACAGCTGCGTTATAGATGGTGTGTCTCCAGGCCTCCCGATTGGAGGCCAGAGTAGACCAGTTATGGTGATCAATATGGCCAAGGCTGAGATGTTGTTTCAGGTAGTCCTTGTATCTTCTCTTCAGGGCTCCTCTCTTGCGGCAGCCGGTGGCAAGTTCACCATAAAGCAAGATCTCAGGGAGGCGGTGGTTGGTCCTTCATCCTGGAGAAGTGCCCTGCCCAGCGCAGCTGTGTTCTCATCAACATGGCCTCTATACTGGTGACTACTGCTTGCTCTAGAACAGATGTGTTGGTCACATAATCTGACCAGTGGATGTTTTGGATTGTTCAGAGGCAGCGTTGATGGAAGTGTTCTAGGAGATGCAGTTGGTAGCGGTAGATGACCCGTGATTCGGAACCATATAAGAGAGTAGACAGCACTATGGCTCTGTAAACACTGATCTTGGTGCTTTTCTTCAAGTGTTTATTATGCCATACTCTTTTGTGGAGTTTTCCAAAAGCACTATATGCCTTTGCTAACCTGTTGTCTATCTCCCCATCAATTTTGCCATCCGAGGAGATGAGGCTACCTAGGTAATTAAACTGCTGGACTGATTTGAGCTCTGATTGGCCAATGGTGATGTGGGGATGATGGGGGACTTCCTGAGGTGCAGGTTGATGGAGAACCTCTGTCTTCTTTAAGCTGACTTCCAGCCCAAAGAGCTCAGCAGCATCTGCAAAGCAGGATGTTAAACGCTGCAGGGCTGCTTCTGTGTGGGCAACAAGGGCGGCGTCATCAGCGTAAAGCAGCTCCTGGACAAGATGGTTTAAGGTCTTGGTGTGGGCCTTCAGTCGCCTTAGGTTGAAAAGGCTTCCATCAGTACGGTATCGAATGTAGATACTGTCCTGATCATCGAGGTCTGCCGTGGCCCTTTGGAGCATCATGCTAAAAAAGACTGTGAATAGAGAAGGAGCGAGAATGCAGCCTTGTTTCACACCATTCTTAATTAAAAAGGGCTCAGAAAGTGTGTTGCCATATCTGACTTGGCCATGCTGATCCTCATGGAGTGAGATGATCATTTTAAGGAACTTGGGGGGACAACCTAAATGTTCCAAAATCTGCCACAGACCTTTTCTGCTCACAGTATCAAAAGCCTTGGTGAGGTCGACAAAGGTTACATAAAGACCTTTGTTCTGTTCCCTACACTTCTCTTGCAGTTGTCTGAGAATGAACACCATGTCTGTGGTACTCCTGTTGGCTCTGAAACCACACTGACTTTCAGAAAGGATTCCTTCTGCTATAGTGGGTATTCGTCTGTTCAAGAGTATTCTAACCAGGATTTTGCCAGCAATGGAGAGCAGAGTAATACCATGATAGTTTGAGCAGTCAGATTTAGTTCCTTTCTTCTTATACAAAGTGATGATGACTGCATCACAAAGGTCAGATGGTAGTTCACCGAGTTCCCAACAGCGCACCATGAACTCATGAAATTTGGTGTGGAGTGCAAGGCCCCCATGTTTCCAGACTTCAGGTGGAATTCCATCAATCGCAGCTGCCTTGCCGATTTTCACCTGCTGTATGGCCTTGAGGGTTTCTCCTAAAGTGGAGGAAGTATCCAATTCATACTTTACTGGTTGTTGTGTGATGGACTGAATTGCTGAGTCTTGGACTACACGGTTGGTACTGAAAAGAGTCTGAAAGTGTTCAGACCATTGATTCAGAATGGAGGTTTTATTTGTCAGAAGTGTTTGACCATCTGCACTGAGTAGAGGGCTTTGTACCTGGTATGTAGGCCCGTATGCTGTTTTCAAGGCCTCATAGAAACCTTTGTGATCACCTGTATCCGCGCATAATTGAGTTTTTTCAGCTAGATCGGTCCACCACTTGTTCTGGATGTCGCGGAGTTTCTGTTGGAGCTTGCTGCATGCAAGACGAAAGGCTGGTTTTCTTGCATGACAGGATGGCAGTGCAAGGTGTGCTTGGTGGACGGTTCTCTTCTTCCTCAACAAGTCCTGGATTTCTCGATTGTTTTCATCAAACCAGTCCTTGTTCTTCTTGAGGGAGAACCCTAAGGATTCTTCGGAGGATTGCAGGATGCTGTTTTTAATATGGTGCCAAATTGTTTCGGGAGAGGAATCTGCAGAATCTGTGGAATGGTTTTCGAGCCTAGTTTGAAGGTTTGCCTGGAATCTGTCTCTAACTGTGGCTGATTGGAGATTGTTAACTTGGAGTCTCCTCCTTGGGATACTGCCCCGTTTAGGTTTGAATTTGAGATTGAAGTTGACTTTACAGCACACAAGCCGATGGTCTGTTTGGCATTCTGCACTGGGCATCACATGGGTATGGAGGACATCGCGGGCATCTCTCTGTCGCACCAAGACATAATCAGTGAGGTGCCAATGCTTAGATCTGGGGTGCATCCAGGTTGTCTTCAGACTATCTTTCTGCTGAAAGATAGTATTAGTGATGGTGAGTTGTTGCTCCACACAAAATTCTAGCAGAAGTCAACCATTATCGTTGCAGTTTCCAACACCATGCTTGCCTAATATTCCTTTCCAGGCTTCAAAATTCTTGCCTACTCTGGCGTTGAAATCACCAAGGATAATGATCTTATCATCTGCAGGCACCTTTTGGGTAAGGCGGCACAGGTCAGCGTAAAATTTATCTTTTTCAGCAGGGTCAGCTTGGAGAGTTGGGGCACATATACTAAAGAGGACAACATGTTGCTTGTTGTTTAGTGGAAGGCGTAGGGAGATAATGCGGTCAGAGTGATCTGTCGGCAGATTTTCGAGTCTAGGAACAATGGAGTTTTTGATCATGAAGCCGACTCCTGAGAGGTGTTTTTCAGTTCTGGGCTTCCCTGACCAAAAGAGTGTGTAACCGGCACCATGTTCTCTGAGGCTGCCTTCCTCGTGAAGGCGAACTTCACTGAGAGCGGCAATGTCGATGTTGAGACATGACAGTTCATGGGCAATTAGGGCAGAACGTCGCTCAGGACGTCCACTATCCGCAGAATCGAGCATTGTTCTGATGTTCCAACATGCTAGAGTTAATTTAGGTACACCTTTGGAGGCAGGTGTGTGCCTTTGTCTTTTGATCTTTGGGCAACCACATTGGAAGAAGATGCCTGTTGGCCTGCGGTTAACCAACCGGGTGAAAGTGGAGATGAGCTTTGGTTAGGCCACCTTTTCTAGGCCCCTCTCCGAGTGGAGCAAGCAGTGCTGTCCTTGGAAAGGCTGCTTGGTGGTTCAGGGTGCTGCCCCAAGAGACTGTCATCTCCGGTCAGTCTCAAATGACCAATATCCTGAACCTCCTGCATGCAGGGTTGGGTCTGCGGCTCCCAGTGCACCTCTCACCTGCCGTTTCGACCCTCGCCCATCGCTACAGGGCTTTTTGCATGTGGGTAAAGCCTTCAAGCCTGTGCAATGGATTTTTTAGGTGAGATGCAGTATGCGTGGAACTGAACCCACCCTTTAATCCTGAGGTTCATCTGCCAGGGCCGAGCGAGCTGGGACGGTGGCAGCGAGGTCCTCGGGACGTAGGCTTGATTAGAGTGACCTTCTCTTAGATGGATGGCCTTACAGGGCTAAGCGAGTTCCATCTGCCTGGGTTTGGGATTGGAGTTGTCCCTCTCCTAGGATGACTGCCAGAAGGCTAACGAGCTCATCCTGCCCAAGGATATATTGTATCTTACCCTACGGTTTTGACCTGTCTGGCATGGGCGACCCTACCGAAGGCACGTACCATCGCCAGCATAGCTTGCAACCGCATAGGATTACACAGGCTACGCTCCTACTATTCAAACGATTAGGGCAAGTCTTACACTTCCTACTTTTCTGCCAGCTGTCTATATTCAATCCCAGGGAAACACCCAGGGAAGCACCCTTTGTCCTAACCACCCTTTCAGGATGTAACGAATATATCCAAAACATACCGAACTTGGGCAGTAGCCGCAGGTGAGCCAAAAACAAAAATGAACAAAACTGTTCTGGCCACCGTACCCACCTAGGGCTCGAGTACCTCTCCAGGCCCGAGCCCGGCCGAGATCCCCAACCCCCAGAGGAAACCATTATCACCCTGACCTTATCCTCCCCCACCGTGTTACCACATATCTTCCCATGCACCGCTTACCCGCCCAGTCTCCAGTCCGAGGACACCACAGCCCGCCCGGTAACCCTTTCCTCCCCACCCCTCTCCCTCCCCCAAACCAGACCGGCAAACCTCTGTGTCCTTCCGAGGCTTCCACTCCTTCTTCTCTCTCCTTTCTCATGAGAGCACAAAGCCACACAGCGAGCTCCCTCTCCCTTTCCCTGCTGGGGGTGGCCCGGGACCGCGCAGGCTGACGGGGGGGGCGGGGGGCGGCCCCGCGGAGCCGCGCGGGCTTCCGGGTCTAGTAAATTGTAACTGACTTGTAATCTCTCTTGAGTTGGGTTCATTTCTCCCACCAGTTTACTTTTAAACCAGCACACAAGCCTTCATGCAAGATTTTGTTTTCAGATTTGAGTCAGCTCAAAAAAAAATGTATTTAACAAATAATAAAAACAAAAAGACCACAAACAGCCAGGCTATTTATTATCTGAAGCAGTTTAGCTGTTGAACTAATTCCACTAGAGGTGCAGAAGGAATTATACATGAAGAACTTTGCAGACTTAGTGGATTCACATAGTGGTATATAGGTACATTGGGCTAAAATGTGCTGACTGTGGTATAGGCGTGATCCTCCCCTGAGATCTGCCATTGTGTGTCCACAGGCTTCAGCTGCAGCAATGCTCCATTTTCAGCTTGAAGTAACTTTTGCATTGGTTTGACCAGCCCTTTCAAACTGCTGCACTGGGGGTTCATGCCTACAGCACTTAATGTGTCTGTGGAGACTCTGGAAGAGTAGTGTGCTGGTCTTTGAGACCTCTGGCTCCTGTCGCATCCTTGACCAGAGGCATAATTCTGAGCAGATGGAGGGTTCAATCAGTAAAAGAACTTTCAACATCAAGCTACACTTGCACAGTGTAGTAGTAGAGAATAAAAAGCTTGTTATGCTAATCTTTCCAATGCTGGCCCTCTTGTTCTCTGCAAGGGGTTCATAGGTTCTATTGAAATAGGAAGATTTGAACATCTAATAAAATCAAGGAACAAAATGTTAATGACATTTTACGGAATTCATTAAACTTGGTAATAAACTTTTCGTGCAACATCCTCTCTCATCCAGAATGAAATGTTGAAAGCACAAGTGTCTTTAAATACCCTAATATCCTAGGTGGTGCTAATGAAAACCTCTCTGCTACAGATGTAGTCATGCCTGCTGGGACGCACTGGGAAGCCGGTGCTAATGGCTAAGTTATGTGCAGCACTGTGTGTTGTTAAAGAACCTGCTTGTCTCTTGGCCTGGCAGTTGCAGTGTATTATTAGTGGGCCTGTTGCCTGGCTTTCCTGGAGCACAATAACAGATGATGGAAGAGAAGTAAACTTCTTTCTCCGTATCCCAACCACTGATCTTCTGTTGCAGCTTAAGGTATTGAGGATCTGTCTTTTCACAGAAAGCAATTTTTTTAAAAAAAATCAACAGCTAGTATTTGATGAATTGCAGACTGAATCCCTGAGTGATCAAAGTGAAAGAACTTTTGAGCAGGATGGAGCTGGGCTTGTACTTGTAGCTCATTGCTACCCCTGCACTGCCCAGCAAATGCAAAATACAGTATGCACTGTTCTATATAAAAGTGCTGTTGTTTTCCTATTATGCAAATAGCAAACACTGCAAGTTATACAGGCCAAAGAAATTATTTCAATTTACCCCTTGGCATGCTTTGTTCTTTATTTGGTGCTATATGCGTTTATATTACTAATAATTTTTAAAAAGGCTACATCCAAATGGTTCCGTATTAAAAAGAAGCTTGAAACAGTGTCAGAATATATGTGCTATACTCTAGTTTGCAGCAGTTCTCTTTCTACTGAAGTTTACCTTCTATCACAATAAGAATATATTACAAAATACACAATATTGAGCCGAAGGACTTTCAAGTTTGCAGTTTGAAAATATTGATTGTGAACAGTTTGGTGCCTAGGAAGCAATTTAACAACAGCATCAGTGCTGTGAAGAGCACCCAATAAATACATGTCAGGATGGCTTATTGCATGCTGCTTTTCAGAATAAATTAAGAAATAAACTGTGTAAGATGGGAGATACCACCCAGCAAGAGCTGATTTCAGAAATGAAGGCTAATGGCTGCCTTTGTATTACTGGGCTTTGTAAACATCATTGTATTTATCTAGCAGATAGCATTGTGCATGTGTGCAGCTTTTGGTGAAGGGTGCTGACTAATTGTAAGGAGTTAAAGAGCACAAGTGCCCATCTCAAACACTGTTATGGCTGCAGAAGGAACTTGCTGTAAGATAAGCCTCTACAGTGGGAAGTTGAGATAAGCACAGAAGGGAGGAATTTGTGACAGGAAGGCAGTAATTCCAGGCCTGGGAGAGGTTAGGTCTGGTTAGCACATCCTGGTTAATGCAAGTGGACAAATATTCTCACTGTGTCAAATGGTGTGAAAAGAAGAAATTGCTCATACACATATCACCAGTCAAACAAAGATCACCCCAAGTTATGGGACACACGGCATCTGCGACCACCAAAAACACTGAAGCGCCCCCAAACTAATTTCGGGGGCCTTCCACCAGAGGACTGTGCATGATCCATAGTGTTGCACCAAACAGTGTAAAACTCCCATCCCCAGGGAAGGTAGCTGGGTGTTCCCACCTGAACCCATTAAATTTTGCTTCACGGGCTTTCCCCGCCTTGGAGGGATTGAGGCATGTGACCGTCACTTGGACCAACAGACATCCAAATTGCAACAATGAAGTCTAGTCGCTGGACCCACAGGTGGTGATAGCCTTCCTCTCCACTATCTACTCTTATCCTTTCTTTCTCTTTTTTCCTTTTCCTTAGATATTTTCTTAAGTGATATCTGTCTTGATACCCTCTCACACACTATCCTTCTGGACAAAACATCCAGCATACAGCTGGATAACCATGTTACATGATGGGTGAGCAACTGGCGAAGTTGTTATAGTGACTGGGGTGACATCAGGCTGGTGATGAGCCACTAGTGAGGCTCTACAGGGCTCCATGTTCAGCCCAGTTCTCTTCAACATCTTCATAAATGACTTGGACACAGGACTCAAAGGAACACTAAGTAAGTTTGCCGATGACACTAAATTGGGAGCAGCTGTCGACTCTGGCGAGGGCAGAGAGGCTCTGCAGAGAGACCTCGACAAAATAGAGAGATGGTCAATCACTAACTGTGTGAAGTTTAACAAGGGCAAGTGCCAGATTCTGCACCTGGGATGGGGCAGCCTTGTCTGTGTTGTATTGACTGGGGCATGAGGGGTATCAACGGTGGGAGTGGAAAGCTTAGACAAAGTTATTAAAAAGTAAAGCCTTGTCAGTGATTTTCAAGGCACAAAAAGGATTCCCTTGCTTTCTAAACCCCTTCTCAGAGAGGAGTCTAGGTGCAGCTAAACGCAATCTTAGCCTCGGATTATATTAATGGTTTAATATTAAGGAACTATAGAGGTGTGATTAAACAACTTTTGTCCCGTGGGTTTTAATTATTGGCAAAATGATAATATTTATATAAAATGAATAATTTATTTTATACAAATCATCAGACAGATCTTAGTCAAAACTATTTACTACATGATATAAACACTAAAAATCTACTGGTAGAGTATAATATAGCATAAAGTAGTACTGTGCACTGTAACAAAGAAATTATTGAAGCAGTTATATTAAAGCTAGTGAAAAGAAATAATTATTAAGTAGAGGTCTGATGTAACTCACCCATACCAATGCTCATGGGGTGATCTCTTTCTCTCAACCTCGAGGAGTGACCTTGGAGGGCATCCTTAGCCAAGGGAGGAATCTCCACACATACACCACAAGAAGGGTTGTGTTAGAAGAACCTGACTGTACGAGAGCGGACTGGACTTGACCACTTGCCTGTGGATGATATGTAGTATGTAATTGCCAATCAATTTGCAGAATGCTGCTTATTCTTTAGTTATAAAATGTGGTCCTCGGTCCGAGGAGATGATGTCAGGTACTATGAACTTGGGGATAATTTCATTAAGTAGTACTTTGACAACTTGTCAAGCCCCAGGAAAGAAAGCCTGGAAGCTTTGGTTTTCTGGTGCAGTTGGTAAGCCAGCCTGGGCACTCCAGGGTCAGCAAGAGCTTTCTGGTGTGGCACCTTTTTTGTCCGTATGCAATTTTGGGAGTCAGGCTGGCAGTTTGAGCGCAGCAAACAACAGCCCTTATTCCCAGGAAAGAAAGACTGGAAGCTTTGGCTTTGTGGTGCAGTTGGTGGGCCAGCCTGGGCACTCCATGGGCAGCAAGACCTTTCTGCACTGGCATCTTTTGTCCGGGAAAAATCTTGGTCCCTCTGGAATTTTGTCTGGGAGGAATGGCAGTTTCAGTGCAGGGCTGGAAAAAGCAAACAGCCCTTATCCCCAGGAAAGAAAGTCTGGAAGCTTTGGCTTTGTGGTGCAGTTGGTGGGCCAGCCGGGACACTCCATGGGCACCACTACCTCTCCTTGCTTGGCCTACCCATACCTTGCCTTACCCTGCCTTCCTCTCCCCTACCTTGCTTTGCCTTTCTTTGACCACCCCTACCGACCTTGTTTTGCAAGCCTAGCATTAACTGTTCCTGTGTTGCCTTGCCTTACTTGCCCCTCTCATGACTTGCCTTACCTTCTGCTCCCTTTCCTTGCCTTGAATTGCCTTGCATACCCATCCCCTGCCTTGCTGTCTTGCCTACCCCTTGCTTGCCTGGCCTGGTCTTGCCTTGTCTTCCCCTCCTTTGACTTGCCTTGTCTTGCCCACCCCTTCCTCTCCTCGTCTTGCATACCTCTCACTGGACTTGCTCTCGCCTTCACACATTTCACAGAATAGTCTGAGCTGCAAGGGACTAACAAGGACTGTCAAGTCCAACTCTTAAGGGAATGGCCTTCCTCTTCACTGCCTCACCTCACCTTGCCTTGCCTCTCTCTGCCCACCTCTCCCTTCCTTGCATTGCCTTTCATACCCATTCTCTGCCTCAACTTGCCTACCCCTTTTTTTTTCTTCCCTTACTGATCCCTCCCTTGCCTTGCATTGCCTGCTGCCTCCCTTACCTTAGGTGCCTAGTTTGCATATGTGATTCATTAATGTGTGTAATTAGGTGCTGATTCAGATATGTGAATGATTGTTATGCTTAATTAGGTGTTAATTGGTGGTTCTACCTCCCAAAATTGAATACGGATGAAGATTCCTCCCAGGCAAAAGGGGCCAGGACAGAAAGGTCTTGCTGCCCGTGGAGTGCCCTGGGAGGCCCACCAACTGCACCTGAGACACCCAGGCTATGGGCTTTCTTTGCTGGGGCAAAGGGCTCCCGATATCAGGGAGGCTGCTTGTTTCTTGTGCCGTGTTATGCATTTCTCCATGAAGAACGAGCTTTCAGATTCCTGGTTTATACCCATTATAAATTCAACTCTTAATTGTCCTCACTTCCCAGCTAAGCTCAGGAGCAACAGCTGCCAGTGGGTCTCTTTTTCTGCAGTTACACAGTACAGAAGCATTACTACCTGCCCAAGGACCCCTCTGCCCCCTCCCACCTTCAGTATAAAAGCCACTGGAGGGACAGGGATGTTTGTCACCTCTGGCATCATGATTAAAAAGTCTTGGCATTACTCTGGCAGGTCAGCATTCTCCAGCTCTGGTACCCTGTTATACAGGTAAGGCCTCTCAGCCAACCAGAAACTCATAGCAAGTCCAAAATATCTCTCAAAGAGTGAAGGGAAACATCTGGAAAAGGCTGGAGGCGAAGGGAAACTGAGGCACAATGTTTTAACTATGTGATCAGCACAGTGAGATCCAGCAGAAAAGAAGGTTTTAAATCTCTTAGAGGCTTAATCCTGGAGCAGGATAAACCAGGCTCCGCTGCCCAGCTTTGTAACCCCAAAAACTCAAGCTCTCCCTTCTCCGTGTATATTTTGGAGCAAACCTTGGAGGCAGAAACAGTTTATAAGATACATTTTGCTTCCAAAAAAACCCCAAACCTGCTTCAGCATTTATTCACACCCACCTGGCACATGATACCAGGTACTGGGGCTTGTCTAACATAAGTATTTACACCATAATACACTAAAATAGGGGCGGCAGCACCCAGACCATGAGGGGCACAGCACAACCTGCACATAAGCAGCTCCAGCACCCAAACCCACCCTTGGATGTGCAGGAATTTCAGGGATGTACCACACCAGCATCACAGCTCTGCTTCCCAGAGGATTCAGGGTGCAAAGAACCCCTTTGAAAGCTTAAAACCACCACCCTTTGGGAAAAAAAGACCAGGAAACCTTTGATTCAAATGAAAAGGTTTTGATTAAAAAATAAGGTTTTTATTAAACAAAGTTTTCTTTGCTACCTTATCCTTCTGTACCACTCACATACAGCTAAAAGACACTCTCAAAAATTACATATTTGGGGCAATTATTATAGCATTGCAAAATTCTTCACTACAAATGAGCAATTTCACATCCTGCTCCCCATCCCAGGCACCTGTAGCTCCCAAATCCCATCCAATTCCCACTTCCATGGGCCGGAGCAACTTCTTCCTCCCGTTTGTAGTTTATTTTTTGCTCTAAATACAAACCCAAGAGCCACAACCACACACAGAGACGAAGCAGAAAATCCCTGGCAGGTTTGTTTAAGTTGTAGCCAAGGAGTTTCTCAGCACCAAACACAAACATCATCATTAAGAACAATCAAAATTTGCAGTAACACCTTCCCAAAACTTTTCCAGCAATAGTAGAAAAAGACATTATTTTCCTTTATCTAGTTTTAATAAGTTTTAGCTGAATAATAGGTTTTTTATGGGGTTGATAATAGTTTTCGGGTTTCCTTTATTTTAGTTTTAACACATTCATAATAAATTTTAATGAATTAAATAAATTTAATTTTTAAATTTTATTTCTCATCCATATGAATAATAGCAATAAGGATAAATAAAAGATGAATTGATTGCGGTTTTACACTTTTCCTAACGCATCTAAAATAAAACATGTGGAGGTGGAAACTTATTTCGCGCTGCTGCGAAGTCTTAAAAAATTATTATTGTTTTAATTTTTCATTTTTAAATCTCAACGACTCGGTTACGAGAACTCCCGTGCGTCCTCCGCGCCGCCAGGGGGCGCTGTAGGGAGCACCGGGACGGAAGCGGAAGTAGTGGACGGTGCCGCCGGTGGGCCCGGGGTGGTGAGTCGGGGCCAGGGGTCTCGATGTGGTGGTGTCGGCTTGGCAGCGCCGGGGCTGTGGGAGTTTATGTTGTCGGTACCGGCTGAAGGGGCCTGGGCGGTGGGGGCCTGAGGGGCTCCGGGGTCCGGTGAAGGGACCGGTCTGGAGGTCCTTGACAAGCCCCAGTGAGGGTCCTGGGTGGTTGAGCCCTGGTACCCAGTCAGGGGGCCTGGACTGTTGTGTTCCATGAGCCCCAGTGAAGAGCCCGGGCTGGGGCTCCCTGACGAACTCCAGTGCCTGCTGAGCGTCCTGCTCAATTGAGCCCCAGTACCCCCTCAAGGAGCCCGAGCTGGGAGGGTCCGTGACGAGAGCCGGTACGGGTCGAGCTGTGCCAAGCCCTGTCTCTCGTTTGACCAGCCCGGGTGTTTGGCGCTTGGCAGCCCCATCGCCCACCCGCACCATGCCGGGCCAGGGCCCCTCGCGGTCCCGCCCGGCCGCTGCTGGCCCTGGTGGTCGCGCTGGGCTGCTGGCCCTGCACTGCGCTGGACCTGCCGGCGCTGGGGCTGCTGTGCGGCCCTGGCGGTGCTGGGGGGCTGGCTGGCCCCCCGGCCCTGTTCCCCCCGGCCGCCGGCTGCCTGCCTGGAGCGCTTCGTGAAGCTCCCTGCGGGCCCCGCCCGGCTGCCCCGCGGACGAGGCGCGGCTGGAGCGGGAGATCGCCAGCACCATCCGTAAGGTGGTGCGGGATTTCGTGGCCTCGTGGTACCGCACGGTGAGCAGGGAGCCGGCCTTCGAGGCCGAGGTGGAGAGGGCCATGGTGGGCCTGGCTGCGGAGCTGCGGCGGCGCATGGCGCGGGTAGACCGCCGAGCCCTGGCCCGCCGCCTGCTTCTGCTCTGCGGGCAACACCTCCAGAGCTTCCTGCGGGCACGGGACGCCCTGAGGGACGACCCTAAAGGCGGTGGGACGCTGTGGCAGGAGTACAGCCGGCTGGCAGGGCCGCATCCTGCCCTGCTCAGCCCCGCGGCCGAGGTCGGATGTGCCCGCGCGGCCGTGGAGACGCTGCTGCAGGCGTTGGTGCCGTGGCCACACCTGGAAACGCGGACGGGACGCTTCGTGGTGGTGGAGCTGGTGGCCTGCAATGTGCTGCTGCCGGCCGTCAGGAAGATGTCTGATCCCGACTGGATCAATCAGCTGCTCATTGGGATGTTCTCCAAGAAGCCCCGCAGTGGGAAGCCCCACACTGCACCCCCAGTGCCAGATTCCTTGCCCTTCCCAGCACAGATGGATACGGCTCCTGCCGGGCTACCTCCCTCCCCGAGGGCTGTGGAGGGGCTCAGGAGAGAGGCAGGGACTGCTGGCGAGGAGGGAGAGGAGATAAGGAGGTCGTGCCACACAGAGGAGCCTTTCCTGCGCCCCCAAGCCCTGGGATCCCTCTTCCCCTGCGAGGGTTTGGAGCTGGAATCCTCCACGCCCAGTGTGGGCCAGGACAGGGACCTGCTGGCACCATCCCCCACTGGGGAGCTCCTTGATGAGCCCCCCCAGGACCCCTCTGTGCCAGAGGGCCTGGCCTCTTTGGAAGATGGAACGGGAGACCTGGAGGAGGGCCCTGCCCCCAGCTCAGATGTTGGGCTGCTTTCCACCTCTGCCTTGAGCTCCTGCCCTGACATCCAGATTGAGCCGGTGGTGGAGAAGGAGGAGGAAAGCCCAGCAGTCCCCAGGAAGTTCTCCTCGCAGAGACCCTCTGTTCTGGGGAGAGATCTGGGGGCAGCAGAGGGCCTACCACATATCCCCCCAGAGGCCGGGCAGTCCCTGCCCCTGCTTTCATCCTCCCCAACAGCTTCCATGAGCACCTTCAGCTTTGAGCCCCTGAGCAGCCCTGACGGGCCGGTCGTGATCCAGAGCCTGCGGATAACTGGGACCATCACTGCCCGGGAGCACAGTGGGACTGGCTTCCACCCATATACCCTGTACACTGTCAAGGTAAGGGCTCCCCTGGCATTCACCTCTTTTCCCAAATCCCTGCCCTGACTGGAGCACTGGTTGGTGTTTGGAGGTGAGGATTTGCTCTGTGAGTGTCTCCACAACAAATTTTGTCTGGCAGTGAGGGAATATCAGGCACAGGGTGCGGGATAGGAGTTCCCACTTTTAGCCAAGGGTCACATGAGGCTGCTAGAGTCGTTTGTGTTCTGTTTTTGCCAGTTGTTCCATTGGGATGGGTTCCTTCATCTTCAGGGAAGGGTTAATGTGAGGATGGAAGGGTCCTGGGAATTTTGGGGCCAGCAGCGCATTGGGATTGTTTTGGGAATGTGTAAGGATTATTCCTGTTGCCTTCCTCCTCAGTATGAGACAGTCCTGGAGGGTGAGGGTGCAGGGAGCCTTCAGCAGGTGGCTTATCACACCGTGAACCGCCGCTACCGGGAGTTCCTCAACCTGCAGACCCGGCTGGAGGAGAAACCGGAGCTCCGCAAGTTCCTCAAAAGTCAGTGCCTGCATTAACTCTTGGAGTAAATCCTCTCCCTCTCATCCCATTCCATGCTTCTCAGCTCTGAGGGTTTTCTGCCCTGTCTGTGCACACATCTCTGTTGTTTTGTGCAGAGCTGGCTGGAGGGTTTATCTCTTTTGGCTGCAAATTCCAGTGTTTCAAAATATTCTTTTTTTTTTGATCACAACACCCAGTTTTGTAGCTTTGCACCTTAACAGTGAGTGGAAACACTGGTGTCTGAAAGAATCTTGTTTGCATAGAAGAAAATAGAAATATGTGTCAAACATGAGCTTTTTTTAGGAAGAAAACAGTATTTCTTCTAATGCTACTTCTATATAAAGCTCCATGGAGTTTAGCATGTTCCAACATAATTCCTTGGTTCTGACAGATTGACTACAAAACTGCTTTGTTGAGAATATTCGGGCTCTTGGAGCAATTTAGAGTCCTTGTTCTTGCTGTTTTTAACTTAAAAGCATGGAAGATGTGAAATCCAGCAGAACACAGATTCCATATGGATTGAAGGTCTGATTCAACAACCCTGGTTCGAGGGGTGTCTTGCCTTGGGCAGTGTGTGGTGATAGTCTTAACTATGAGAGCATTAAGGTTTTAATACAGACTAAAATCTGTATTTAGATTTTAAAATCTTAATTTTTAATCTTGGATTTTAAAATCTTTTAAATTAAGATTAATTTTTTTCCAGTTTTCTCGAACGTGCTCATGGCTTTGTTTCCTTTGTAGACATCAAAGGCCCAAAGAAACTGTTCCCTGATCTCCCCTTTGGAAACATGGACAGCGATAAAGTGGAAGCCAGGAAAAGTCTGCTGGAATCCTTCTTAAAGGTGAGATATTTGTGTGCCCGTGTGAGCTAAAAGCAGATGTGACATCAGATCTCTTCTACATTACATGATCAAGCTGGGAAGTTGACTCCAGAAAACCCTAAATTTCCATCTCTCCTTGCAGCAATTGTGTGCAGTCCCTGAAATTGCCAACAGTGAGGAGGTGCAGGAATTTCTTGCCCTCAACACAGACGCCAGGATCGCATTTGTCAAGAAGCCCTTTGTTGTCTCCAGGATAGACAAGGTAGGAAAGCAGGAGACTGGTTACCTGAGCCCCTTCCACCTGGACATCTCTCTTAGGCTTCAGCATCTATGAGGAGCCAAAAAACTCCAGCATTCTGTAGCTGGGCTCAGCTTGCTCAGAAAGCCATAAAGCTGGGGAGGGTCAGACCCCATCTCAAAGAACCTGGGGTTTAATAGCAAATACAGTGCAAATTTGAAAACTCTTAATATCTTTAAGGAGTAAGGATCTATTCAGTAATTAATGGCACTGCTGGCCTTGCAGATCGTTGTCAATGCTATTGTGGACACTCTGAAGACGGCATTCCCCAGGTCAGAGCCCCAGAGCCCCACGGAGGATCTGAGCGAGTCTGAAGTGGATGGAAAGTCCCAGACAGATGGGAAGAAGGCGACCAAGTAAGGGCTTCTCCAGCTTTGCAGAATAAGGAATTAATGCATAAACTAAGCCCGTTGTGGGAAAGAACTGACCTGGTGCTTTATGTGTTGTTGTACTTTAACCAAATTACTTTCTTCTTCCCTTACTGTTATCCAAAGGATTTCCCAGGAATGCTCAGGTTTCCACAGAAGGTGGTTTTCTTCCCAGGGGATCTGTCATGTGCTGCCATTTACCAGCAGAGACACTGTTGCTCCCGGGGAATTCCTTTTTAACCTTAAACATGTGCATGACCCATATATGTCATGAGTGACTGGAAAATGCAGCTATAAATTATCTACCTGAAGGTTACCTCCTGCCTCTCCCATGTGTTCCACACAGTGGCCTTGCAAAAAACACATTTGAATGTTTATTTAGGAGTAATATTGAAGGTCATTGCATGTGTGTTGCTCACCAAGTGTTTATTGGTGCTGCTGGCAGTGCCAAACCTCATTGTGCTCATTAGTGATTCTTCCCTCACTGAAGAAGGGAAGGTTTCTGCACAAATAGTGCTTTTTCTTCCCAAAAAGTGATGTTTTGCTGGAAAAAGCTGCTTTGAACAAAAAGACAAACCAAAAAAGTACAAGTTTGGAACCATCTTGGCTGAAAAGGACATTCCTTAATGATAGACATTATTTTATGATTTGTCCCATAATCCTGAGCATCCTTTTATACTCTCCTTTCTGTGTGTCTTTATGATTGGATTTCACAATCCTGCTGAGTATGTTTCATCTCAGAGGCTTTTCTGCACACTTCCCTGAGTATGCTGGAATGTTCACACCTTACTGATATCTGCCTACATCTGCCTGTTGGCTTCCGTGTAACACACCTGTCTGTGTGTGGAATGTTGGAAAGCCTTGGCTCAGGTGTAGGTCAGGAAAAATGCTTTAATGGTTTTTTTGCCTGGTTTTGCTGCTACCTCTTAGTTATCCTGGGCGCAGGTGCTGGTTTTGAACCACTTTAGGTCTAACCTGCGTCTCCTAGAATGCTTCCATCAACGCTGCCTCCGTACAATCCTAAACATCCACTGGTCAGACTATGTGACCAACACATCTGTTCTAGAGCAAGCTGCTGTCACAAGTATTGAGGCCATGTTGATGAGAACACAGCTGCGCTGGGCAGGGCACGTCTCCAGGATGAAGGACCAACCACCGCCTCCCTGAGATCTTGCTTTATGGTGAACTTGCCACTGGCTGCCACATAAGAGGAGCCCTGAAGAAAAGATACAAGGACTCCCTGAAACAGCATCTCAGCCTTGGCCATATTGATCACCATAACTGGTCTACTCTGGCCTCCAATCGGGAGGCCTGGAGACACACCATCTATAACGCAGCTGTCTCCTTTGAGAACACACGCAGGATCACTCTCGAGGAGAAAAGGCAACGCAGAAAGAACCGTGTATTGCAGAATACACCATCTAAGGAGTCTTTCTGCTGTGCCTTTTGCAATCGGATATGTCTGTCACGTATTGGCCTCATAAGCCACCAGCATGCTTGTAACAAATGTGGATAGAGCCTTCCCAAATCTTCGTTCGCGAAGCCTAGCCATGATGAGGTCTAATCAGGCTTTCTAGCTTGGATGTGGCACTGGGCAAAGATAACTGGTCCTGGGTCTTGGCTGAGGCTGGTCCTCGGTCTTGGTGGAGGCTGGAAAACTCATCACTAACAACTTGCAGAGAAAACTGACTGTGCCATGTTTCTGCTTTTCAGGTCCAGGCTGAGGTTCTCATCTAGTAAAATCACTCCAGTGCTGAGTGTGAGTGAAGCTCATGACAGGATAGTGTACTCCATCAGGGAGGGCAGTGCTGTAAGTTCATATCCCTCCTGGAATCCTTTCACGATCCCAATCACTGCCCTGTTTGGGTGCTGACTTGGAATAATCCATGTGCACGAGGGTTGTGGTTGCTGCAGCCTTATTCCCATGTGCCAGGTGGACAGTAAGCAAGCCTGGATGTGTTGTTGGCTACACCAAGTGCAGACAAAGGAGGTGGGTAGTTGTCTGATCAGTGGGATCCAGGCCTGTGTGGTACTAATACAGCTTGGCTTTTGTAGGTCTCTGGCACCCTGTCGCTGGCTGCTATGGAATCCTTCATCCAGAAGCAGGAGAAGCTGCTGGAAGCAATCCCTAGCAAAGCTCCTGAAGGCGAGGGAGGCAGAGAACCTAAGGGAAGCTCTGTGCAGGAGGATGCGGATGGGACACATCTGGACACAGACTCCGGTGAGCTCAGCCCCTCTGTTACTGCTTTAATTTCTCTCCTTTGGGACCACAACAGCTCCAACAGCTCCAATCAATTTACAGTGTTTTCAGGACCTGTTCTTCTTGCCCTTGATTGAAGGGAAAGCAAACTGAGTTTTTCCAGTCCTGTTTGGTGATTACTCTGGGCTTTGTTGAAAGCAAATTGAGTCTTGGCTCCTCTTGGATCTTCACCTTTGCGGACTCAGCACTGTCACTGCACAAATAAGTTTTTTAAGGACACAGTGCTTAACTGGCAATGTTATAAAATCAAGCTCCTCGAAACTGAAAAATGGCCAAATTGCAGTTTCTTGGTAGTCTCGAATTAGCCTTGATATGTCCATGCACTATAAAAGGACCTTTTGAGATCAAGTTTGGATAGATTTGATGGGAGTAGCAAAAATGTAATCCCAGTTCAAGGAATGATGTTCCCTTTCTGATTCTAGATCCCTCCTCTGAAGCACAGGGGTGCCACAGCTTCTCAAAACAGTTACAAGATTATCTTGAACACAAGCGAAAATATGTTCTCTAATCTTTTTCTTGGAATTGCTGAGCTGTATCAGCTGGAACTTCCCCAAAATTTCTTTCCAGTGTTTCAAGTTGGGCAAGCTCTGACATGTGCTTGTGACAGGATGGGTCTGGTGTTCTGAAACTCAGCTTGTGCTACCAGCTTTGCCTATAATCTTGGAACACATGATTTTGGGGAGGCAGGACTGGCATTGGAGGCCAGGGCTGTGCACCAAGTTCCCTGAACTCTGAGGGAGATGGAATGTCAGTGATGGCAAATGCCTGCAGGTCTGGGATGTTTCAGGCTGGGCTGGCAGGGCGAGGGGAACAAACGTCTGGAGCAGCTGGATAAAAAGGCAGCCTGTGTCCCTGTCTGCTCATGGAGTGACTACTGGGAAGAGGTTGGCCAGCATCTCTCTGAGGAAGAGGACTTGAATGCTCCAGAAATAAATGGAGTTTGCTGAGGATGGTCCCTCTATGAGGTTGTGGGGAAACTGGACAGCCTGCTTCTGGCTCTGCACTGGGAAGTCAAGTATCAGAGGGCAAAGCAAGTGAGGAATAGCTTAGACATGGCCCAGAGCAAGAGGGCCAAGTGCCCTGTCTTTTCCAAGTGAAGTGGCCTGGAGTTAATTAGTCCTGCGTGTACGCAGTGGGGAGAGGAAGAGGAGGGAAGGAGAAGGTCCAGAACCCCTCTTCCCTTTATTTTCAGCAGTAGGTTGTGTTTGTAAATTTTCTATAGGCAGAGTGGTTGGAAGATGAGGCATCAGGGAATCCAAATTAGGAAAAGCTGCTGCACCTGATCTCACCTGGCCAACCTGGCATTAGGCTCAGGTCGGGGCACTGGCCTAGGAGTGGCTACCCCAGGCGGGTTTGTGGCACATTAATGAGCCTGTTCAGGACAACACCTCAAGTGCTTTGGGGCCAAAAGTAATTCTCCAGCAAGTAGAAGGTGTTTACACTGAAGGTTTTGATGTGCTCCTGAGGATCAGAAAGAGGTTGTGCTGTCCCAGGCTTGTGTCAGCAGGGATATGTGAGGACGTGTATGGGTTTGTGTTTTAACATACGTGTGGTTTATCCACCTTCCTGCAGAGATTGGAATCTGCCACACGATGGCAGCCTGCAGCCACCATCTGGAGCCTTGTGCCTGGGAAACTCTCGAAGAGCAGAAAATTTTCCTGAAGACCAGGAAAATAGTCCTCAGCAGTGTAGCTTTTGCTGGCTGCAGTCACTGCCTGCTTTCTCCCCTTTTTGGGCTCAGTTCCTTCTCAGTGAAACAGAGGGTTTATCAACTATCGGTCTACGTATAGGGATGGCAGTGTGCCAAAAACAGATGAGAAAGCAGCCACCCACTGGAACCTTGTGCCTGGAAAACTCTTGGAAGAGGGGAAAGTGATGGGGAAGACCAGGAAAATAGTCTTCAGCAGTGTACCTTTCTCTAGCTACAGTGACTACTTTCATTCTCACCTGTTTTGGGCACATTGTCATCCTCTCTTCAACTGAGAAGGAACTGAGCCCTCGGAGCAACTACATTCTGGTTTGGTGTGGCCCTTTGTGGGGAGATTAAGGCTGCTTGTATGGAAGTAGAAATGAAAGAGTGGTAAGGGCAGGCTCCCCGGACTGGCTGAGCTGCAGCAGGTCATCTGTGCGTGGCACAAAGTGCCAGACTTGGAGGAAAGAGTGAGTTTGGGATGATGCTTTTCACCAGGTTTGCTCAGGCACTGAATTGGTTTCTTCATCTGACCCTCCTCTTCCTCCTGTCAGACTCTGAGACAGCTTTAGCTGATCTGGCCCTGGATGTGCTTCGCCTGGTGCTGGTGGATCACTGGAGCTGGCTGTGCACAGAGAACATTCAGAAGGTCTTCAACCTGCTCTTTGGGACCCTTATTCAAAGGTAAAGCCTGAATGAGCAACCTGGCAGCTCTGGGAGGGTAAATTCCCTTTGGAGTCACAGTCTTAAATGGAGCTCATGCCTGAGTGTGGGTAAATGTTTTCTGAGCATCAAACAAGGTTCTGTAAAGAAGGTGCTGTGTAAAAGAAACCTCTTAGAGATTTGCACTAGGAACTGTTTTCCCTGTGAGCAAGGATGCAACTGTAGCAGGCAGTTTGCTATCCCTTAATAACAGGGAAAGGAAGGATCCAGCCCTGGGAATGGGAGTCTTGCCTCATGAAAAGGCAACAGTGCCCAGCTCCTTGGCTCTCCAGAGAGAACCGGCCTCCTGGTCTCACTGCCCAGTGGCTCAGCTTGTTCTATCTACAAAAGGAAAGTAAACAGGCCGAGGGAACAGCAACTTGTCAAAAACAGCTCAGAGTGTGGCCTGCCAGGGCCTCTGCTCTCACTGCTGCACCCCCTGCTCTGCCCTGGGCCAGCAGTGCCTATGCCTGGGGCAGGGACATGCACATGGAGTGGGAACAGGCTTCCTTTCCAGCTAGGATGGACTCGCCAAGCTGTCCTGGGGCCAGTGTCTCTGGGTGGTAAGGCTCTAGGCCAAGACACACAAACAGAGCATTCCTGTTTTCTGGTGTAGGTTGGTGGCTATCACTAACTGAGGCTGTGGTTCTTTAGAGCCCTGAAGGACTTGGGCTTGGGAGAATCTTGGAGCAGAGCTTTTCCCGCTCTTGCAGGCATCCAGAGTTGGCATCAGAATGTGCAGGGTAGCACATTATAACTGAGCTGGTAACTTAAACTGCACTCAGTAGAGGTTGCCAAAGTGCTTTGAGGTCAGGCACTGCTGCCTTGACTCCTGGGTCTGTTCCCTTGGGTGGCAGGAGGTGGGCGTTGCTGCCATTTTTCCAAAATGGGATCTGGTCTCTTGGGAAATGAGCTGGAACCCAATCCCTGTGTGTAAGCAGAGAGGTATGAGAGCTTGAACAGGCACGTCATCACCTCCTGTTAAGCTGTGTCCTGCTCACCCAGGGAACCTGCAGCACCCATGTGTGGCATTGGTATTTTCCACTAGAAAGCTGGGATACACACAGCACATGCCTAGCTCTGAAAGGTGCAGGAACTCTGTGAGTTGTGCTGGTGGAGCAGAGTGAAGGGAGTGTGTTTGTAGCTGCTCTGCTTCAACAGGTGTGGGTAAACCCATTGCAGGCAGAGCTTTGCCTGGAGGTGATACGGTGGCTTCTCCGTGTCACCATCAGGACAGGGTGCAAATACAACCCCTTGAACAAACCCTGTGTCCATGCTGAAATCCACATGTTGAGGTTGACTCTGCTCTTGTTCTGGGACAGTCAATAGTCCACAGGTCTGATGTGAAGGAGACAGGCAAGGGCATCATCCCTTCAAGAGATGGTCCTTCCCTGTTCCTGTCAGTGGGTGAGGTGGTATGGGGCAGAGAGGAGGTGCCCTGGAAGTGTTTTGAGTGTTAGGAAGGAGATTGCCACTAGGTGCTTCTCTGCCAGTTTGTATTTGGTGAGTAGGTGCTGCTCCTGCTGCCTCCTTGCAGCTGCAAGATGATTCTGCTCTGGCATGAGGCACATTCAGTGCAGAGTGATAGAAATACCCGCAAACCAACAAAAAGCATACCAAGAACCAGTTTCTCCCAAGAGCCAATCTCCCTCTCCCTTGGGGTCTTTTTCACAGTGACATCAAGTGATTGCTGTGACCACGGTGTCCATTCTGGGATCTCCCTACCCGCTCTGTTCACCATTCTCTGCATGGAGCATCCCACCAGACTCCTCTTTCCCCTCCTTCCGTAGCTGGAATAGCTGGAGCCAGGCACTATCCATCTCCCCTGAGTGTCAGTTGGATGGCAGGGGGAGAGGAAGGCTCCATGACCGAAAAAGGTATTGTTAAGTAAAGGGAGGCCGTGTGTGCGAGGCCCAATCTGCTTACTCCGTTATGTAACAGGGAGGGATCCTTTTTAGGAGCCGAAAGGAGAGGCGGGTGGAGAGGAGGCGGATGGGCTGAGGGGTGAGAATGACCCTGGGGCCAAGGACTGCTTCCAGCAGCCTCTCTCTGTGTGCTGGGTCTGTGCCTGTAAACAAACCCACTGCCCCTTTCCAGCTCCGCTCCTTTCCCCTGTCCAGCTCTTGCTCCCCTCCCATGGGCTGGAAAGGCACATCTCTCTTCCCTTGGGAGGCTGCAACAGGAACCTGTTTGCAAAGTGGACTACCTGGGGGTATTCTGGGCTCCGGGGATGTTTGGTGGAAGAGTTCAAAAGCATTTGGAGAATCCGGGTGCTTTTTAGAGCCTTGTGAGTCAAAGAGGTGTTAAAAATATATGATGAGCACGCAAACCATGCTGTGGCTGTGGGCCCACATCCTGCCCTCAGTCTGGCCCCACTGGGTCAGGGGTCTGCCAGTGCCATGAGGAGCTCGAGACAGCAGTGGAGCCAAGGGACAGCCACCAGCTTGCTGCTCCCCTGCTCCCTCTGCTCCACTTTCCAGACAGGAGCCCCAGCAGAGTGCCAGCATCCCAAGGATGGATCTGGGAGTGTTTGAGGTGCAGATACAGGTCTGTAAGCTTTTCCTAGCTCTTTCCTGTGCAGCACAACAGAAAGCCATAGAGTGCAAACCACTGAGTGGGGTAAAGTGTCTTGGCTCACCCTGGCTGTCTGTCCCCTGAAACCTGAGCGAGGCTGGGGCACAGAGGCCGTGCTGGGCTCGGAAGTGCCTGTTTCTGAAAGGAGCATGTAGAACTACTCAGACAGCTTTGATAGTGTCATGTTCCACTGACGTGACTTAAAATAAATGCAAATCATCCCTGCCTTACCCAGGAGCTCACCACTGCTTGGCTCTACTCTTTGCTTTGGGTGATTCCACTGCTGCTCTGGGCTTTGTCCCCTGTCCCCTCATCCCTCAAGCGGGCGGGTTTGGGGAGGTGACGTTTCAGTCCTTGTGACCTGTAGGTGGACAGCCAGGGATGCTTTGAGACTGACTGCAGGTGACCATAAGGCTTTTGAGAGCATTCTTCCAAGTTCTTGCTGTCACCTTGGCTTTGGGGCTCTTCTGGCCCATCACTGTCAGCCCAGGTGTCACAGACACTTGTGCAACTACCGCTGTTAAGTCAGTGAACTCTGTAGTTTCAGGGAGCTGCCTGCTACGTGCTTTTTATCTGATTTTCTCTTCTTCTTCCTTGATCTCTGTGCCAAAAGAACTGGCACAAAGACCCTTGGCAGCTGCCTTGATCCTCTTGACTTCAAAGTGCTGCCAGTGTCTGACCCTCTTTGATGTCCCTGAGTCAGCCTGTGTGCTCGGGCAGCACTTGTGGGATGGGAGTGCTGGGAGCACAATGCCCATGTCAGGGAGTTCTGCCCAGCCCTGGAGCCATGCAGGGGCCACATTTGACAGCCAAGATGGTGCCCCAGGCCTCATCTTGCTGCTGCAAGTGGGGGTCAACCCAAAGCTGGGCTATACATGTCACCCAGCAGAGGTGGTGCCCTGGGGTGGGATATATGGCTGTGTGTGGACAGACGTTCCCTGTGGAGGCTGCCTCTTTCCTCCCTGCATTATCTTTAAAAGGCATTAAAGCCAAGGGTTGACTCATGCTCTGCAGGTGCCAGGAGAAGCCAGGAAGGTTTATGCTAAAGCTGTGGCTTGTCCCACTTTCCTTTGGCTTTGTGGAGCAGTAGCTTCCCACTCTAGCCTTGGGCAGCATCTCGGAGTTTTGGTGGCAGAAACAAGCAGCCAGAACTGCAATATGAATGCAATTGGAGCAACTAAATCCACTAATTCTGGTTGTTATCAGGAGGAGTTGATTTGGGCATGTTGGGGAGGACTGCACGTGGAGGGGCTGTGCTGGCAGGCCCAGGGTCATGGCAGCAAAGTCCTTGTCCCTAAAAACCAAGCCAAAAAATCAGCACCAGACCTAGTAAATAGGGGAACCAACCTCATGGCATCTTAATCTTCCTCTCTGGATTTGGCTATTTGTGTTGTAAGTAGTAGCAGGAATCACAGGCCTGTGGTATGTCAGGAACAGTGATTTCAGGACTGTATGTGTCTTTGTGTGTATATGTAAAGTAAATACAAATCAGCTTGGAAGTGGGCCTCGATTCAGCTGTCTCCAACCACCTGGAAATTTTGGATCTGGCTTTGAATCTCTGTCCCAAACAAAATTTTTTTCCCTCTTCTAGAAGCAGCATTCTTCCAAAAACAGCCACTAGAATGAAGCAAGCACTCTGTGCTTTGATAACAATTGCAACATTATTTTAACTAGGATTCTGTTTCAACAGTTGCACGTGCCAACTTTTTTTCTAGATTTAAAAAACCACAACAAATTCCTATTTCAGATAGAGCAAAGAAGAAAAGGATGGAGATAAATTAATGTGTCCTTGTCGTTTTTAATTTGCCCTGGTTTTTGAAGGGTTATTAGTAGCTTTATGTATTTTCATTCTGAAGTGGGCTAATGAAGCAATTGCTCTGAGCAGGGCCTGGCTGAGACAGCCTGGCCTCTCCCTGGGGCACCACTGAGAGCTTAATTGGCTCAATGAATGCTTGATGAAGATCTTATCAAAAGCCAGGATGCTTTGTGAAAAATCAAGGACGTTTGGATTTTTTTTAACCACATGCTTTCCCCCCCCTTCCCTAAGCCCCAAAGCATCACAGGGAGATCCAAGTGGATAAAAGCAAAACCAGAGCAGTTTGGGTAAAGACATTGGAGTCCTGTGTGTTTCCATGATTTCTTTTAGCAGCAGGTGTGTTTTGAGGGAGCAACACATAAAATGGTAGAGAAATCCCAGCACCGAGGTGTGGTTTCGTGCCTACAGGGGGTAATGGTTCCTTAGTGTAGGGAATGATGTGTTTTTTTCTCCTCTCTGCCCCACCATAAGATGTCCTGCACACCCACATCTCCCAGGGTAGGAAAATCCCTCTGCCCAGGATGTCTGGCCTGGGTAATTCTGATAAGGAATGATGGATGCAGATGCCACCAGTGTGAACTTCCTGCAGCTGGGTTTGTTTTTTGCTTCCCTCAGTGCAGAAATGGGGAGAGGGACCCTGGCAAGACACTCGGTTTGAGGGAAGACACTTGGCCTCCTACTCAAACACTTCATCACTCTGTGTTCAGCTGGGTATAGGATGGGCTGTTCACAACTGTAACTGCGATAGGGCAGCAGGAGAGGAACACTTCTAGTAAGAAAAGAAGGATAGTTCACTTTGCGCATCATGTGTCATTGGCCAGAAGTTTAAAAAGACTCAGGATGCTTGGTGTTCTTAGATTTATGGAGGATTTTTTCTTTTCTTTCCTATTTCCTTCCTTGGTGCAGGGTTTACCTGGACAAGTGTGGGGTTGCTTTGAAGGTGTTGAGCTGAGCCTGCTGCACATCTCTGCTTGTGGCTGTCTGGAGAAGGTGTATTTAGGCTCAGGTAGCAGGTGCTCGAAGCTGAGCCTGGGGGCAAAAAGTCTCCATTTATGTTTCTCAATTTTAACTGTGCCCACTGCAGCTGCTGCTTCATTTTTACAGGCTTTGCTCAGAAAGGTTTTGCAGTCACAGCATTGAAATGTTGCTCCTCTTGAGTCAAGGATATTCTTGTGGTTCAAGGCACAGTTTGGGGAGGAATTTGGATATTCTGTGGTTTGGTCTGGTGATTTAAGCACCAGCCTTTCTTGATTTCAGCAAGAGTCATGTTTGCATGACTTGTGGTTTCCAGATGTTGTCTTTTTCTTCAATCATTTTTACTACCTTAGTCTCATGGGCCTTTTTTGAGCTCCTGGATAGCCATGCTGAATTCCTCAGGGAAAGGGGGGCCTTGTTCTGCGGTGGAAGGTGGTCAGTGTTGAGCAGGACTTGCTACTCTTACACTCAGCTCATGTATATTTATGGAGCTGTTTGTATTTATACAGCTAATGCAGAGGGGCTCTCTCATCTTAGTCTTCTTCCTAATGTGGTCTCCAGTTTGTGTTTGTCTAAATCCTTAAAATCCCCAATTTTGGGGAAATCATAATTGCTATAGCTTCAGATTTTAATTATAATCAGAAAAATTTGACTTCACTGTTCCTTAGCTCAAGTGATCTCAGTTCTTATCCTCACCTTGATGGGTGAGAAAAACAGAGTTTGACCAGCTTCTAGTAAATTTGGAGTACTGTATGTCTTTGGCCATTCCTGGTCCATCTTTATTTTTCAGACTAAGCAAATCCAACCTATCCAACCTTTCTTTGCTGAGCTCCCTCCATCTGCAGGTGAACCCTCTGGATAGTCCACTTCAGTGAGTGCATCCACCCAGGTAAAACTGATCCCAGATGCCGTGTCTTGCCTGTCCCTGACTCCCAGTCTGCCTTTTCCATAGGCTGCTCCTTCTTAGCAGCCTTTGTTGCATCAAGGTGCTGAAGGAAGGCCCAGGTATGTCCCCGCCAGGCCTTGTTTTTCATTCCCAGGGTGTTCCAGTCTTAATGGATCCCTTCAGCTGACTTTGGAGTTCCATCTTAAGGCACGGCGTTAATTTGGCTCTTTTTTAGCAGCCATTTCATTCCCCCACCAGCAGCTATTTCCAACAGAGGTCCCTTACAACATGGGCAAGTTATGCACCTCCAGATTATCTTCCAGGACCCCATAGCCTTTGGAATCTGTCTCTTTGCATTGGGCATTATCAAAGCATTCAAATGTCTGAGCCCAGGAGGTCACTTTATCTATTTCTGGTCTCAGTTGAAGTGTAAGGAGATGGCTCAGTGATAGGTGTGTTTTTTCTGTCTTTCTTATTAAGGCTATTTCTTCATGAAATAGCAGAATGGAAATAGTAACCCATCAGCCACCCAAAAATAAAAAAAAGATAGGTCTATTTGTGTTTCTTGGTGGATTTATTTCTACCTGGGAACAGCCTGTGTGTGCTTTCAATGTGGCACATGGATCTCAAATGCTCAGGCCTTTAATAGCATAAAAAATCATCTGTGACCTGCTGGCGAAGGTCAGCTTTGAACCAGCAAATCTTTGGAGTTCCTGTGCTGTTAATCCCCATCCTGGTGCAGCAAGTCTGCCTGGTGGAAAAATCAGTTTTCCGTTTTCTGGGGTTTACTCAGGTAGGAATTTTCAATGACATTGGTGTGACCCTCCCTGAGCTGCAACAATAGTGGGAGTTGAGGTGGGATTCTTGGGGTATCCTGTGCAGGGCCAGGAGCTGGACTTGATGATCCTTGTGGGTCCCTTGCAATTCCTGATATTCCATGATTCTATGAATTATTTTGCTCCTCACAGTTTAAATGCTCCCGGTGCTCCCCCTGTGCATGTTGTGCAAATGGAATGTTATTCCCTCCAAATGGGTGTCGGTGGTGACTTTAACACATTCAGGTTGAGCGGAGGTTGGAAAACTCTTTGTGTCAGGTTTGGATATTTTCTTTTGAAGTATCTGAGAGCATCAGCTGCTCTCCCAGGGGGGATTTAGAGCCAGATGGACCAGTCTAGACAGTTCTTCTCCCGGTGCTTTTGGAATGGCTCCACACCCTGGTAGACTAGCAAAAGGGGACCCAGAGCAGAGTTGCGTTAGTCTTTGTGTCATGTGCACCCAGCTTTGTTTTCTCCTTCTTTCTTGTCCCTTTTCCTGTTTAATTCCTTCTTTTATTGTATACTTGTGCGTTTGGGTGCTTCTTCATCAGTTGTCTGAGCGCCATGTGATGGGGCAAGTTGACCTCTTCTCAGGAACTTGCATGGAGCTGTGGCATTTATTGGTGCAAGACCCATGGAGCCATTCCCAGATCCTGCCCTTTGCTTCCCAAAGTGGAAGGCAGTGAGCTGCCAGACTAAGGAAGAAAAACCATCAATGGTGTTTCACAACTGTGAGATGCAAGACCTGTGAGCACTCACCTAATCACAGTATGTGCACATATGATGAGATTTATTGGTGTTACTTATAGGTCTTGATGCCTAATTGTGGTGATTTTATGGAAATAAATGGGCTGAAAATGTGATGTTGTTTGTGTGGGACCTTCCAGCATTTATCAGTTCTCAGCTTGCCCTTGAGCTGCCTGGAAACATGTGCTGTCTTTAGGTTCAGCTTTCTCTCTGCTCAGTGTTTTCTTGATATTTTGCTGGTTTAGGAATGTTTCTAAGGAAAAGAAAGCTCATTCTTTGCATTCTGCAACCTTTTTAACGCTGGAAAGTGGCTATTGCTGTAATGAGGTTCAAGTCAATGTTCAATCTGATCTCCTTGGTGCAGGTTGACTGTTGGCAGCTCTCTCCCCAAGGCTCTGAATTTCTGTTGCTTGTCACATGTTTTCTCAGCCAGGAAAGCAGGCTGTGTAGACAAACATGTTAATAAAAAACTATGTTAATGAAAGCTCTTGGCCCTGGGAAAGTCACAGTTTAACACTCTGATTTGGTTAGGAATGGCTGGAGGGTTTAACATGATCCAAAGTGTTAAAATCTGCTGATGGCTGGATATTAAAACAATTTTAATTGTATTTCCAACATGGGCTTTCCCGGGCAGGACTGGGACACTTTGTCCTCTAAGACAGGTGGAAGCTTCAGATCTCTGGCATGATCTTGTAGCAACATCAGTATGTGTGGTCCCTGGTGAGGCTGAGCATAAAGAATGTGTCTTCCCATTAGTGGGATCACTGGGATCATTGCCCATGCTCCAGTAGGACCTTAATCTGAGAATACGAGACCTTCCTGCTGCACCAAGGCTCCTTTTCAGATTTTTAATGGACATTTCTTGGGTGTTCGTCCCTCAAGACTTGCAGCTTGGCACCTCATTTCCTGCTGCACCAAGGCTCCTTTTCAGATTTTTAATGGACATTTCTTGGGTGTTCGTCCCTCAAGACTTGCAGCTTGGCACCTCATTTCCTACTGACAAAGGGAACGTCATGTTGCCACACTGTCCCTGATGACAACCTGCTTCCTTTGCCCTGGTTACCTTTAGGTGCTGCTATTCCCGACTCTCCACTCACATTAGCCCAAGTAAAGACACCCTTGACCTGAATGGCTCGCCTGGGAAGAATGCAGACAGTCTGGCAGAGCGCAGGTTAAATAAAGTTTGCCTTGGCAGGGCCTGTGCTCTTGAATGCACTGGGAGCTGCTGGGGAATAGTGGTGACGGAATTGCAAGCACGAACACCAGCTGCCAAGAGGAATGGGTCTCCTGGCCCTGCTGGCCGACTCCTCTGCTCTGGGAATCTTGAAGTATTGGCAAAATCACAAGCCTTTTCCCTACCCCAGCACTGTGCTGGTTTTCCCGTCTTTGCTCCAAAGCCTCCTGCCGACAAGGACAGTGGCACTGGACCCTCATCGCCAAGTCCTGCTAAACCAGAGGACCACAGGGAAACCCTGTGGCATCAGGGATTCATCCATAGCTTCTCCTAATTCTGAGAGGAAAGATTTCAGGCAGTGGCAGGTTCTGACTGACAGCTCTGGCTTTTGCTGTTACATTGGAAGGGATTTCACATCCAGGAAAGAGGGTCCATATGGTTGATTTAGAAACTCTCCCAGCACTTGTCTGGTGGGGACAAACCCGGTGCAGCTGCAAATGCCTCCAGCCTGTTTTGTGGAGCAGCATTTCAGGGTCTGCAGGTTGTTAGTGTATAAAGGACACAGTCCTGACTCAGCAGGAGGGCCCACCAGCAATTCTGTTGGATTTTGGATGAGAACAAAGAAATTCTTTATTATAAGGGTGGTGAGACCCTGGCACAGGTTGCTCACAGAAGCTATGGCTGCCCCATCCCTGGAAGTGTTCAAGGCCAGGTTGGGCTTGGAGGAATGTGGTTTAGTGGAAGGTGTCCGTGCCCATGGCAGGGGGTGGAACAAGATGGTCTTTAAGGTCCCGAAACCAAATCATCCTGTGATTCTATGATTCCATTGCTTGCCATCAGTAGATGGAGCAGGTGTGAAGAGTAGGAAAGCAGAGGACCAAGAGCAGAGCAAAGCAGTAGGATATTCATGACTTACCATCCTTGGACCTTGTTTTGGTCTCCAGGCAAGACATCCTTGACTGTCTTGGTGGCAGAGGGACTGATGAGAGGAACAGTGGCTGCCAGAACATGCTTATGTCCTTCCAGTCTTTCCTGGGTGTTGTTTTTAGTTAAAACACCAGTTTTTCCATCTCTGTATTGGCTTGTGCATAGAGATAACTTATGAGTTTCAGACCAGTTGTATCCCTTAGCTTTGCTTCCATTAGGAATCAGTGATTCACTTGGATTCCTGTGATTAGCAGGATGATGGAGCTTTTCATGGCCTTCGCTTTTCCCCTGTGACTTTACACACATGTTTGTCCATAACAAAGGGATCATATCCTACTTCTGGTGCATGGGAAACTCAGCTAATTAATACTTAAGAAAATATTTGCTGTGCAGACTTGAAAACTGCATGTTAACAAATGCAGCAAGCTGATTTAACCCTTCCAGGGCTCCTGATGGGCAGAAATAGCCTGATTTGGTCCCAAGCCTGACTTTTCCTAACCTTTCTCTGTCTCCCTGTGCCCACAGGTGGCTGGAAGTGCAGATTTTTAACCTGACCTGCACCCAGCGTTGGGTCCAGTACCTCCAGTTGCTCCAGGAATCCATCTGGCCCGGAGGAGTTTTACCAGCAGTGCCTAAACCCCCCAGGACAGAGGAGCAGAAGAAGGCAACAGCAGATCAGGCCCTGCAGAGCCTGATGGGGATTTTGCCTAGTAAGTGTGTCCCAGGGACTTGTCAGTTGCCCTTGGGAAAGAAAAGTGGCTGGAGAACCCTCCAGTGCACTGGAATCTGTGGAAATGTGGTTAAACACTGAGATGGAGTTTGCTTGTGCCAAGGCACTAGGAAAGGTTCATGACCCTTGAAGTTTGAATGGTTTCCTGCAAGCAAAAATCAGTTTCCCAGTTCTGGATAGTTTGCATAAGTATTTGGGGAGCAGCACAGCTCAGAGAAGAAGGACGGGTGTCTTGGTGATTCCCACATGCTTAGAGTGGTGACGCAGTTCCTGCCAAGCCACCTCACCCAAGGCAGGGCTTAGGAAAACCAGAGGCACACTGTGCTCCCACCTGCTGCCAAAGGGTCCCATGGCAGAGAAGAGTCACTAGGCAAAGCCTGCGGCTTTTCCACTGGACTGAAATCCTTAGCCCAGTTGCACTGGATTTCCCTCTCTTGAAGTTTTACTTGGGGACCTTAGGCATTAAAGCACCTGCTGGCTAATCCATGTGAGTACAGTCTGAACTTTTAACTCCTTGCTGCAGTGTAAGGGGCCCTCACTATCCTTTGGTAATCAAAAAGCACTGCCAGTATGTGCCCTTCCAGCCTGGAACACTTTCCTGGCAGTCCGTCCTGTCCCTGGCTGTTCCCTGTCATGGTGATGCTGGGCATGAGATGCCTCGGGCTCAGAGCACCATCACAAGCTGCGATTCAGCACCCACCAGGAGAAAACTGACCTGTGGAAATGTGCAGTTCCTAAAGCACTGTCTCTTTACAGATGTGATCCAAGAAATCCTTGGGACCAGCAAGTGTCGGATGAGTTGGAACCTGGTGCTGGAGTCCCTGAGCCAGCCTGTGATAAACAGGTATGTGGATTTTAGTCTTTACCCTGATGGCCTCTGATGGGGTCTGTGAGCTGTGCTCAGGGCTTTGCCATGCAATTCCTGCTTCCAGCTGCTTGGCACGAAACTTATCCGGCTCATTATCCCAGACTTGCAGTATTAGAGGGCATCTGGCTTGTTTGTGATGAGGGTGCATGTCCAGGACCTTGGTCTGGCTGGAGGTTATTGAGTCATATTAATTATGTTGTTAGGCCTGCTTAGTTAGGGGATGTCAGGGAAGTAAGACAAATCCTAGTTTAGTTTGTTTTTGGAGGAGCTGCAGATCCATGTAGGGGGGTATTTTTGTCTATGCCCAGCGCTGTGAGTTTGGAAAGCAAGGGTTTGGTAATGGACTGCAGAGAAATGAGGGTCAGACTGGACATCAGGAGGAATTTCTTCACTGAATGGGTTGTTAAACACTGGAAGGGGCTGGCTGGGGATGTGCTGAAGTCCTCATTCCTGGTTTAGGAAATGACTGGACATGGCACTCGGTGCTCAAGGTGGCATTCAGTCAAAGGTTGGACTCGATGATCCCAGAGGTCTTTTCCAACCTCAGTGATCCTGTGAAACACATGTGCCACCTCCCTCCAGGAGGTGTGTTTGTGTTTTCTGTGCTGCTCAGCAGCTTCAATGCACACTGAAGGGTTTGGGGGAGGTGGAATAAAAGCTGAATCATCCCTTAAAACGTTTCTTCCAGGGTCTGAGATCATTCCTCTTTCCCCTGATGGCAGTCAGAACACACCTTTCTCATGTGAGCTTTGCTTCCTGTGCCCTGACCAGCCTAAGCTTTGTCTTCTCTCTCTTTCAGGCACCTGGTTTTCTGCCTCTTGGACATTCTTCTGGAGTTCTTGGTCCTGAAGGGCTCCAGTGAGGAGCCCAAGGCTGCAGCTGTGGCACCATCTGCCTATGGTGGACTGGACAAAGCACTAGGACTGGTTGAGCCAGCAGTGGGGGAGAGAAGCAGCCACAGGCATGGGATGATTTGATTTTCAGTGTTTACTAACCATGTCTGGGAGCTTCTTGTACTGAATATTTCCAGCCAGTGCTAAAGGAAGCTACTTCCAGGCTTCTCTCTTCCGGCCAGATGGTGGATTAAACCCAGTGTCAGGGACTGAACATCTGCTGTGTATCTGTTCCATTGCTGACCTGATGGAGAGCCTGGAATGAAGATGCCTGAGCAGTTGGAGAAGGATATTCAGGCTGCTTTCAAACCCTATAGTCTTGCCCATATTTCTGAACAACTGTAACATCTGAAGGCAGAGATAGCACGTAAGATTTGCTTTTGTGGCATCGGGTTTCACCTGGCACTGGCACAGAGAGACTTGATGTGATGGGATCTTGTTGTTCCTGCAGGAAGGTGAAGGGAGGGGAAATGCTGTCCCTGCTCTTTAATCATCCTACCTTGTGCCTGCAATGCCCAGTTGGTGTTACTAGAAAGAAGATGGGGAGGGAATGGAGTGTGGAGATGTGGTGATAGTCCTGAAGTCAGTGTCCAGCTGCCCAAATACCTGGGAGGTGAGAACAGTGCAGGAATCAAAGCTGCTGTCCTGCCTTAGTGACAAAGATCAGCTGCTTCCCACTGCCACTGCTCTGACATGGTCTAGTTCTTCATCATCTTCCTGATCAGTAGGATGCAGGTGGACTGTGATCCTGGGAAAGAGAACTCTCCTCAGGCTAAGGAGGAATGGCAGCTTGGCTAGACTGTAGGATTCCCCTTCTGAGTCACCTTTTAGTCCCTGGGGCTGTCACCTGGCAGGCACAGGAGAAAAGAAGTTGACCCATGTGTGACACAGCAAGGAAATCAGCTCCCACACAAAAGTGCTTGTCACGGGAAGTTCTGGAAGAGGAGGAAACAGCCAGGGATGAACAGCCAGCGGGTCAGATCACAGCAAAGGGCTTGAGAGTACCACCTGAGCTCTGGTGTTGATTGTGTGTCACCTGCTTTGGTTTGCTGTGCAATAGTTCTGTGCAGAGGGCTCTGGGAAGCTTGTCAGGTCACCATGTCCTACCTGGCACAGAATGGACATGGATTTGGCAGCTGCTTCCCCAGGTTGTCCAAGACTTGAGTGGTTTGTGAGCTAATGCTGCTCAGGTCTCAGTACAAAAGGACAGAAATGCACCAACAGACTGGATTGATGATCTTTTTTGGTGTATTTCTGGGAGAAATATAATCTGAGCAGTGCTGGATGTAGCTGATCAAGGCATTCTCTACAGAGCAAAGGAGAGGGAATCATGCAGGATCACAGCTACTGTCTGTTACAGTACTACATGAGGCATTTCATCTCATAGAATCGTGAAGTATCAGGTAGGAAGAGACTGCCTGCTGTTCCTTGGAGCTGTATGCTCCATGGCACATTTGAAGGGAAGGCAATGCAGCTCCAATGTGCCTGTTCTGCTCTTCCCAGAAGAGCTGCTTAATAATGGACCCACAGCAGTGTGAGCTGCTTCCTGCTTCTGTGTGTTTTGTGAAAATACAGGAAGGGATTGGCTTGCTGTCTGCAAATATATTTTTAGGGAGCTCTAAGGACATGCCAAGATTAGGCAAAATCCAATATAATGAAGCAAAGCAGTTTTGCATCACTTTATCAGAGCTGTTTCTCAGCAGTAACACTTGGGAGATGGTAGATTGGCCACTTGCTTGGAAAAGGAGGGAGGCGTAAAGTGTATTAGGCAAAGAGTTGGAGAGTGCTTTGGGATAGTCCCAAAGCAGACATTATTGGGAAGGAGGGCTCAAATATATCCTTAAATACCTACTTGGAGAGCAGCTGCTTCACCCTGTCTTTCACTGCTAGGCTCGTTTCTCTTCTTTTTCCTGTTGCTTCCATTTACTGTCCCAGCTGTCAGGAGTGGGAGCGGGAGCCATTGGCCAGGGATGATGCAGCAGAGCCCTGTTGTGCTTGGTGCCTTCCCAGATGCTCTTGTTGTGCTTGTTTGCTATTGCTTCCTAATTAATTGTGTGGTTTGGAGTTCCAGGACCCTGGTCTGTCATTAATTAGGGATAATATTAAGGATTAAATTAAGGACTGTAAATTATGCCCTACCAGCTCCAGGTCAGGGCAAAAGTCTAGCACAGTCCTTACACACACTGGATATGGCACTGGAAGAATGAGCTGATGCTTTTCCTTTGCCAGGAAGCCCAAGTTATCTCTGCTGTTAAACCTCATCTCTGCAATTATGCAAATGACTGAATATTCAGGAAATAATTTGTGGGTACTGCCAGTTTGGGAGCTGATGCTTTGCTGGGATGGTGTAGCCATGATTTGGGGTTGTACCAGCAGGAACATCCCCCTCTGTGTTTATTTACATGGGAGGAGCTGGGGCAGAGAGAGATGAAGTAGATTTACTTACATGCACTTTGAAGTCAGTATTGGAGTTGGAAACAGACCTAGGAGTTTGGATTGCGAGATCTTTGTTTTAATCTCCAGAACCCCCTTTCTTGTCTCATTTAGGCTGAGCCCTTTCTCATGCTCTCACTGGCTGGGCTTCAATCTCCCATTCCCTCCTTGGTCTGGTCTCACAGCTGAGGTGAAGTTGCCCAGGAGCAAATAGCCCCTCTCTGGATCTTGTTGTTAAGGAATAAAAAAATCCAATAAAAAGCTCAGCTTTTTTCTCCTGCTAGTTCTTTGCCTCACTGTAATTTTGGGATTAAATTGAGCACAATGATGGCAAAGGCAAACTTCTGTATTCAGATGGGCTGGAAGTTTATTTCCATTGGACTAAGACTAGAAAAACTGCTTTGGTAAAACAAGCAAGGTTGACAGAATAACTTTAGCTCACTTTGTATGTGTCGTATTCCCTTTTTCTGCAGGAATTTGTAGAAGGAATTTGCAGAACACTTCAGCCACCTCTTGCTAAAGGGAGGGTGGGGAGAGCAGCCAGGTTTGATCTCAAAGAGTTGCAGCCTTGTGTCACGTTACATATAGAGCAGCATGTGCTTCTGGTGGGGGACAGCTCTCCAGGGTCCCTCTGCATGTGTGTGATCTCTTCCATCTCACTTCGTGCTGGTTTTGTGGCATTGAGGAAAGAATTTATTTCCCCCTGCCTCAGTTTCTCCCTAGTTGACTGGAAGCTCCTTGGAAGCAGGAGCTGCTCCTGTGGACAACAGAATACAGTGGTAAGAACTTCAGGGCACCACTCTAAGCTAAACATTCCTGTGTTGAGACAAAGCTTGGTTGTTTAATTGTGTCTTTAGGGGGAAAAGTCCCACCACGCACTGACTCCCCATTGTATTTCCTATATTCAACCCTTTGTATCAGCTGTTTATGGTGCTGCTGTTTGAATCTGGGTAGAATTGTCTCGAAAACCTGTTTTGTTGTTGAATGGGAAGCAAACCTGCGCTCCCAAGTACCTGTGTGCAATGATATTTTATTTCAAACTTATTTCTTTGTCTGGGTTTGAAATTTGCCTTTGATCAGCAACTGTCTCTAAGGCAGCCCTTGTGAAGAGAAGAGCAAGTAGGGGAGAAGCCAGAAAGGCCAGGTGGCAGTGGGAAGGTGGGGACAAGCATCTCCCAGGTGTCACAAAATGCAGGACAGGTGACAGTGGGGTGTGGGACAGTGGTTTTTCTTCCTGGCACACAGTGGTTTTCTTTCCTGGCACACACATGCTCAGACACAGGAAAGACCACAGTCCTTAACAGCTTCATCAGGAATCAGGACAGTTTCCCACCTCTGGCAGCATCAGCATTCCTGCTTTCTCCCTGCAACACAAACTCCTTGGTTTAGCCTTGCCAGGGAATGTGAAACCAGGGAAGCCATGTGGAGATCTATTGCCTTTCTCCTGGAAGGCAGAGAAAGACTCCCAGAGAAGCAGGGATTGTGCAGACCCATCCCCACGTCCCTTGGGCAGTGGAGCTTAGGAAGTTCCCTTTGGAGCAGGAAAGCTGGTAAGCTCTAAGGAGGTAGGGAATGTCTGAAAAGGAGAAATTCCATGTGAAATTTGAAATACTATGTTGAAGGAAAAAAAATGGAGGAAGAAAAACCTGATACAATCAATGCTTGGGTCATGTATTATTGTGGATTAGCTGTGCCACAGAAGGATCCTGTTCACCCCATGGAATCCATTCCCTGCAAGCTAGTGAACATTCGTATGGCACATGATGTGGGAATCGTGGCTGAAGCCTAGTTCCCTGGGATAATATCCACCCCGGCGTGGATTGGGCCATTTCCAGTGTCAACAGCCAGAGGATTAAGCGTTTATCTCATCAGAGCAGGGGATAATTAATACCAGATCGAACTTGGGGCTGAATTTGACACCGAGTGTGGCTTCACCTCCTGCAGGCAATTTGTGGGGACTGGGAAGATGTTCCTCTGTCCTGCAAGGTGCAGGGATTGCCTTGCAGATCCATAGCTACTGGGATGGCATTGATCTTCCCAAATGAAGCTGAGGGTGAGCTCTCAAGGTAGGCATTAGGGATGAAAACCTATCAGGAAGACTGTCCCTTCCAGCCAAAAGTTGGAAGAATAGAATCAGGGTGCTGTGATTTGCTATCATCTGGGTTTAAATGTAAAATCCAGGGTTTGGCACTTGTGACTTTGTTGAAATAAATTAATACCTTTATCCTGGCCACAGTCCAGGTCAGGTAATTATATTCTTCCTACCTTAATGCCACTCGAGCCCCTGTCTCCGCTGGATGTGCTGCACTCTAATTCCTGTCTGGAACTTGCTTATTATGTTACAAAGTCTTTCCTTTTTCCCCTCTGAGTAGAATTTGTGCACAGAGCACCACCAGCCCCCAGCTCTGCTGAGCTGCTGAAATAGCCTGGAAAACCTGCCTTAGACATTTGACTGTGCCTGAAGCATCTCTCCTGGCTTGGAAGCCTGTGAAGCTGGGAAGATGGGTCACATCAAAGATGAGAGAACATGTTACAGTCCTGTGGCTGCTTGGAAACCTGCTTCTCTACTCTCTGAGTGCCTTAGGCTCGGGCGTGTGTTCATGGGAGGAACTCTGGACTCATGGGTGGTGTCTCACCTTCCTCTGCTGCCATTGCTTCAAAGGTTTTTGAAGACTAAACTGGAAAAATCCTCCTGTCTTTGAGAAGAATATACTGTATTATTCACAAGGATATTGGCCATGTCCAAACCCTGCTAATTTGGCAAAGCAGTCCTTGGTTTGAGGTTACCCAGCCCTAAGAAGCCCCATTTCCTGCAATACCTGAGCAATGCTCCAAGAAGTTTTGGAGTGCCAGGTTTCCCTGTTGGAGTGCAGCTGCTTGTCCATGTTGGTGGCTCCTTGGCCTTTACATGTCCTGCAATTGATGCATTGAGGTTTTGGGTTTTTTCTTTTCTTTTGGAAAGCATTTCAAGTCTCCTTCTTTCCTTACCTTTTCAGTCACACTCTCCATCTCCAGGCCTCGTGGAAGGGGTGAAAAGGCTGCTCAAGCAGCACTTGAGGAGGGTATCCCACAATTCCACGTACTTCCTTCCTATTCCCAGACCCCTTCACTCTTCCGTGGCCCTCAAGGACAAGGGGGATTTGAGGGACAGGAGGGGTGAGGATCAAAGCCATAAGCCGCTATTTAGAACACAGAATGGCCACTGCTCCTTTCGAGTGTCTGTCGCATCTGGTGAAGCCTCATTAACCTTCTGCTGCCCCCTCCTACTCCTTTGCCCCTGAAAATGAACAAAGCCAAACATCCCAAATTACCTTGATTGAAGCAGCCTGAAGTGTGTGTGCTTAGTGTGAAAAAGCAAAGCAGAACCATTGGCCAAAGCCCCTTTTCTGTGCAGGCCACTTCACATTTTTTACGCTCCAACTGGAGCTCTTTAAACCCCGATGCTCTTTAGAGCTGAGCTCTTTAACTTTCTCCTTTCCTCCCCTTGCAGCTTCATTCTGCCCTTGTTCTGCTCCTTCCGTTCCTTTTTGTCCTGTGAGAACTAGTCTTTTAATCCCCCTGTACTGCAGACTAAAGCTGTTACAGCCTCCCCAGGTGGCATTCTCTCAGAGAGGCTTCACAGCCAGACCTTTATGACAGCTCCCTCTCTGTCTGCTCCTGCCTTTCTTCTCCCCACACCAACTTTCATCCCTGACCTCTCCTGAAGAGGGAAAAGCTGTGGAGTCAATCCCATGTAGGCAGGGATTGGGCGCAGGAGGGCTCAAGGGGCAGGAAATTAAGACCCAGGGAAATTAAGAAGTAAATAAAGAGAGGAAGAGAAAGATGATGGGAATTAAGAGAGAGAACCAAAGCAACGTTCAGCATGTTTGGAAACCAAATGCTGAGCTTGGGGCTGAGTTTTGTGAGTGGGCCTGTCTTTACAAGGAGCCAAACCATAAACCTGGGACTCAGTTCCAATGCTCACCTAAGTGATTTTAGAAGAAGACTGAAGAGGGGCTTTTTACAAGGATAGGGAAAGGACAAGGGGGATTGGTCTTAAGCCACAGAAGGGTAGATTTAGATTGGATAGAGGGAAGAAATTCTTCCCTGTGAGGGTGGGGAGGCCCTTGCACGGGTTGCTCAGAGAAGCTGTGGCTGCCCCATCCCTGGAAGTGTTCGAGGCCAGCTGGGACAGGACTTGAAGCGACCTCCACCTTAGTCTAGGAGAAGTTGTCCCTGCCCATGGCAGGGAGTGGAATGAGATGGGCTTTAACATCCCTTCCAACCCAAACCATTCTACTATTTTTTAGTAGCAGATTGGAGTTGCCTGAAGCCCAAACTTCAGTCCAGCTCTGCACTTTGCATTCGTTCCAAGACTAATGGATCCGGACACCTGGAAGCACACAGGAGTGGAGTTTGTGAGCTTACAGGGATTGAAGTACTGGTACTTTGGGGCACTGTCCATGACAGGAGGTTTCTATTTGTCATCTAATGACTATACTCCCCTCTGAGACTGTAGTGAATTGATGTGCTGGTTCTTGTCTTGCGCACATCATAAAACCACAAAGGATTGAGGTAACTTGCCTAAAGGTCCATGTGCTGTTGGCAGAAACATCTTTCCTGTTGAGTTTTCTGTCTCATCATCAGCCCTGCTGCTGTGAGGTGTCCTACAAATGTCCTAGAGTTGTTGGTAAATCACCAGGGGAGATGAAAAACCAGCTCTGAAATACATTTCCCAGAGGAATGGTGTAAAATTACCCCAAACAGGCCCCTTTTCAGGTTTGTGTACAATATGTAAAGATGCATTAGGGAGGGGGAGAGGGTGTCTAACATGCTTTTTGAGCAGGGAAGAGGCAGTTTGGGTTGTTCTTTCTCAGATTTCCAGCATGAACTTGGCCTGGTTAATCTGAGCCATTGTTTCACCCAGGTGTAAAATGGGGTTGGTACTTGACCCAGAGCTGTGCAGAAGTCCTGACAGTGAATGTTCTGGGTGCTGAGCTTGAACTGAAAAAAATCATGCAACACTTAAGAATGAATACAGAAAGGTCAAATTTGGGTCCTGCCAGACTTTACCTGCACACATTTATACCTGAATTATGTTTTACCTGCCTTGTAAAAGGACAAACAGAGATTTGACTTATCTTTATAAGCAATGTGAGAACAGTGTCTTCACATGTGTGGGGTTAGGAGAGATTTGAAAGGTTGATTCAACCAGATTTTGCTAAAATAAGTGGTGACTGCATATCAATAACAGACCAGAGAGATGTGGATTCCCATCCCTGGAAGTGTCCAAGGCCAGGTTGGACAGGGCTTGGAGCAACCTGATCTAGTGGAAGGTGTCCCTGCCCATGGCAGGGGGCTGGAACAAGATGATCTTGAAGGTCCCTTCCAACCCAAACCAGTCTGGGATTCTATAAGAAGTTTTTCCATACATTTTGACCATAACAAGGCTGCTCTGACAGCCCAACTCGTGGCACTTGTGCTCTCCCATCCTGTGGCCAAGCCTCCAACGTGGAGGCTTCTGGGGGCACAGCAAAACTGCTTTCAAAGCAACTAATAAAAGTGCAACTATCCCCTTTTGGGAACTCATTTTGGGGCAAAAGTTCCCCTGGCAGCTGATAATGAAATCAAACCAGGAGCCTGCCCCCAGAGGGAGCTGTACGTGTGAACCACAGCCATGTCGAATCAGTATGAATCCTCCTCCAGGAAAGCCAAAGCCCTGTAATTACTGGGTTTCTAGCAGGCAGCCTTTTCTTTCTCTTTGTGTGGGCCCTCTCCCCCCCCTCTCTCCCTCCATAATAACAGGATATTTGTAATGAAAGTCACTCGGCAGAAGCAAAGAACAAAGCAGGGGCACTGGGTGGGGATATTGGAAGCACTGGTCTCCCACCTCCAGCTGGTCTGGACTCTGCTGGGAGAGCAGGATGGGCTGGTGAGGCTCTGATTAACCTTAATCTGCAAAGAGGGTTGAAGCCACGCTGTGGCCCCATTTCATAGCTACCCCAGCCCACTCCCAGGCGTGCAGCCTTATGAAGGGCCAGTCTCCCCAGCAACTCTAATACGTTTTTGCACCATCCCCTCTAATCTGAGGTAGAAATGTCACTGCTGTCAGCCCCTGGGCTGGCAGCTCCCAGCCACAGCCAGACTGGTGAGCACATATCCAGCTTCAACCTTCTGGTTGCTGGGGTGAAAGGGCCTCTTCATCTCCACAGGGAGAGGCAGATGAATCCCTGCCTCAAACAACGGACCTGATTTTTTTTTTTCAACCCCCCACCCCGCCGTCCGGTTCAAGGGCTCTTTATTATGTCTTTTAATTCTCAGCTGCGAGTGGGAGGGAGCAATAAGGCTGGAGAAATGGGGAAGAAGGGAAAGCCCTCACAGTGGGGAAAGGCCTCAGTCACCAGTGTGTGAAAAGAGAATGCAGAGTGGGGATTAAAAATGTCAGCCTCATGGGAAGTGCTTGGTATTTAATAGCTTCACTTGATGGCTGTGAGGTGGTGACATCCATGTGAGGGCAGCTATGAGCCGCTTCTCTTGGAGAAATCCACTAAAATTCCCCTAGAAGGACTAGAATTCCCCTTACCTGGCCTGGTGGAAGGTGTCTCTACCCATGGCAGAGGGTGGAACAAAGTGATCTTTAAGGTCCCTTCCAACCCAAACTGTTCTAGGATTCTATAAGTAATGCCATTCCTATGTGCCTCGGGAGCTCTCGCAGTACAGGATGGGGAGAAAGAGCTGTGGAAGCTGAGCTGGTGTTAATTAATATCAGGTTATGATGTTGGGGGCTCATCCTCTCCATGTCTGGCTGGTACAGCATGCAGGACACATGGTCCTGACCTCCCCTCTTGCTGCCAGCGAGTGGCCTCCATCTGATGGCACTCATGACGTGTTTGTTGCAAAAAATGCTGCTGGATGCTCTGTCTGCAACATATTCTCTAGTTTGCTCATGTTTGCAGTCCCTTTTAGAGCATTAGCTCTGGGTAGTCTCCTCCACAGATGCTCTGATGCTTATCTGCCTCCTGTATAGTCGGGGCCACTAGAGAATTTGTCTGTGTGACAAGCGTGTGCTCCTGTGCCGGTGGGGATTTCAAATTTTTGAAGTATCTCACATTTTTGAGTAATTAGACCAATAAAAATTCTTGTATTCCTCCCTCACCACCACCATGCATGTGCTCCAGCCACCAGCACAAACAACATGCTTTATTTCTCACCCAGATTGCCTCACCTGCTCCTCTGGATGCGGCCTTGGGAGAGGAAGTTGCCATTGGAACAATTGAGTAACGCTAAGAGGACGCAGATTGTTTCTTGTTGCTCCTTTTGTGACAAAATGATGAAGACAAAGCGCCTGGAGCTCTCCTGCCATGTGAGGAGCCTTCCCAGGGCTGCACTTCATCACTATCTCAAAAGCCAATGTGCTTTTATTGAACCAAGGCTGCTCTGGGCTCCCGACACTCCATCAAGCTCCATTAAGCTTTTCCTTTTGTCCGTGCAAGTGAATTCTAATAAACTAGCTTTTATGGCTGTCACTCCCAACACACTTCAGCTCAAACACATCCTTGCATGTTCCAGGAGCTTTATCCCAGATTCATGTGCATCTCCAAAGCAGCCCCATCTGAAACGCCCCCTATCCCTCAAGGCAGGCACAGTGTTACTTGGCAATATTCCTGCCAGCACCTGCCTGGAAAAGCAGGATACATTCTTGTCCATCTTGAGGTAAACAGCATCCAGGGTATAAATAGCCACAATGGGCTGCAATTCCTTTTTAAAGGTTGTTCTTGACCCAACAGAAAATAACCTGTTCTACCCCTAAGGTTCACCTGGAGCCCAAAAGCCACTTTAGAACAGCATGGATGAAAGCACTTCACACAGCAAGGCCTTGAAAATAACCACTGCAATGTCTCTTTCTGATCACATTCCTTTCCACGCCAGGCTGACGATTCCCAAGCCAAGAATGTCACTAACTTCTCATATTTCTCCTGGTCATTTCTGTCCTGAAACTGGAACGCAGCCACAGGCAAAAGGAGGTTGAACACTCTCGTGTCAGGGATCCAGATTTAAGAGACATTATCTCATCGATAGTGAACAACAACAAGGCTGGCAGGCCTGATATTCCCTGGAAGGTTCAGTGTGCATGGTGAGGGACGTGGGGAAGGCTGAACTTGGAATAAGTTGCCCAGAGAGGTGATGGAATCAGTCTCTGGAAGTCTTCAAAAGGCTTCTGGATGTGACCCTTGATGGTTTAGAGGTGGTTATGGTGGTGCTGGGTTGGTGTTTGGACTTGATCTTTGAAGATCAACTTTTCCAAGTTCAGTGGTTCTGTGATTCTGTGTGAAATCTGCACTTCTTTATTGTGTCTTGAGAGGAAAATTCTGTGGGTGGGAGAGAGGAGGACACATCAGGTGCCTTGAGACATCAGGGTGTGAGATCAGCATGAGAGAGCAGGGCTACAGTCATTGCTTCACTCAGGTGGCAAACACAGAGCTAAAGTTCCCTCTAAAGCTACTAATACCCTTTTAAAAGCTCTTTATGTTTGGTCTGTGGATTGTATTGTCCTTAAGAAAAAGTTTATCTCTTCTGCTTGGCAGCAGCTGTGTTTAGCCTGGAGTGCAGCACAAGCACTGACAGATGAGATGGCACTGAGAGATTTTGCAATCTTGATCCTTTTCTGGGGGAAAAACTTCAGAAGGACCCGATTTCATCACGATGTGAAATTAGAAAATGGTTGCAGTAGGGGTAGGGACACTTTTGTATGAGCAAATAACCCCTGGTGCTGTGCCGAATCCGGTTAAAGTGCCAGCTCTGACCCTGGAGGTGTGGAAAGCCTGGCAGGCACCGACAGTGTTTGCAGGGAGCATCCTCCTGCAACAACCTTAAACTTCCAAAAAAGTTGTCAGTTTAAGTTATGCTGCCTGTCACGTGAGTGCCTGTGGGCCCCAGCTCTGCAGATCATGGGTGGAGATACCTCCCTTGTCTTCAAACAGCTCTAGAAGGACCCAAGCCCTTCAGATTTTTTTTGGGAACAAAATTAGTAGCTCCTAAACCTAACCTGGTAGCTCCTAAAATAATGTGCTGTGATCCTCAGGGGCAGGTTTGAGCTGTCAGATACAGACTTCCCCACCCACAGGATAAACCTTTGCCTGCACAATGTCCTTGTGTGGAACCCCAGGTGTTGTGGTTGATTAGGGCATGAACATGCCACATCCTGCCATGCCCAGGAGTGGTTTCTTCACTTTGATTTGGAGAGCAGGCAAAGTGCAAGGTCTGGTTTTGCCCTCACACCTGCTCTGAACTTTCCAATTCAAGGGATCATGGAATCCCAGAATGGTTTGGGTTGGAAGGGACCTTAAACCTCATCTCGTTCCACCACCTGCCATGGGGATCCAACCTGGCCTTGATGCGCAACTTTGGATGTGCAGAGGAGCATCTAGGCTGGTGTGACCTGCTGGCTGCAGGATCCACGAGAGGGAGCTTTGTGATTGTCACTAAAATCTTTCCCCAGGCCAAGCAGAGGCACAAGATGGTGCTGTTGTCTCAGCCACCGCAAATCCTGCGAGGGAAAAGGGAAAGCCACTGTTGACAGGGGACACTCGTGAACCTTCTGCCACCACAGCATCCTGCAAGCTCTGTGCAGGCCAGAGCCCAGCTCTTGGATGGGAGCTTCTCCCAGATTTGAGCCTGTTTCCTTCAGGGTGATCCCAAGGCTCTGCTCAGTTTTTCTCAGGAAAATCTGGTGGACAAGTAATCTTGAAGAGAAACAAGTGTGGCTTCACATCCCCCCTGCACTTCCCATGTTCTGAAATAACGTCCTGCCTGCAGGGTGAAGGGTCTGTGTCCCTGGGGGTTACAGCATCTATAAAGGATAAAATCAGTCTGCAGAGCCATGAGCCTCCCAGTGAAGGGTCCTGGGGTGGGGAGAGGAGGAGAAGGAAATACAGAGAGGGGTGGGGGTGTCCCCATCCCGGGGGACCACCAGCTCTGCCAGGGGATGGGGATGTGGGATGCAGAGAGCCCTTGCTCACAGTTCTCAAGGGGGAAGCTCCAGCCTGGGCTTGAAGAAAAGTTTCCCATGAAACTTTCCCTGCAACTGGTACATTCCCACCACAGGTTTTGATTTCAGTGTACTGGCATTTTCCGATGAGAAACCATCATATTGGAAAATTCCCAACAAGCAGAGAGGGACTTCCTGGTGTATCAGGGGAGAGATCCTGTCACATGCGGTGGGAATTCAACACCAGTGGAGTCTTGTGTCTGGAGGCTTGGGATAAAGAGGGGTGAAGTGCAGCCAGCACTGCTCCTGGCACACTCTGGAGTCCTGCAGTTGAGGAGCTTTTGTTCTCTGCAGGCTGCTCCTTGTTTTCCCAACACTTTCCTCTAGACATTCCTTTTTCATCAGGGTGATGCTGCTTTCCGTGTAGGCAGAGGGTGCAGTGTGCCAGCAGTACAGATGCAGGACCTGTTAGGGCCATGGAGGCACTGGGAGCACAAGCTGGTGCTCCAGTAGCTCATCCTGCATTGGTGGGGGTCTGAGCTAAACAGGGACCATGAAATTTGAGATAACAGGAGAAACCAAGGTGAGCAAATTTGGTATTAACAAGTTCTGGTATTAGCAAGTTTAGCTATTAGGAGGAAGTCCTTCCCTGTGAGTGGTGAGGCCCTGGCAGAGATTGCCCAGAAAACCTGTGGCTGCCCCATCCCTGGACGTGTCCAAGGCCAGGTTGGATGGGGCTTGGAGCAACCTGGGATAGTGGAAGGTATCCCTGCCCATGGCAGGGGTTGGAATGAGATGAGCTTTAAGGTCCCTTCCAACCCAAACCATTCTGGGATTCTAAGTTACCTGTTCTCATTGAATGATGCTGTTCCCACATCCCCTCACAGTCCCTAGTCCTGTGGCTTGACTGTGGAGGAAAATTTCTGTGTGTGCTATGGAGGCAGCTCTTCTTTTTTTAGGTTTGGGGTTCCTCTAGAGCAATAATTGCACCCCCAAGGGATCTTTCTGATGGACTGTGGGACATTGCTGTAAGGGGGGACTCTGAAACACTCTGGGCAGGTGCTTCATGGCTGGAAGAATAGGATCTAGGTTTCTGGCAGTCCATGAGAAGCTGCTGAGGTCAGGCAGGCAAGGCAAAGTGAGTGGAGACATGGAATGGAACAGTATGGCTGCCAGTCCTGGAAAAGATGATGCTGTCCTAGGGGTTCTCTTCCTTTGTTGAAAAAACAAAGGCTGGGTCATGGGCTGGTCTTCTACTCTTAAAAGTAGCCTGAAATTTGGCCCATAATCCTTCTTTTTGGTATCATCACTGACTGCAGAGGAGGTGTTCATCTCAGGTGCCCTCACACAGAGGTGCCCTCACACAGAGGTGTCCTCACAATCTCTCCAATGGAGGTGCCTTCTCCTCCCCAGGTGACATGTGCTGCTTTCAGGAGGATTTTCAGCCCTGCCCGTGCCATGCTGGGGGACCTCACACTCTGCGTGTCCTTAGTGGGATAGAAGTGATGGAGCTAGAGAACTGAAACCACAATTAGGTTATTTAATCCCCCTCTCTCTGCCCAGGGGCTCCTCTTCCTACACCAAGCCAGTTTCTTCTGTCATTCTTCAGGGTTGTTGCACAAAAGTGAAGGAGAACAGACTCCAGCCACAAATTTTCTCCAGGGCTTTATCCAGTCTGGTTTGGAATTACTCCCCTGAGAAGGCTTTCTCCAGCCCTCCTGGGGTAGTGTACCACTGCCTGCTTGATCTCTGATGGAAACTGTGCCCCTGTTCTGTGGCAGGTCCTTTATCTGGGCTCAAAGGCTTCCTTTGCTCCACTTGTTTTCCTGGTGGTTGTCTCTCTGTCAGAGGTTAGAGACTCCCTTTGTGAGGCCTGCACTTCTCAGATGTTATGTCTGGAAGTTTGCTCTGTTTTTTTGGCTAAGGGGCCCAGGGTCTGGAAGTAAAGAGGCTTTTATGGGAACCCAAGTCCCCTTTTGACATGACTTCCTTGTGCTTAAATTTCAGATTGAGTTACAGGCTCGAACATTTTCTGGTTGGATATCTTTCATTGTCAGAGGGGATTAGGGCAGTGACTATTTACTAATGTACCTCTATTACACAGAGTCTGTTTCTTTTCTTTCCTTTTTTTCCCCCCAAGTAATTCTACATAATAATATAAACCTGGACTGAAGCAGCCCCACAGACGGGGAGAGGGAGTGAATGAGGCTCCTGCCATGAAAAGTGAAATGGGCAGATGGAAATCTCTGAGCTAGGAGATGCCTGTAAGGCCAGTGATCATATAATCATGGAATCCTGGAATTTTTTGGGCTGGAAAGGGCCTTAAAGATTACCTCATTCCAACACCCTGCCTTGGGCAGGGACAGGTTGCTCCAAGCCCTGTCCAACCTGACCTTGATGTTTCTGGAGAGCATCCTTTTCATCCTCTACATCCTCCTCCAAGCAGGCAGGATCACCCTGTCCCATCACTTCTCTCCAGTGCTAGAGATGGTTCCCGCAGAGCCTGAGTCTTTGGCACTCTGGCTTCATCCAGGGTGGCTCCTCTGGAGCTTTGGCTGTTCCCCAAGACATTGGGAGAAATTTTTTTTTTTTTTTAAGAGCCCAACATGCATGAGTTTTAAAAGGGATTTTTGATAGAAGTCCCATTTACTCCTTTATTTGGCTTGGGAGGCTGCAGTGGAACAGATTCCTTTACATATCCTTGAGTGTTATTTGATTAAGGTTATGACTGCTAATAAACACTCCAGGGCTATTCTCCTTCCCCACCACTTGTAATTCAGGCAAACTGGGAGTACACCTTTTTTATACCAGTACAAGGGACCAGAGTGCTGATTCTGCTACCCTTTCATCAGTTCACTGGTGTGTTGCTCACTTTGATTTATTCCAGCTTTATGAAGTAAGGGAAAATAGAAATGGGAGGAGTGCCAGGAGTGATTCTGGCACAATATTCAGTTTACTTCCTTTTCCTTCACTTTGCCATTTAGAATCACAAGTTCTTCTATAAAGCAGCCACGAGAAGAGCATTGCCCAGGAGTAAGAAAGCTTGAAGCTGCAGAATCAAACTAACAAATCCCAAATCTTGTTTGAAACATAGGAGAGAGAACCCAGTTCTGCTTGGAAAGGCAGAGGGAGGAAGGGAGACAAGGGACTTTGTTTCTACCTAGAAAAGTAGTGTATTTCTTAGTATGGCTGTGTTTTGCTATGTAAGAAAATATTTATAATATTTCAGGAAGGAAAGCAGGGGAAGTGATACAGACACCTCAGGTACCCAGCAGCAACAACTGAGGGAGGACATCTCAGCACTCAGGAGGGGAGGAGAAGGAACCACAGCCAAAACCAGCAACCTGTGGGCTCAGGAAAGAGAGGGTCGGGCTCTTCTAGAGAGAAGGAAGTGTCTGGAGGGAAGGAAGCACAGACTCCAGACTCAGAGACTCAGACAGTGGTGACCAGGGTGCTGCAGAAGTTTAAAAAATTCAAAATGTACCACATGCAATGAAACCAAAATGTGCTTGGATGTACCCAGGATGCACTGGAAACACACCCTGATAGCCAGCTATGAATCCCTAAGAGGACAGAGAGCATTGTGGTTGTACCATGCCTCTCTGTTCCCCTTTTCCCTGCAGGCTGGGGGAGATGCCATTTTCCTGGACTCCTCCACAACAGCCATAATAATGCCTATGCTGTGCCTTGCACTAATGAAAAGCTGTGTGGGCCAGTCCCTAGTTACACCCATCAGTTAAGCTGTCAGAGGGAGCTCTCCTTTTTCCATTTTTCCAAGGACTTTGGTCCTTGATAAGCTGCAATCAGGCATGAAAGGGCAACCTGAGCCAAGCCAGGGAGGCCTCCACTCCCCCTGAGCTCAGGTGGGTTAGTACTAGATCTGGTTTTTCAGGTGTGGGGCAAGGAGAGAGCTGGGAGTGGGGAAGAGGGAAAGGAGGAGTAGAGATCCAGATCTAGATCCTTCAGCATTTTGAAGACAAGGAGCTGTTGCCTTCAACAAAGGCTTCCTAGATAAAAGCTTGAGGGCTTGCAGCTCTCTACATTTAGTTTCAATATAAACGGGATGCAGGGATGAGTCCAAGCCACAGCATATTTCAGCCATATCTGGATTTCGAAGTGCCCTGAAGGATGATATTGAGAGGACTATTTCTCCCTTTAAATTCACACTAGACCCAGTGGAAAACAGACATGCAGATGGTGAGTTTTAATAACAGCCCCAGTTCATTTGAACCAGGGTCTTTATGGGGAGATGTGTTTTCTCAGGCCACACATTATTAACTAATCCCCAGACTTTGTTTTTACAGTCGCATTGTGAACAACTTTCACTTCTCACCCCTTTTCTCCATCAAAACATCTTTGGCTCTGGAATGGTGCATAAGGCATCCTGGGCTGCTGAGATGGGTTTCCATTCAGCAGTCCTGCCTTAGCTGTGGCAAAGTCAGACTGGGAATTTCCTAGTGCTCTTCGGACATGATCAGCTACAGTCATTAGGCATCAAGGCCTAAGATGTGTCCAAGGCCAGGTTGGACAGGGCTTTGAGCAAGGTGTCCCTGCCCAAGGCAGGGGGGTGGAACTATGTTATCTTTAAGGTCCCTTCCAACACAAACCATTCTGGGAATCTATGATCCTGTTCCTTCTTGGTATGAAGGGGTAATAATATTGTTTTTTGTCTTTCCCACATATTCCCCATATATCTTCCCCATATATCCCCATAAGCTCCATTCTTATTCTAAAGCCCAGGTCCATCTCCTTTTCCCAGCTTCTCCTCTTCCAGGACGAGCCTGTCACTTGCTGCTTGTCCACACTGGAAGAGCCCATTTGTCAAGAGCCACAAATGGAACACTTATAGGACCTTTTTCTGAAATATTTGGTTATGTTAAACCAGGAGAGAACAGGCTGCTCCAGAAGCTTTTTGCTATTCGTTCATGGATTCACAAAATCACAGAATATGCTGAGTTGGAAGGGACCCACAAGGATCATCGAATTCAACTCTTGTCCCTTCACAGGACCATCCCCAAGAGTCACATCCTGTGCCCCAGAGGATCATCCAAACCCTCCTGGAGCTCTGTCAGCCTTGCGGCCATGACCACTGCCCTGGGGAGCCTGGGCAGTGCCCAACCACCCTCCGGGGGAAGAAATTTTTCTAATCTCCAACCTAAACCTCCCCTGACACAACTTCAGGCCATTCCCTGGGGTCCTGTCCCTGGTCCCCACAGAGTAGAGTTCAGTGCCTGCCCCTCCTCTTCTCCTCCCATGGAAAACTTAACTGCAATGAGGTCTCCCCTCAGTCTCCTTGAAGCTGAAGTGCCCCTCAACTGCTCCTCACACCGCTTCCCCTCAAGGCCCTTGACCATCTTTGTTGCCCTCCTCTGGCCACTCTCTAAAGAGCTTAATAGATTCAAGTAACCTTGAAATAATCACATTCACAGTTGTGGCTGCACATGAGGTGCTGGGCAAAGCCAGAGTGCTAGGAAAGGGACAGGATTTTAGGCAACAGCTTCTCCTCATCAGGTTTCCCACCTGTGATTTTCACAGACAATGTCCTCTGATCTCTCCCAGCCTTCTCCTGACAAACAGAAAGCTGAAATGACACAGGCTGTTCTGGAGGGCTCATTTGTAAACCCCACACAGCTGTTAATCACCAAAGTATCCCTGGCTCCCAGCAGCTGCCTGGTGTTTATCTTAGCCTGGATATCTCCTGGCTGAGCCCACGGAGCGCAGGCTGTGCAGCCAAGCCAAACACAAATGGAGCACAGATCATTTGCACACAAGGGTGTGCACAAGGGTTTTGCGTGTGCATGCACAGAGGGGGTTTCTATCATCTGGAAGGGCACAGCAGTGATGTTTGTTAATTAAATCTGTAATTTTGTGGATGTGTCAGCACATGCAAAAAGGGAAGCTTAATGTATAGGTGGTTTGGGTGCACGTGTGGCTCAGAGGAGTTCTCTTGCTCAGTAATTCTTGCTAAGCCTTATGAAGCTTTTTACATACAGTGGAAACATACAGGGCTTCCCAGATCTTCCAGTATCAGTCACCCACAAAGGCTTTAAAGTGCATCTCAAAGACAGTTCCCTGGGCCATCTCTGACTGTTTGGGAAACGAGGAGGACAAAGTAAACTGAACTGTCCCACCTGCAGGAGAGAAGGAGGTTAAGCTTGTGGCTCCAATTAACCTGTCCTCACAGGTGCATGAGGGCATGAAGTTGTATAAATGAGGCTCGGGGGGGGCTGAGTTTTCTAGGGAAGGGATGAGAAAAGCAGCTGTCCTGGTGTGTTTGATGTTCCCTTTGCAGTAAGAAGCTTGCAGTGACTGAGGACATTAAAGGCTTGAGGAGCAGCAAGGAGGAGTGTTTTATATTTTTCTGAAGGCTTATACCTTTCTTTTTCCCTGTTTCCAGATCCTTTCTGTAACAGAGCATCCTGAACTACTACATGGCAACAGAGGAAGTCCTGGCTGGGTCTGAGTTGCTGCTTGTGTGACAGGATAGGATTTGGCTGAACTTATGGGTGGCAGGAACCAACTGGAGTTTTCTTTTATTGAATTATAACTGCAAGAGTCCAAAGAAGTGCAAGGTTGTATTGCTGACTGTTGTAAATGTTCCAAATAAAGGGTTTGCAGTTTTTATTTACTGAGCAGTTGGCTGTGTATTTAATGTTGCCTTGTAAAGAAAGCTTGAGGTCCCAGTTGCTGCTGACCCTCCCCTGAGCTCTCAAAGACTGTCAGGCACTGGGAGTTACAGGCCCTGGCTGTACAAGATGGTATGTGCATTGGACTTCCCCGAGCCCTGGAAAGGCTGGAATCTTGCTGTTTCTCACATTGAGCTCCTCAGGGGCAGCTGCACAGGATGAGCTGCGGGCTGGCTGTTGGAGGCTGTTTTTTGGGAGGTGGGAAGCTGGAGGGCTGTGCTGAGCTGTGTTTTGGGCTGTGCATGACTGAGTGAGGGGGTGTGCGTTTACTTATCCCTAATTTGCCTTTTGCTCTTGGAGCACAGTGAGTGTCTTCCATAGAGATTGCCCAACAAAGGCCAGGGCTTCTTCCAAAGCAGTTCAGCTCTCTTGGCTGTGAGTGCCCAGCTTTCCTTCTGGTCCAACTCTGGTATATATCAATTAACTTGCTCCAGATCCTGGGAGCAGCCACAGCTGTCCTTCTCTTCAGCACTGAGCACCCACTTCCTCCTGCCTTACCTCATCCTGCAATTCCTGTCCCTCAGGGCACCCCGAGCACCCACTTCCTCCTGCCTTACCTCATCCTGCAATTCCTGTCCCTCAGGGCACCCTGGACTGCAGCAGCCTGGACATCTGTCCTGTCTTCCATGCACACAGCAAAGCCTTGGAGGATAAAGGAATGGATGAGAAAGAAGCCAGTTGCCCAGGAGTGGTGTTTAGGCAGGAACAGGCTTGTCATGCACGTGGAGACAGTGGGGGTGAGCTTGTGGGATGCAATGAGGGTAACAAGCTGTCAGGATGCTTCTGATGAAAGCTGGGTGAAGAAAAGCAATTTCAGCGAGAGGTTGTAGTGGCTCCTGTTCCCACCAAAAATGACAAACCCTTTGCTCTCCTTTGCTGTAGGTGAGAGACTTCTCCATAGGGAACTCCCCCTCTATCTGGAAGGCAGAGGACAGGAAGGGAGGAGTTCAGCTGGACCAGACTCTAATAATGAACTAGTCAGCTGTTAACGTGCTGAGATGTGGGAGCCCACGGGTCTGCTGGACTGCACATACAGTGATTGCTCCTCTGAAAAACCAAGAGTCTCTGGAACAGCAAAGGTGCAGATCCTTCCTCTCCCTCATGGAACACCACAAGGAACAGGGTGTTTTGGATGGCCACACACTAAGGTTAATGTGCTGCCCTAAAAGGGGAGTGAAACTGGAGAGGACTCAGTGCTGGAGAAACACTCTGCACATATACACTGTAGTGCACTGCTGGAGAAACACTCTGCACATATACACTGCATTTTCCACGGTGGTGGAAAATGGCTCAGGAGGCACATTGATGACAAGCCCAGCCTAGAACTGTATCCCCTCTGGTTTATTTTCCTTATTTCCAGGTTTGTAATGGGGAGCAGCACCTTTGGTTTTGCCTCATCTAATGTGCTTGGAGCAAAGCTGAACAGAGCTGACAGGTTGGGGCTCTATTTCTGTGGAGCTGGCACAGCATGGAGGGTGTGTGGGGGCTTTTCCTAAGCGTCCTGATGCTCAGGATATATCTGGGCACCTGTGGGGCTGGTGGTGCAGAGTGCCAGGTTAGTCAGATCCCCTTCCCACCCCCAGAGGCACCTAAAATCTTGAGGGAAAGTCCCAGACTTGTGTGCCTTGGCGTGGAAGTAGTGGGGTGTAGAAAGAGTGGCTTTGCCACTGTGGACAGCCCTGACAGAGAGCAGAGGGAAAGGGGGACAACAACATTATCCCGCAGTTCTGGTTTCAAATTCAAGTCAGCTGCAAGTTCCCATCCTGCCTGCTGGAAACAGGAGCTGGAAAGCCCTGCCTGGAAGGCTGTGGAGCTGGAGTAGGGTGATATGCTGGTAACATATTATGTTCTTAACTGCCTGAGTGCTGCTGCTCTTCCTCAGCTGTCCTTTGTCACCATCACCAGTTGTCCTAGTTAGAGCAGCCGGGACCAGTTCATCACTGCGTATTCTACATCCTCTGTCATTTCCCAGGAACTGCTAACAATAGACCATTTGCAGCAGCTGCCCAGAGGAGACCTGACCCCTCAGGCTATAAGCTGGGTGTTTAAAAAGCCCTTGAGATAGGAGGATGTTCCTATCCTCACACCAATGACTCAGGTGTGATAACTCCCCTCCAGGGAGTCGTTAGCACCTCCACACCCAGCCTAAGGGGTCATGTCTGCTAATGGGCCATCAAGGATTCCAAAAATATCTCACTACTCACAATCACCCATTGTGGAACTCCCTGCCCTGGGGGAGGTACTGGGCATTCCCACTCAAACCTGAGGGTATATAATCTTGGGGTCTTGGGACTTCTGGCCCCATTCGTTGGATCCAGAGGAGGACCAGAACCTCGACCAGACTGCAACCACCACCCTTGACTGGACTGCAACCAGCACTCTCGACCAGCAAGTTTTCCTCCCCTATTCCCTTGGACTCAGGGGGACCACGTGGGGCTCAGCACGGGGGCCAATGAACACCACTCTGTTCGTGGGTCAGGGTGCTGGGTTATACATCTGGGTTTTGTGAGTTAAAACCAATTGTTTGTCTGTACAATTGTATTTATTGTATTATTGTTATTAAATTGTAACTCTGATTTATAATCTCTTTTGAGTTGGGTTCATTTCTCCTGCCGGTTTACCTTTAAACCAGCACACCAGTGTTTATGGCATCCAAGGCCCATCCCAACCTGTCCTCTGTTCCCCCCATCTTGATGAGGAGCATCCCCGATACTTTTGGAACTAAAATGAATATTTTTGGTTGGTTCCCTCCCCTGCCCTTGTTTTTTGGGAAGAACAAGCCAGAGTCCCAGCCTAGCTGCTGTCAGTGGGGGTCCTGTGGCGATTTGTGTCCCAAAATCCCATCTTCCTCACTGAGCTGTGTTGTTCCTGGTCCCCATGTGTTCAGAGAGCAGGCATCCTTCTCCTCTCCATCCTCTCCATGTCCCTTGGCTGATGTTTGGTGTCAGCTGAGGACGTTTGGTAGCCCACTGTGCAAACCACCATGGGAAGACACGTGCTTACAGTTATTTATACAGGGATGTTGTTGCTTGCTTTAATGTGCTCTAATTTAAACAAAATTTTAAAGTTTTAAAATTAATTTGGAGAGTTTTGTTGCAGGAGACAGTAATTCTGTAGTTAGAAAGCGATTTTTTTCTCGTAGGGAGGGGATTCTGCCTTTGAGTTAAGCTTGCTGAGTTGGGCAGCTCTTACAAGCAGAGCCTATATGGAAATGTATGAACCCTACTAAACCAGGATTAACAGATCCCTTAGGCACACAGCTCACCTTTCTGCCATTCCACAAACTCCTGATGATGCCTGGAGGAGGGGATTTCGCACTGGAGTCACCTGGCACTGGTCTCGGTCAAGGTCACTTCTATTGACCTGAGCTGCGTTCAAAACAATCACTTAGATGTGAAAAAAATCCACTGCCTGTTCCCTGGGCTATTCAGTCCCCACACAGCGTATTTTAAAAATATTTTTAAAAATTCATTATGAGTTGTCAATTTGGCCAGGGCTCATTTGGCCATTTAAGGATAGTGGTAACAACAAGCCCACAATGTCTAGGCAGAGGGAAAGGAGTGAGGGGCTTTCTGGTGGTTTATTGTTTTCCCCTGCATGGCCTTTAGTTGTTTGGATCTTGCAGTGATTTCCAGCAGCTGGCCCTGCCATCATCCTGATTGTGTTGCTCTGGGATCTGGGGGTACTTGGCAACCTGGCAGCTGTCCCGGAGCCTGAGCCATGAATGAGCTCAGAAGGGGAAGGAGAGAGGCTTGGATGGGAGAAACTATATTTGTGGTGGCTTTTTTTCCAAGTGAGAGGCTGACAGAGCTGCCTGGATGCAGGCACAGCCTGAGCAGGTGGTGTGTGTGCTTTGCCCTTCCATGTTTCTCCTCCCTTATTGGTGCACAAACCCTCCTGCGGCACTTGGGGTGAGGGGTGGCCACAAGAAGCTCCTCAAATCTACCTTTTTCTGACCATCACTGGGCACTGGGCATGGCTCATACCCACGCTGGGAGCTCTCGTGTAGCTCTGCCAACACACTCCAGGGCTGATTCCCAGTAGGTCTTGGCTCTTCCCACTCTGATGGCCCACACAGAGATCTTTTAGCTGTGCTTTCAGACTTGAATGCAACCTACTGACAGCGTGCCTTGGGTTTTATGCTGCAGATCCTGAGTGACAGAGCTGCACAGGAAGCTGAGTCTTGGACCAACATCCTCAGTGCCCCTTGCAGCATGTTTTCCAGTGTAGCAATGTCCCTTGATATCAGACCAGACCTGATACCTCAAGCTGGTGTGATTTTCTGAGGATATTTTGTGCCATGCATGGGGTAGGGATGGCCTTTTCAGCCCCTATTTCATGTTCAAGCCCTTGAGCCCCTATCTCAAATTGGTTTGAGCTGGGTGTTAAAAGTTTCCTTAAAATAATCCACATAGACCAAGTTAAGCTGTAGCACACTAAGGGTGTGATTCCCTCTTGTAGAGCCTAAATCACTGAAAAAACATAGACCCCCTTCTAAATTGTGGTTTGCAAAACAAGCCCCCCCGCTGCTTCTGAGTGGGTGAACTGGGGCAAACAAAGAAATGTGTTATGGTGCTTTCTTCAGGTGAGGAGGGTTTGGCAAAGCATCACAGCCTACTGCTTTTAAATAGCTCATCCTTTGCTGTCTCCAAGGGATCCCTGGAGGATGCTGGGGTTTCTGTTTTTAAGGCATTCACCTCAGGATTCTGTGGAGATGGTGATGATGGGTGGCAGGACATGACCTGCAAATGTGGGGAAAGCTGAAACCAAAACTCCTGTGAGAGCCTGCACACTGAGCTTTAATATTAAAGAAAATGAGGGGCTGCTTTGCTTTCCTCTGGATGTGTCAGTGTGTCTTCACTCTTGCTTTGTGTTCCCCTTTCCCAGCAAGGCTTGGCTTCTCTGTTGCCTGCTCCCTGTGCAGATGCAGGTTTGGCTGCTCTGCCTTGATCTTGGCCTTTGGCATGTGGAAAGCTCCTCTTTTGGGCCTCTGTGTTAGTCCTGACCTATTTCTGAACTGCATCTCACCTGATCTCTCCACTGCAACATTGCAGTCTTTCTGTCCTTTGCTGCCCTCATCCCCCAAAATTAAGTTCTGGTGGAGCTCTCAGTTTTGATTTGTTCTGGTTGCTGCAGGTTTTACCAAGGGTGATGATCTGTGTGCCCTTCACCCTCACCCTTGGGCATATTCCATCCTTTCTCCTGTTATTTTACAGCACATCTGCCCTGATTTGCTGTACTTCTGCTGTGAGGACATCAGGAATTTGGTGTTCATGCTGCAAGGGGATCAGGGATCAGGTGTTGCTGCTGTGCTGGGTGACCTGCCTTGCTTTTGGAAGAGACAGACTAAACAGGCCAAGCCTAATGCTGTGGTCAAGTGGTGTTAAATAAATGGTTGGTTTTGGGCTTCCCAGGCTTGTTTTCTTCCGAGCTCTGCCCTCAGGGACCATGGGAGAATGTGGGCAAACCACAAAGTGGGTCAAGAGTGAGCAGTGACCAGCTGTGCCTCTAACTGAGGCTGCAGCTCTGGGAACAAACCTCCTTCTGTACCTTAATGGCTATTGCAGATGCCAGGTCCTTCCTTGTGTCCTTCCAGGCATCTGTCTGGGTAGGAACAGCCCAGGAACTTGCTCCAGTGTTGGAAAGCCAGCCAGCAATTGTGTGTGGAAATAATCCTTCTGGGTTTATTTAAGGTGCTCTGGTGCTCTTTTGAGGGTGTTTGTGGTACCTGGCACTTGCAGCTTCGAGCTTTTTGCTGGGCACCTGCAAGGGCTTTTTCCCAGCTGAATGGTTTGGGATGAGAGAGTTGAGCTGGGATGCTTTTATGAGCCATGAATGGGATCTGGTTGGGGCAGCCTTAATTCTTTGATGTAGTGTGGAACTGCAGTAGTGAAATCCACACTCAAATTAAGACAGACAAGTGTGGAAGGGGTTGTTGGAGGGGTCTGCTGTGTTTATTACAGAAGAGCCAAATCTTGGTTGTGTCTCAACACTGTAGAGATGCTTTAAGCTGTCTGGCATGGGGCTATTTCTGCAAAGATGAGGTTGAAATAGGAATTTTCACAGGATGACACTGGACTTTAAATAAAGGCTTTGGCTCTGTCACAACTTTTCTTCTGTGTTGAGAGGAGGGAGCTCAGGTCTGTGCTGCTTTCTCTAACAATAAACCATGTTTTGAGGTGTACAGAAGAGCACTAAAAGCTGAACTCCCTGCAAGTTGTTTCATTAGAGCTCTTGATTACCAAACCACTACACGCTGCAATACATGCATCCTCTGTATGATCCAGGATAGATGATGTTCCAGCCATTTCTTTGAACACCTCATGGATCTCCAACAGCTGTGAGCAATTTATTCTGGGTATAATCAGTTAATGTTTTGGTGAAGTGCTTTGAAGATGTACAGCATCCTCAAATGCTGAGTAGAGTTTCATTATTATTGCTATTTAACATTTCTACGTAGCTGAACTACTGTCAGATATCCTCACTTAATAACGTGTTTGGTGTCTGGATCTTCTCTGCAAAGGCAGGTTTTTGGCCAAGGGGATGGTGGGATGACATAATAGGGTTTGCAGTTTTGTACTACCTGTCATCCCAGGCTCCCAATGAGCTGGACAGGCACCAGTTAATTCTCACCACTTGGTAGGGCAGGCTGGCAATCTGGAATTCCATGATCTCCCTGCAGATGGGGAGGCTGAGGGGGAAAGTGTGGCCTTTTAGAGGTCATATGGGACAGGTTTAAACCCAGATTCCCCAAAACCTGCTCTCTTCACTGCAGTTCCAGTGCCCTTTCACTGTCTACTCTCCTGCTCCTTACAAAGGGAAATGCTGACTTAAATATACTTATTTTGGATCAAAATCTGGTATTTGCTGCCATGCAAACCTTTGTGTACTGAAGATGTTGAAGTCCAAAGAGGTAGGAGACATCCAGGGTAAGCAGGAAAGCAGGAATGAATGACTCCTGAAGTCATGAGAAATTAGGAGTAAGGTTTCTGTCATCAGCTTGTTGTCTTTGGTTTCTCTCCTTGTAGTGCCACCTGGAGAACAGGCATTGATTATGTTACATAATTGGATTTATGGCCAGCAGGACTGCTGGCAGAGCTCTCCAAGGAGCTGCTCTGTGGGATGCTGTGGGAAACCAGGCTGGACAGAGACCACCCATCAGCCCCTTCAGTGTGGTCAATAAGCTGGTCCCTCTGTCAGAGCAGAGCAGCTTTCCTTCTTTCCTGTGGCCATTCAAACACAGCTGTCAATCACCCCTTTCACCAGAAATAAAAATAAAAAACAAAACCAAAAACAAACAAACAAACAGAAAAACCCCAACACTTTAAAATTGAAGATGTGATATCCAGAAATGAAGCTGTGGAACTCCAGCAGCCAGTCCACCACATCTTGGACATTAACATCTAGTCTAGAAGACTCGGAAAACAGTTTTCCCCGCCATGCATCCCCCAACCCACCCCTGAGACAACATATAGGATGGAAACAAAAGAAATAAAATTAACGGGTTCTGCTATTCTGACAAAGAGCAGCTCTTCATAAAGGCTCTTGGTGTTGTTCTCCCTGCCAAGAGTCATTTAAACAGCGATCATTACTGACTTATCTTTTCTAAAACTCTAGTGAAAGTTGACATCTAGGGGAGAGAACCATCAGTCACTGCTGTGGATGGATCAACAAATCTTGGGGTGACTGACAATCCAAGCTGGGGAAAATTCCTCCTGCTTACAGCTTTTTGTAGGAGCTTTATCAAAGCCCTGCTCCTCCCAAGGAAAGCTTTTCCTGATAACCAAGAATTACAAACAGCGGCGAGCCAGGGTGGAAACTGCCCTAAACAGTCCCGGGTGGGATTGGGAGTTGGGCTGCAAATCCTGGGAGACAAGGAGCCTATTAACCACTGGCAGGATATTTATCTTCTAATGTGCTCGTTAAGAAAACAATGTTATCTGCATTTTAAAAGTTGGGACTAAAGAGATTTTACTGCTCAAAAGTCTCCTTGGTCTCAGTGTCTCCAGCTGGTGCTTTACTGGAGTCTGAATTGTTCCTAAATGTCCCCTGCTCCCTATTTCACTGGGACAGGGACTTGAAAGGTCTGGCTAAATATGGCCCTTAACGACTGCCACAAAAATGCATCCCAGGGAAGAGATGCAAAGCAAGGCTTTCACACCTTATACCTTATAAAAGCCCAGGAAAAGCTTTGCACGGCTAAATGCACAGATCTACCAGCTGAAGGTCCTCAGGTTCCTTGCCTGTGTGCCAAATGCCTCCTGAGGGCAATGCTGTGCAGGGTCATCTCTGCTCAGTGGGCTGAGGTTCAGGACTGGCAGCCTGATAAGAGAAGCCATCCTAAAATTTGCCTGGAATTCTAAAGGCTGGTTTATGACCGTTAAATTTGAAACCAGTCAAGCCAAATTTGAAATCTTCATCTACTTTCTGAACTCTTTTTTTCCTTGCTTGTTCAAATAATGGGAGGAAAGCCAGCTCTGGAAATGAAGTCATTTTTGAAAATGGCTCCTCTCCCCAGAAGGAGGTTCTGAAAATTCCCACTGTAATTTAGAGTCATTTTTTTTCTCCCCCTCAAAAAAAATAATCTTATGAACTTGGCCTCTGAATCAGTCCCTCCCAGCTGTCCTCAAATAAAAAAGAGAGGGAAAAAACCAAAAGGACACTGGCACTGCAAGACTTTTTTCTGACACCGATTTTACTGCGTAGGATTCAGCGCATTGACAGGCTATAAAAGTTTATTGGAAGCAGATACAGCCTGTCAATGGGCTGCTCAGTGCCCCGGCTGGGAATCATCCCCAGGCTGCTGCAGGAGGGATGTGGGTGTGCGGGGTTTCCTGCATTTTCACTGGGTCATCCTTGGGGAGAGAATTTCCTGCAGGGAAATGACTGCTGGGAACCACCAACACTGGCACAGGGAGTGAGTCAGTCCTGTGCTGAGACATGGTGCTGACAAGTTCTGTGGTGAGTCTTTTGGGGTGAAACACATGGCTGAGGTTATTCATGCTAGTAGGTCTTTCTCTGGCAGCTGGATTGCACTCAGATAATATTCCCATTAATTCAAGGGCATCCTCTGATACCTCTTCATCTTGTATGATATGTGTAAGTTCTGCATAAGAGGAGTGTCCATATCACAGAGCCCACCAGACAAGGAGTAAAACAAGGTCTTGTGTTGTCACTTGGGACTCTTCTGAACTTGGAAAATTTTCTTAGGAAAACTACTCTGTTTCAAGGGAAGGCTGCTCTTAATTCCATGTGCTCCTGTAGGTTACCTGGGATGCCTGTGCCATGAGTTTAACTTGTATGTGCAAAAGCCTTGGAAGGTGTTGGGAGCTGCACACCAAAGATGTTGCTGATTCATCCCTCGGGGGCTTTGGTGTTTATTCCACCAGTCCTTGATGATTTTGCCCTACCTGAACTTCTGTCCCTGTTGAAGCAGCTTCGTGCTGAGCTGCTGCAGCAAAGCTTGTCCTAAATAGAGTCAAGCTCCTCAAAGTGGTGAGCAAGGAGCCAGATCTGCTGCATTCCCAGGTCGATGAACTTAAGTAACTCTTTCCCTTTGAGACACTTCAGAGACCCTGAGCAGAAAAGGGCTATATCCCACTGCCAGACCCCTCACCTTGTTGGCCAGTGCCACTTTGGCTGTGCTGTCAGGAATCGTTTGCATTAGGTAAGACCCTGTTTTTGTCTCCACAACAGTGTTGGATCAAGGTTGCCGCGTGTCATTTCATCACTTTGGCAGATGACAAACTCAGGGCTTGGAGTGTGGAACCTTATTTTTAATAAAGGAAAAATCTTTGCACTCCTATTCTGCATCTGTCAGCGATCTCACTTGGCTGAGCCCTGGAGGAGTTCAGCTGGCCCTTGTGTTAAGGAAAACCAACAAATTAGTACAGATGTTTTTCTGAGAGCTACGGGGATCAGGGATCAGTGATTTAATACTGCCTGATATTTGATAGGGGACGCCCAGAGAATATGTGCTGGAAACCAGGAAGTAATATTACATGAAATCAAAATATAAATATGGTCCTAAAGGTTTAGGTAATTTTTTTGCAATTTCCCCTTGTATAGTTTTAAATGAGGTCTCTCCTCCTCTTCCTGTTCTTCCTGCACTTTTTTATGGAGGAACTGGATTCAAAAGGCCAGTGAGTAAAACGGAGGCTTTTTGTGTGTTTTTTGTAGAATTATAGAATGGTTTGGATTAGAAGGGACCTTAAAGACCATCCAGTTCCAACCCTCTGCCATGGCAGGGACACCTTCCACTAGACCAGCTTGCTCCAAGCCCTGTCCAACCTGGCCTTGGACACCTCCAGGGATGGGGCAGCCACAGCTTCTCTGGGCAACCACCCTCACCACCCTCACAGCCAACAGTTCCTTCCCAATATCCCATCTAACTCTGCCCTCTGGCAGTGGGAAGCCATTCCTCCTTGTCCTGTCCCTCCAGACCCTTGTCCAAAGTCCCTCTCCAGCTCTCTTGGAGCCCCTTTAGGCCCTGGAAGGGGCCGTCAGGTCTCCCAGAGCCTTCCCTTCTCCATGTGAACACCCCCAGCTCTCCCAGCCTGGCTCCAGAGCAGAGGGGCTCCAGCCCTTGGAGCATCTCCATGGCCTCCTCAGCAGGTCCACATCTTTTTGTGGGCTTTAGCAGAGCTGACAAGCACACATGGAAAAACAGAGATGTTTTTGGAGTAAAGTAGCCTTCACCACCATGGCCACAAGTTTGCCTTTGGGAAGCATTCAGGCTTTGGGATCCACCCTTCACTGTGCCCTCCCTGCTTCTTCCAACCCTGAGAACTCACAAAGATCAGTTTATAGCATCATAAAATCACGGAATATCCTGAGTTGGACCCACAAAGACCATCAAGTCCAACTCCTGTCCTTCAGTTTAAAGCTCCTGCTGAAATATAACTTTAGGAAGAGACAACATGGTGGTGGGAGACAACAATGGCATTTTTTTTTCTTGTTGACATATCAACAAGCTATTTTTCTGAGGGATTTGGGGGGTTACTTCATTCCTGATGGTCTGAAAGGGTGCAAGTCTGTTGTCTTTTGGCATTTTGTATTCATGAATGTGTACAAGGTATGAAACCAAATGTAGAAAGGGAAGGTAAAGTAATTTTCTGCAAGTTCTGAGTTTAGGTAACATCTCTGAGCAGACTTAACATGACCATGAGAAGTATCTGCAATTCTTGATGGTTTTTAACACTTAGGACCTCCTGATGTGTCATCCTGGTGAGCCTGCCACATCTCCACCAAGGGGTTTTTGTATTGCTCAATGGCCTCACCACTGCTGGGCGGGATGCTGATACCTAAGTAACTCACAGCAGGAAAATTCATTCACACCCTCCAAAAACCACAAGATATGGAAAAATTCATGTTGTTCTTGACTCTCAAAACCAGAACAGTTACTGGGATGAAGTCATAAAGGCTCAGCAATGACCATCAGGGGGATTTTGAAATAACTCCCACCCCTCTTTCTGTCCCCGAATGCCCAGGGTGCCCCACATCTGGCAGGGGACGTGATATCCAACATGAATTCTGTGCATTAGCAATTTTAGAGTGAAAAATGGCCTTTCTCCCCAACTTCCTGCTGCTCCACCTGGAGCTGGCAGGAAATCCCAAGCTGGTGCAAATCAAGGGGGAAGATGACTGGGTTGTGGCTGGAGATTTTTGGCTTCTGGGTTGGAAAACTGGCTTTTTCATGAAGGTCACAATATAACTGACCTCCCAGGCAGGGACTGCTGCTCTGCCTTGAGCAGGGCTGTGATGCTGCTGGGGATGAGGTGCATCCTCTGGGTAACATGGAACCCAAAAGCATTAAGCATTTTTGGCTGTTCATCACTCATTGCTTCACTCCGGAAGATGACACAAACAGCAGGTTTTTTTCTCCCCGCATTTCTCCTCTTACCCTTGGGCAAGAACCGAAACCCTTCCTGATCTGTAATGAACTTCCTGGTCCTTTACCAGTGAATATTGTTCTGTCCTGGCTCTTGCTGCTGTTTCAGAGGATCACAGCTTTGTATATCTAGAAGCATCCCTGATGTTCATCCTCATGCTTCACTTCATGAATTTGGATAAAAATAAATGAACTTTTTTACGAATGTCATGTTGAGGTTGCAGTGAAAACAAAACTATTTAAAGATAATGGGCTTCTTAGTGGTGGAAGTATTGAGCCAAGGAAATCCAGAGCAGAGATTGACACAGGGGAATTTCCTGCTGTGGCTGTTTCTTTTCCTTTCCTCATACAATTGTGTCTTCCCATAGCATGTGGTGACTCAAGGATCACTTGCCCACCTTACCCCACAATATCCTGGCTTGCTGGGATTCTGTAACTGCTTTGGTAGCCATTCTACAGGGAGAGGAAGGCTGAGCTTATTGTAAGGCCTCAGTTGGCTTTAAATTGTATAAGCTCTGTGCTCTTTTTACTCCAGCCCACACGCTTAAGGAACATATTCAACTCCAAAACAGTTTCTCAACTTAGTGACAAATCTGCTTCCTATAAACCCAAGCTGTTGGCATTTACTGTTACCCTCCTTTAATGCTTTATTAATGAAGTTCTTGTACAGCTGTTCCATTATTTCACCTGGGATAGGAGTCAGGGTCACAGGTGGGTAATTATGTGGGTCATCCTGTTTCTATCCTCTTAAAACTCTGACACAACATAAGCTTTCTTCCAGCCTTCAGTGTTCCAAAGACTTATTAAAAGTCAACATTACTGATCCAGAGCACTCTCTGGCCAGGTCCCTTTTAAATCTCAAATACGAGTTCTCTGGGCTTGCTGATTTCAAAAGACCTCATTTACTGGCTGTGGCTTAACATCCTCCTTAGTTACTGTTGGATTTCATCACTGTGTGATACAAATAAATCCCACGGCTTCCTCTCAAGCACAGAATGCCTGCTCTGGTCGCTGGAATACCTTGGAGCTGTGGATATACCCCTGTTCTCCTTGGCTAAGTGTGGTTGTGCTTTTGTGTCGAGTCAGTACTGTTGTTGGGGGGATTTGTTCTTGTAGAGTTACCCTTGTCCCAAGGGGAATGATGCAGAAATTTTCTGTTTCCAGGCAGGAAAATCATTGCCATGAGGTGAGGAGCTGTACATAGCACAGAGTCCAGGGGCAGGGAGAAAGGGAAAGAGGGGCAAGAAAGCTGTTCTGCAGTGGCATAGTGGGAAGATGAAGGGTGTATCCACCTCCAGGCTCAGGAATCAGAGAATTCCCAGACTGGTTTGGGTTGGAAGAGACCTTAAAGATCATCTTGTTCCAAAGCCCTGCCATGGGCAGGGATACCTTCTACTAGACCAGGGATACCTTCTACTAGAGCCTTCTACTGGCTCCAAGGCCCAGCCAGCCTGGCCTTGAGCACTTCCAGGAATAGGGCAACCACAGCTTCTCTGTGCCAGGGCCTCACCACCCTCATAGGGAAGAATTTAAAACCATTCCCCCTTGTCCTATAGAAACCTCCCAGAGGAAACCCCTGTGAGATATTAGGGTGGGATATGGGCCATATGTATGACCCCAGGAGAAAGGGCTCTTGGATCACTGCAGGATGATGATGGGATGGAGGCAGGAGGTTTGAAAAGTGCCAACTGGGATGGCACTGAGGGGAGATTTGTGGGGATTACTGGCACAAAAAAATGTCTGCATGTGTGGAAGGAGAGAAAACTCAGAGAGACTCTCTTTGGAGAGATGGTGCTAACATGGAAATAAAAGGGTGAGAAGGGGAGCAAAGGAACAGAGGCCAAACAGAGGTCATCCTTTAATTGCTGCCATATGGATGTGAAGAGCTTGGCTGACCAGTGGAGAAACTGGCACTGCACATCTGAGCTTGCCCAGGCTGTGCTGGGAAGGGTTGCAGGAGTGGAAAGCAGAACATCATTGACCACAGACAAGGAGTGGGCAAAATGGTACAATGTGGGTGTTTAGGTTTCCTCTATTAATGGAAAATTCAGTGATTCCTGCAAGAAATGGGCTGTAGGATATTAACTGGTGTGTGATGCTGTCTGGCCAAAGTGGTGAGAGGGGAGAGTGCTCTGGATTATGGGTGGTTGTTTAAAAATGAACATTGTTTTGGAAAAGTATCACAGAGAAACAGCTGCTGGGTCACTTCTGTTGTTACTTCTGCTTTATCATAGTCGTGTTCTGAATCTCTTCAAGTGCGGCATCCAATGTGGGAGATCTTTTTTTGCCGGTCTTGGTAGGTGAGAAGCAACTGGGCACAGAATAGGAGATCAATAACCACGAATAATAAGCAGAGGTGGCTCCCAGGTTCCTCTAATGATGCCTTTCCCTGTTTCAGACAGTTTAAAATTAGCCTATGTACCAACTCCATGTTCCTGCAGACCTGTGTAGAGATTTTAAGCTTTATATTGCAACAGGTGAGCTGTTTGGGAATAAAAAACACCTAGAATTCCCATGCATGCTTCTGTTGGCTTTTCTGATCCCGTGTTAATGGAATATGTGCTACCCCAGGGTTTAGCCTGTTTAATAGATCCAGAGTTAGAAATTTTGGGCAAGTTCAGCATAAATAGAGCCCAATTCCCATCAATCTGCTCTATGATCATCTTGTAAATAAACATATGGCAGTGTCAGTGCAAAGAAACTCAATCCCTGTACCCTGTGTTATTTGTGGGCACTCTAGAAACTCTTCTGAAATTGAATCCTTGAATTATGTAGGTTTTTGCCTGATATTTACTCAAGGACTTGCTGTGACACAGAGGAAAACAAGTCAATGTCAAGGACTAGTGGCTATTTCTGGTGATTTATTCTCCACCAGGTAACTTAATTGCCTTTCCTCCTGGGTAACCAGATATGAGGATGGAGAAGAGTAAATTTGTATATCTTCAACTTGGAGGTTGTTGGCATTGTGTTGTGGACCTTTCCCTATCTTGGGAAGCGATTGAGTCTGGAGGCTGCTGTGAAAAGGTAAATGTGAGCAGGAGAAAAGCAGACACAGAGCAGTTGTTAATGGTTGGCTGCCAAAACAGCAAACATTATTAAGTGAAATCTTGCCAGGCCTGAAAAAAAAACCCCACAAGTGTTTCATAATCCCTGAGGTTGTGGATGGTAGAAGAGGGAATACGTGTGTCAGTGCTGCCAGTCTGGAAGGTGCTGCTGGAGGATGGGATGAACTTTTGAGATGGTTGCTGCAGTGGAGAGAAACCCCCTCCCTTCTGGGTGGGGAACAAACCCCTGGATATGATTTGTCATGGATAAGGTTTGCACATAAATCACCAGGTGCATAAACAGAGGAGGAATAAACAATGGCCAGCCAACAGCTGTGCCGGGGGAGGTTTGAAGCTGACCTAGGCTTGGGTCTCATGTGGTTTTTTTATTGCAAATAAGAAGATAAGTGTCCTGCTGGGATGTATAAACAGGGCTAGTGTCCTGCTGGGATGTATAAACAGGGCTCTCAAGCCTTCAGACCCCACATTAACCATGCTGTCAGCTGTCACTGGGAGCAGGTTGGGATGGTGGGGGGATTGTCTTCAAATGTGCTATATGTGCATATTCACTTCGGTGTCAGAGCCAGCAATATGTGCATGTTAATCTCTCTCTAAACTCAAAAGCACCTTCAGGAGTGATGGACAATAACAAAGGTGTGCCCGGCCTGGTGGCACCTTTCCTCTCTCCAATGATTCCTCTGGAAGCTTTAAACGGGTAAAGCTTCTCTGTGAGGAGCCATCAGGCTTTGGAACAAAAGCAATTCCCAAGAGGCAAACTTGTTTTTAGTGTTGCAAGTCCTGAAATAACTGACAGTTTAATAGGAAGCAGCCTCCACTGGGAACCACCCTCTTCTTAAACCTACCAGGAGAAAATTATTCTGTTGAACAGTAAGAGAAGCTTTTAGGTGAGGATACAGTTCAGTGGGATTTGAACTCTCAGCAGATCCGAGCAATGAGGTTAGCCAGTAGCACCCAGAGCATCAGGATTTGCACACCCTTCAGTTTTCTCTGTACCTTTTCAGAGAGCAGATGACTTGGGAATTGGGATCCTATGCCTCACTCTGCCAGTTTGGAGCCTGTGGCAGGGTTTGTAACTGAGGAGGTTCCTTCCCTCTTTGCCTCCTACCCAGTATTACTCATGTGGAAAATTTGGCAATTCGCTGTTGGAATATGATACCCTGTCCTGGGTAACACAAAGACTTTGGTATCCACCTTTTCTTTTCTCTTTTCTCCGATTACGCCTACAAATTTAAACTGTGGAGAGGGATTTAAGGGTGGTACTCTCCTAGGAGAAGAATGTATCCACCGGTGTGAAAAGACTGGCAGGCTGATGGCTCAGAGGGCATGCACACCTACCAGCCCAGGCTCTGAGCTGGGTATTGTTTCTTTGTCCTTACACAAATGACCTATCTGTGATAACTCCCCTTCGGAAGGCATCAGGACAATTCACACACATGGCCTGAAGATATTAATCTCTGCTGATGGCCATATTGGATCCACCTGTGCTTAGAAGGTGTCAAAGACTCTTGAAATATCCCATGATCCAGTATTAATCATCCAGGGAAGAACTCCCCGCCCCAGGGGAGGCACCAGATGCACTCCCACCTACCCTGAGCCCAGTAAAAGACCACACGAACTTCACTTAGTAGGTTGCGGGTTTCCTTCCCTCACTCCACAGGACTTCTACTACCCACCCTCACCACCTTAGTGAATCAGGACTACAACCACCATCGGAGTGGCAGCGACCAGGTCTCATCGCTGGATCCGGCGGGTGTCCTGTGAGTCCCTCCAGTCGCAGCCCAGCTCCAACTGCCAGTGCCAGCACTGCAGCCTCACTCCAGCACTGACCCTCCAAACCACTCTGCCAGGTTTCAGTGGGTGAGGGGAGGCCGGCCGCCATCTCCTTCAGGTCTGGGGGGCGGGAGTTTGGGAATTTTTCTGGTTAGCTTAACCCAGTTTTATCAGTATTGTTGTTTAGCATTCTTCTTGACAAAGAGTTGTTTTTTCACTTACATCCGGGCATGTTTGGTCTCTCTTTTTCTCTCTCTCTCTATTGGAGAGAACGCGGGGTATTGAATTGGAGGAAGGAGACTTCCGTTTGAGGTCTCTGCCCCTCCAAATTGTCTCAAACTGAGACATACCCAAAATCTGGGACAGGTCACTCTATTAAAGGATTTGTTGAATATGTTGAAGACAAACACCTTTGGTGCAATGTGCTGGGTGTTTCAATTCTGGTGCAACCACTTGAGTCTCCCACAGGATTTTAACAACGTGTTGTAGAACAGTTTGCAGTGTCCTGTGGGCAGAAATTCAGATGTCTGAGCCAGGAGTTGTCATAAACCAGATTTTGATGTCAAGAGTCTTGGGGATTTATTAAACTGGAGGATGTGATGATAATGTGAGCAGCTGCAGGACTCTTCCCTCTAAAAGACAGCTTTAGTCTCCAAACCTAGATGGTGCCACTGGGGGGGAAGATGGAGGGAGAGGAGCTGCTGAAGTATAACACATGGGAGGTGTGGGAATTGCTCCTTCCCAGCACTCCTGCAATTTGTGTGTGATTTCTGGGTGAGCCCCTCTGAGTCACAGAAAGCAGTGATAATGATAATCCTTTGCTCTGTTCCTGTCTGGCTGCCTCTCCTGGCTCCAAACTCTTTAGGAGGGAACGTCCTCTATTGTTATTATCATTATTAGCATAATTGTGGTCCCACCGAGGGGGCCCAGTCAGAGCCTTTATCAAATAGAGTTATGCTGAACTGTAATGAAACAACCAAACTTTATTGATGAAGTCAACAGGAGCTTGGCTGGGCTAGAATTGAGAGCCAGATTTTTATTTTGCTCCTGAGTCTCCCCAGGTGTTTCTGCAAACTTCTGACTTATATCTTAATTTCTCAACATGATTTTATCCTGTTTCATTGACCTAAACTGATCCATAGGTGTTCCCAGATGTTTTGGAGGAACACAAAGACCTGGTGGTGTTGTGAAGCAGTTATAAACCAGCACGTTCCAGCACACACAAGCAATTTTCCTGAAGTGAGGAGATCAATTAATATCCCTGCCTGTAATTGAGACAGCAGTGAAAAGCTCACCAAGGAGAGATTGTGCCCTCCAGGGTGCCTGTGTTGGTTATCAAAAATGTCAGCAAACAACAAATTAAACCCAATTCTCTTTGTTTCCCAGGCCTGTTTATACAGGGGATTAAGTCTGGCTTCAGCTGTTGGGATTTGGCAAAGGGCAGAGCTCAGCTTGCCGCTAAACCCGAATTCTGCTCTGTGGCCAAGGAAGAATTGCTGGAAGGAATTAAAGGAAGAGAAGTGTAAACCAGCATAGATAGAGAAGTGCTGATGAAATATTAGGTGTGCCAGGTGATCTAGGAGTGTTTGCAAGCTGCAGGACCCAGACTGTTTTTTATATTCCCTGTCAACAACTGTGCAGGTGGGTGAGGCTGAAGGATCGTCTGGCATCACTTAGCACTGCCAGCTAAGGAGCCTCCTTGGCTGTGAGGGTGGGAGAGGGGGCAGATGGTGGGCAAGGGTTGTTAGGAAGGATGGAGCAAGATGTCGAGAAGGTCAAATGGAAGATCTGAATTGTAAGGGTGGACTTGACAATATGGGTGTTTTCTACATGAAACTTCAAAGCAGTGCTTTGAACTGAAAATGGGAATTCAAGAAGTAAATTAGAGGTCTTTATGTCACACGGAAAGAAATAAATCAAATCTAAAACTTCTTGGGGAGAATAACTTCCTGATAAATTCCGCAAACTAAGATTTCCTGTGTCAACAGCATGATGGGATCATATATGTGAACTCTTCCACTAGAAGTGGAAGTCTTCCTCCAAGAGGAATCAAAGAGAAGGAGGCTCCTCTCCACTGCTTTTGCAATAGTTAAATCTATTTGCCTTAAATACACTTGATAAAAACCATGAAAATATCTTGAGGAATTGTGCCTTTCAAAACAAGTTATTCAGCCTGGGAACAGTGTTTTGGAGGCTGGTATTGGAGCAGATGCCTAGTTTCCCTCAGTGCTGTCCATCCAAATGCTGTGTTTAAGCTCACAGACCTTCTTGAGCACAAGGAAGAGGAGCAGGGGAAGATATTTCAGGAATTATGTTCTGAGCATCCAAATGCCTTACTCCTAAAAGGAGCTGGCATGCATTAACTGTGCTATGTGTGATTATTATTTATATGTCATTATTTTATCAGGAACTGTAGTGATAGGATAAGGAAGAATGGGTTCAAACTGAAAGAGGGGAAATCTAGGTTCAATATGAGGAAGAAATTCTTTCCTGTGAGGGTGGTGAGGCCTTGGCAGAGACTGCCCAGAGAAGCTGTGGCTGCCCCATCCCTGGAAGGGTCCAAGGCCAGGTTGGACAGGGCTTGGAGCAACCTTGGGATAGTGGAAGGTGTCCCTGCCCATGGCAGGGGTTGGAATGAGATGAGCTTTAAGGTCCCTTCCAAGCCAAACCATTCTGGGATTTTATGATTATCATAGGTAACCTAGAGCTTTTAACATCCCAGTGCTGAAATATCTAAGCAGCATCAGTTTGCTGAATGTTATTCAGCAAAGCATTTGCAAATGTCTTTTCAAGTCACATCTTTGCTGCTAAAGCCCATCTGTCAATTGAATGTGCTGATAAAAGGGGGCAAAGAGTTATTGTGGTGAGATGCACATTAGGACCTTGTTGGTGATGTCTCCTGTTATTAGAAGCTCTGTGATAGCTGGAGGCAGGTTTTGGGATGTGCCATAAACTCAAACCCTGGCCTGTGTACCCTTTTGTTGTAGCCAAACAGATGCACTGGAGCAGCAAAAGGAGACCTATTGTTTCCTGGGGAGCTGAGGTGAAGCTGTTACATTCTGGATCCCCATCCCTGGCAGTGTTTTGGGCCAGGTTGAGTGGGGTTTGAAGCCACCTGTTCTAGTGGAAGGTGTCCCTGCCCATGGCAGGGGGTGGAACAAGATGATCTTTAAGGTCCCTTCCAAGCCAAACCACTCTGATCCTATTCCATGACTCTGTATGTGATTCATCTCTGGGGCTTTGCTGAAGGCATTGGCTGCTTCTCCTCACCCCCTCCTCCTTCCAGCCACTGGCTGCACTTTGTATTTTCCCTTTTATTGCCTTTGGCTCTGTCGTGGTGGGCGGTGCAGTGTTTTTGTTCTTCACTTAATAATCTTTTGGAGGCTGTTGGACATAATTTCTTATTGTATTGGTGGAGGATTAGCTGAGATGATGGGAGATATTTCCTGTTTTAGCCAGTGGGATGGGCTTTGCGGGGTTTGTGCCTTCTTTTCACATGGTGTAATGCTTTGTTTGGGAATGTGCACAAGCAGCTCAGATATGGGAAGAAAACGCAGCCCCTGAAGCATGATTGCTCTTATTTGTGGCAAGAAGCCACAGAACATGCAAAATTACTGGTATTCCCAGGCTGGACAGACCTCAGGGCTGAGTTGGGGTCACTGATGTCTTCTCATGCCTCTGCATTGCAATGAGGGGCTAATAGATTCCCTCTGTTTATCCTCAGCTTGTCTTTATAGAATCATAAAATCACAGAATGGGTTTTAAGGGATCTTAAAGATTGTGTTGTTCCAACTGTCTGCCATGGACAGGGACACCTTCCACTGGATCAGGTTGCTCCAGGCCCCGTCCAACCTGGCCTTGAACACTTTGAGGGATGGAGAGTGGGTGGTTCTTCCCTGGATAAGGACTGGTGAACTGGAATGGTGCTGGTACCCTGTGCTTTGTACATGTAGACGTTTAAGTCAAGGGGTGCTGCAGGGAGTCTTTCAGGGAGTTTGGAAAAGGCAATGGCTGATGGAGAAGCAGAGGGTGAGTGGTCATCAGTGTGGGTGCAGAAGTGTGTCTGCAACCAACTATATGCAGGAAAAGAGCAAACAAGCTTTTCTGTAAGAAATAAAACAATGCCTGGAAAAAGGTTGGATTTCTGGGAAAGTGATTGGGGAAGGGTGGGTCTAGGTCCTGGTGATGGTATGAGGGTGTTATCTGGCATCACTCAGTAACCACAGCCCCTCTCAAGTTACTGTTTACTGGACCAGATGCGCTCTCCAAGGGAAGATGTTCTCTCTTGCAAGAGCTCCTCAGGTCTCAGGACTGAGCCTTGTGTTTGCTCTCTCTCATCCAGCTGTGAGGCTTCACTGACTCTTGACAATCCCAGGGGCTCTGTCTTTCTTCTGCTCTGTCTTATCAGAACAAAGTAGTCTCACTGTCCCAGTCTAGATCCTGGATTTCTGTCTACCTTGGTAGGACAGTTCTTGGCTGGTGAGCTCAGATGCCCAGTGGGGCTTGTGTTCCTGGAGAGAGAGGTTTAGTGTTACGCTGGACATTGTAAGTGGAGACGATATTAAGATGGAAAAAAAAGGACTTTCCTGGTTCCAAGGCAATTTAGTTTTCTCTAATAATCAGTGATAGGTGGTGGGGGAGGGATCGGCTGTGACATGATCCCTTTGCAATGCTCTGTGAAGACAAGGACTGCAGACTCCTTCAATCTTCCTGCCAATTCCGAGTGTGGAATGTGGTACCAAAACTGTCTGAAAACCCAGACAGTTCAAGAGTGGAGGAAGGAAGTTAATGGTTGTTGGGGACAAAAATGCCCCACATTCCTGGTTGCTTGTAGTTTGTGCTGATCTGGTCCCTTGATATCGTAGACTATCTGAGATCAGCAGCTCTAGCAAACGTGCCTTGGGTTTTACTGAAATGCAGTGCTGAGGGATTATCACTTCAATCATACCAGGAAAACACAATTTTGACTTTAAAAATCCCCTAATTTCTTTTTGTGGTCCGCTTCACTTTCTTTCACTTTTATTTTTGTTATGGAGCAAGCATGTGGTCCATAACATCACTCATATGAGTTGTCTTTGATTTTCACTGAATATATGTGGAAAGGAACTTCTAAACAAATTGGTGAAATCCTTAACACAGTGATATGACTTTCCTTCTCTTGTCAACCCCTGCTGGTTTGCTGGTCACTTCCAGTGGGAGCAATGGGGGAAGGACTGTTCCCTAGTATGAGCTGTGAGTGCTTCATCCCTTAACTGCCTTAAATATTGAAAATGGAACTTGCTGGCTTGAGTTGGTGGAACAGTGCGGCTCAGAAAAAGCAATTGCTGATGTGTGATAAACCAGCAGAACCTGCCTTTAATGCACATCTTCTTCCAAAGGGTCACCACAGCCCAATGTGGAGCTGGTGGGACCTCACACCAACCTGAAAGGAGGTAAAGAAACAAGGACAGGGATTCTTCCCAGCAGCCAGAACAGTGAGCAGTTCCCACTACTTCCATTAGTAGAAGGTTTGTATGTCAGAGTTGGTTTTTTGGACGTCTGGCTTTGGATAGGTGTTTATAGCTAAGCCAAGGGAGGAATAGGTGGCTGAAGAAGTGATCAAGCTCCTCAGCCAAAGTCTGTCAGACCACACTTTAAGTGGACATTGAACAGCAGAGACATTTATGAAGGGTTTTTCTCCTCTCCCTCTCCTTCTCCCTCTCCTCTCTGAGAGTAATTAGTAATTTGTCTCTGAGAAATATGGAGAAAGAAATAGCTTGGGGAAGGGAACGGGAGCTAAACTGTTCTCCAAAGCTCCTAGTGACATTTTTAATCTGTGCTGCTCTATCTCCCATTGACAGTTTTTGAAAAACTACTAATGGCTCTTCATGCTAAAGTCCTAAAGTCAGCTCTTTAAGGAGTTAGAAATACCAGAATTCTTCCAAAGAATCTTATTTTGGGGGAGGGGAAGGAAACGGGAGCTAAACTGTTCTCCAAAGCTCCTAGTGACATTTTTAATCTGTGCTGCTCTATCTCCCGTTGACAGTTTTTGAAAAACTACTAATGGCTCTTCATGCTAAAGTCCTAAAGTCAACTCTTTAAGGAGTTAGGAATACCAGAATTCTTCCAAAGAATCTTATTTTTATTATATTCCCAGACTAGTACTGGAAACTGAAGAGCTTTGGAATGGAACTGGCTGCAACTCCAGCAACTCTTGAAAGAGAGGAAGTTATGGGAAAAATCCCTTTTTTGACAAAACCCTTTTTCTCTCTGCCATAGAGAAGGAGGTAGGAATCCACCATTAAAAAGTGCATTTTTGAACTTCCTACAACATATTTTTTTCCTGAGGTTTTCCAGAAGATGGCAACTGGCCCCTCAAAGGGTGAGGTGACTCACGGTTGTGGTACCTGTAGGAATATTTAAGATTAGATCTGCTCTTATTGCAGTGAACATGTACCCTGAGGCTGAGGTTTCTGGAAATGTATGTTCTTCTGCTGTGATGGGAATTGCAGGTGATCTTCCAATGATGCAAGAGGAATAGGACCAGTGTTCAGCTTGGCTTTTGCCAGGTAGATAAGACATAAACTGATTTATCATTATATCATTAAACCACATTTCGCTCCACCTACATGCTGGACCAGGCACTGTCAGAGCAGAAACAACATATCAAGGAAGAGAAGAATCCTCTGGGAATATCAGTGCTGATTCTGTTGTCATCCTGTTCTTCTTGGGTGAGAAGTTTTAGGCAAATAAAGATGTTTTCTCATCTCTAAGGCTTTGGACGTGCAGTAAGGGGGTGATGCAGAACAAAGGTCCCAACAGCAAGACCATCTCAGTTTTCGCTATGGCAAACAAACAGATTGAGGATCCTTCGCATATATAATAACAATGTTTTAATGTTTGTGGGGTTTTCACTATTATTATTATTATTATTTTAGCTGCCAAGAGCTCCTTGCCAGCTTGCTGTGGTTGTTGGGTTTTTTTAATCCTTGCTTGTTGCCTCTCTGTCCCAGCTTCCTTGGCCTTTTATGACTGGAACACCAACCTCGTGCCCTGCAAACACACCTTCCACGGCTTCACTCATGTGAGGCAGCTTTGATGTTGAAATCAATTTAAGTGTGTGCTTGAGTGTTTATAAGATTGAGTCCTTAGTTTCTTAACCCTTGCCCAAGAAGTTTAGTTTAGTGTAGCTTTCCCAATAAATCCCTGTCTGCCTTATTTTGGAGAACAGCTCCATGTTTTCCCTCACTACAGATGTGTGAGACTTGGCACTGCAGTCATGCTTTTTTCCGCCCTTTGTTTTTGCTTATGGCTTTGTCTCTGGGTCTCCAGTATCATGTTTTCCCTCCTTTATGGCTCTGCATAATCAATTTGGAAAGCCAGGAAATAAATCAAAGCCTCAGATAATAACGTAAAAAGAACGAAGGGAAAAGCAGACATATGGATTTCATCACCAACGGAGAATAACACGTATAACAATAACAACAGAGTGTAAATGAGTGTATATACTCACAGGAGGCTTTCCAAGAGGATTGTTTTTGTACATGATCGGGGAAGTTATTTTGTGGTTGGAGCTCTTTGGAACTGGCACTGCTTGAAATCTTTCCCAGCCCTATTCTTTGCACTTTTACCAAGTGACACTAAAGGTTTGGTGCAACCTGGGAATGGTTAAGCAATTCTGGGGACTTCTCTGGAGAGGACCTTCCTCGCGTGCTCTGACAGTGATGTCCTGTCAGAGCACCATGGCCTGGAGTTCGCTGCTTCTCCCCCAAACAAAATTAATCAAGCATGCAAGGCCTTCCCCGGCCAAGATAAATGATGGAGAGAACATTGTCTGATGGTGTCAAGCAACCCCAGCTTTGTGTTTGCTTTGAAACCATAGATCTCTATGCTTGGCTGGTGGTCCTGCGTTGACTGACCCTGGGGGTATTGGAGAAGGGACCACAGAGACCCTGCCATGGAGACTTGCAAGATTTGTGTTGAAAGCAGCAGAACATTTATGTTTTCTTTCCCATAGAACAGGGTTTTTCTTTGTTTAGATGCTCTTTTCCCTCTGTGATGGAAGGGCAAGTAAACTGCTGGCACATGCCATGATCTTGGACAAGGGCCTGGAGTGACAGGATGGGGGGAATGGCTTCCAGCTGGCAGAGGGCAGGGTTGGATGGGATATTGGGAAGAAATTCTTCCCTGTGAGGGTGGTGAGGTCCTGGCACAGGTTGCCCAGAGAAACTGTGGCTGCCTCATCCCTGGAAGTGTCCAAGGCCAGGTTGGACGGGGCTTGGAGCAACCTGGGCCAGTGGAAGTTGTCCCTGCCATGGCAGGGGGTGGAACTGGATGTTATTTAACATCCCTTCCAACCCAAACTATTCCATGATTCCATGATTAGTTAGAACTCTCAGATGAAGCTGCTATTGCAGACTCTTAGGCTGAAGTCATTGATGCTTTAACTAAGTGTTGGTTTTAGAGGTACTTTACTTCACCTCCCTCATCTTCTCTACCACCTTACTATCAGTGCGCAAATTTCCTTCCTTTTCCCCATTTCTCCCAAATTCTGTATTAGCCGATGTGTTTTTTAGTTGGGTGGTGGGTGTTTAAACCCAGATGGCTTTTTTAACAGCTTCTGGGGTAATCCCACAAACCATTACAGCATCAGAGGTGGAAAGACAATCTAAGCTAAGAGTGAGTTGTTCTTCATGGTGTCCTCATCTGCAGATGGAAATTTTAAATCTAACCCCTGCTGGGGCTTCCTCTACCATGCTGGTTACTAACCTCTTCCAGAGGGATTTTGGTTAAATGTTTGTCAGTCCTTGAAAATTCCTGTAGGAAACTGAGTTTTTTTCTACTGAAAAATCTTAGGGGAGAAATAAGAATTATCAAAATTAAAGTGTTCTTAAGTCAGATATTCTGATTTACAGCCAAGCTAATGTAAAATCCTTAAAAAAGGTAATTCTGAGTTCTTGCTGCTGTGATGTGGAGGTGAAGAAATTGAGGATACTGCAAAAGCTGATCAGATAAGGCAATCAGTTCTCCCCAGCTCATTTCACAGTCCTGGGCTTCCTTTGAGTGGAAATCCAGCTGTTTTCACCAGCAATAAAAATCACACATTTTTCTGCTTTAGTTTAGTTTTGAAAAAAACAAAATAAACTCTTCCTGGCAGAATCCACCAGTTGTCCTGTATCTGCATTTCATTGTGAAACAGCTTTTCCTAATCAGAGCTTGTGCCCTTTGTGCCATTTCTGGCTGGAATGGGCTGGAAATAGATGACAAAGCATGATCAGAGCTCAGGGGTTGTGACCACCCTCTATTGCAAGTGGAGGGGGTAAAAAATTAGGAAGATGAAGTGTAGGTCAGGAGCGTCTCTGAGTTCCAAGTTCAGCCCTTTTCAGCGTGAAAAACTGCCTGGTCCTGGCTCTGACTTGCTTTTCAATGATGCCATGTCTGGGTGTGGAAGGCAGTACTGTGCTTGGAGCCTTCACCCAGTGTTTTTAGACCACCAGAGGTGTTTTTTCTCTTAGCAAATAATACCTGACCTGATGTGATAAGCTGGGACAAAATGCTGCAGTGCTGGTGCTCCAGTGGGTGACTTGAAGGCTGCTTTTCACCAGAATTTGGGATGTGTCTGTTGCTGAATGAGGTTTGTTTTGTGAGGTTTTTGCAAGTCCTAAGTATCTTGCTGAAACAAAACTTCTTTCTCAAGGCTTTTTCCGTGATATTGCGGTTCCTGGCACCCTAAGATAAAATCTTCTTAGGAGTGAAACAGACACTTCGTGTTTTAGTGATGAATAAGCTCTTATGACTCAGTTCAACTTGAGCAGAGGGTATCTCATAGAATTGCAAATCATGGAATGGTTTGCCCTGAAGGAAGCTTAAAACTCATCTTGTTTCACCCCCTGCCATGGGCAGGGACACCTTCCACTAGACCAGGTTGCTCCAAGCCCTATCCAACCTGACCTTGAACACTTCCAGGGATGGGAATCTCACCTGCTTGGCTGTGGCCCTGCAATGTGAACAGTCAGCAAAGCAATTCCTGAGACATGGCTGCAAAGTGGTCCCAAGCTGCAAGTGTGGGCTCAGCCCTTGGTTTTGTGTTAAAGAGCAGTTTAGAAACACCTGGATTGTTCTAATCAGAATTTGAGTCCATTTTTCTTGCGGCTCTCCCAGCTTTATCAAAGGCATTGTGTTCATGGTTTGCTCTCGTTGGTGTCCATGGTGTAGATTAAGATTGGAGTAGTTGTTTTATTGTCACGTATTGGCCTCGTAAGTCACCAACATGCCTGTAATAAATGTGGATAGAGCCTTCCCAAATCTTCGTTCGCAAAGCCCAGCCATGATGATGATGAGTTGTTTTATTACAAAAGCTGTGTTTTTTGCTGTGTTTTACCCAGAGAGTCCTTTTGAAGTTACTGAGGGGATGGAGAACTTGCTTTCTGATCCCATGAATCATTCACTGCCTGATTTGGGAAAGCATCAGTTCAATTCCATCACAGGGCAGGAGACTATGGCTTTGTCAGGTGATGTGGACTGTGTTTCTGTTTCACCTAAACTGAAGCAGCTGCATCTTCTGCTCAAGCAGAAGCTCCTGTGTGTAGGTTTAGCTCTGTATTTTGACATCACTCAATAGACACATTTTGTATATTGAGCTCTGAACTCCTTCTAAATTACAGTGGGCTCATTGTGGGCTTGTGCCTCAGTTTCCCCACTCAAATGGCAATTAAAGCTGCTCCAGAAGCTAACCAGGCCTCTTTCCATTTTATTCATACTTAGTCTAATGCAACAACACTATTAAACCACGAATGGTGACACCTTGAGGCTGCAAATTTATGATATTACAAAGTACTTGAAGCTTTGCAACCCCTCTTTCTCCAGACATCAGTGTTTGAATATTATGAAAAGCACTTTCATCAGGCTGTTCTTCATCTCAAAACCCCCCTTTCGTACCCCAGAGCCTCCCTCTCCCTACCTATTGAAGAAATCTGTCAGAGCAGAGGGTGTTGTGTGGGAAGAAGGCTGTTTTGTTACCATGTGGACTGCAGAGCTGGTTGTTTTGTGATGACAACAGGAACTAAAGGAGACCCTCCTGGGCTTTTCCCACTGGCACCATGTTGGTCAGAGGAGTAAAAACATGTGTCTGTGTTTCTGCTCTGTAAGTGGAGTGAATGTGAGTCACCAGGAACACGTTGGGCAGATGTTTGTGGTGATGAGGTGTCACTTTTATACAGTTACTCCCCTGAATGCAGCCACATTTTAAGGCTACATTGCATGCCTGAGGAGCTGGGCTGAAATTGGGGAAAACCACTGAGACTGGAGTGGTCCAGAGCAAAGCTCTGGAAACCAACGGTGAGTTGAGGGTCCATACCTTGTTTTAAGCACAGCCTTAGAGACTTGGGAGCATGTGCTGTGCTAAAAGTCAGTGGGAGATAAATGACGGATCCTCGAATATTTTGGAAATTGATTCCTTTGGTTCATTGCGATCTGTTTATGTAGGTAGAGCACTGAGACAGAAGCTCTTTAATCTCCCAGAGCTTATGCACATACCTCACAATGCTGCACATGGGCTGGATAAAGCAAAAAACAAACCAAACCCAACCAAAAAATAAAAATCAACTCAAGCAAAGCCTCTTTAAGCAGTTCAGAGCACACATCCCAAGGGTGCTTTTGACTATCTTGCCAATGCAATATATGTTTTATGGTCCTTTTAAAATGTGGGTAGAGTAATTGAGCTCTGTATGTGTTTGTGTTTGGAGCAGGGTTAGTGAGTTAACCCTTGCAGCCAGTTCTGGGCCACCTTTCCTCTTTTCCCGCCATAACGTGTGTAAAGGTAAGATTTCCTATGGTCTTTCAAGGTTTCCAGGAAACAATCCCTCTCTGGGGCCTGTAATGGACCTTTCCCAAGCCTGGTGCCATGATGTGACTGTGGATCTAGGAGGTGGCTCGGAAGGTCACAACTCCTGCATCTCATGTTGGCAGCTCCTGGTTTCTTCCTTCTCCTGGGTATGTCCTGTTTTCAAGGGAAGAGGAAGGAGGTGATCTAGAGCATTACAAGTTGATCACAAATTCTTTTTGACTTCAGTGTGGCCTCGTATCTTTCAATTCCATATTTAAATTTTGGGGAAAAATCTATTAATCTTATTTGCAAACTCAAACATTAATGAGGATGGAGTGAACTGTGCTCCATAGTGATTCTGATTATTCCCTAAAGCATGAAGAATGTAAAAAACGTTATTTTTCTTTTAGCTAACACAATAATAATGCTGAGATAATGCATTTATATCCAGGCCTTGGTAACTAAAACTCCTGGGCTCTAATCCTAGTTTTAGGGTTTGTTATATGTTATTATTTGTGAGAGTGGCTGCTGCTCTTGAGTACATGAACCCATTAGTTGCCTTTCTCAAGACAGACACACAGTAGGATTTTTGTGGCAGTCCTGTGCAGGGCCAGAAGTTGGACTTGATTTCAGAGAAGCTCTGGCTGCCCCATCCCTGGAAGGGTCCAAGGCCAGATTGAACAGGGCTTGGAGCAACCTGGGATAGTGGAAGGTGTCCCTGCCCGTGGCAGGGGATGGAATGAGATGGGCTTTAAGATCCCTTCTAAGCATGATCACTCTAGGGTTCCATGATCCTTGTGGGTCCCTTTCGGTTCAGGATGTTCTATGACTTTAAAGCAGGTTTGTGAGGATTCTGATCCCAACAAGCTGAGCTGTCAACTCTGAAACACAGGCACTGGATCCAGTGGGGACACCGGGCCTGTGTGATTTCATATTTAGCATCCAAACACCAAGGCCTCCAAACATGCCAGCTGCCTTCCCAAAACATGGGCTGGAAAATCACCTCTCTCTGCCCTGGCTCTTCCTGTAGAGAAAGAAGGACTCATACCTACCTCAGAGCAGAGTTGTGGTCGATAATGTTCGCAAAGTGCTTTTTAATCCCCTGCTGAAAGGTCCTGTGCAAGTGTGAGTTATAATTATTACGTAAATGTGCCTCATATTTTCCTGCCCAAGCCCTCAGCTTGCCATAGAGGTGTTTTCCCAGTCTTTATGTGGATGCCTTTGGGTTTGTAGCTTCCTGGCCTGCTGTCAGCAGCCAGAGTAAGGCCCAGACTTCCAAAAGTGAGAATTAAATTTTTTTCATCAGCTTGGAAAGCCAAACCAAACCCCAAAACCACTTTCACTAAAACTTTCCTAGAGGAAAATTGATTATCCATCAACAGGGAATAGTTGCAACTTCATTAAGGATGGGTGAATGGCTCTAGTTCCTGCATGCAGGTGCCCACCTTGGGAGCAGAGGTTAGTTAGGTCTCCTGGAGGGAGCTCAGACAGCTGAGCAAACATGGGCTCATCGTGTTGGATCATCAGTCTAAAATAAACCATGAGGTCATGCCTACATCACTGTGGCACCCTGCAATAATTAAACCCACTGCCTGGTTCCCCTGCAGCCCCCACCCCCAGCTTTGCTTACAGGTGTGTTGTTATTGAGCAGCTGGTGGAACAAATCCCTGCCAGTGCCAAGTATGAAACAGCTCAGGACCAGGCCAAAACTAACACAGCCAGGCCTGGGATGGAGCCCAGGGGGAGAAGTTCTCCCTCTTGGAGATGAAAACAAATCGTAAATGTTTAAAGGCAGGAATTGGGGCTGTTGCTGTCTGCAGATTGAGGAATCTCTGTGACTTGTCCCAGGAGGAAAAGAGCTAATAGGTAGCCAAGGCGAAGGTTTAAAAATAGAGCTCTTTGCATAGTTATTTGGTGATGTCTCTGTCCCTTCTGTGGCAACAAATCCCAGTGTGTTCCCAGCAGGTTTTTAATTTTGGGTGTTTGCAGGTTTTTTAAGATGGGGTGGGGAATAGGGAAAATGGACTTTGGAATAAATTACTTTGGAGGTCTTGGAAACCAGGTAAAGAGCTGAGTCAGATTCTCAGTCACGCTGGCACCATCCCATTGGAATAAATTAGGTGGGTTTGAAACTGGGAAGGCAGTCCAGTGAGCCCAAGGTATGTGTGAAGTGATATGTGTCCCAAGAAATTGTGGCTGCCCCATCCCTGGAAGTGTCCAAGGCCAGGTTGGACGGGGATTGGAGCAACCTGAGATAATGGAAGGTGTCCCTGCCCATGGCAGGGGGTGGAATGAGATGGGCTTTAAGGTCCTTCCAACACAAACCATTCTGGGATTCTGTGACTCTCTTCTCACATGAGTTTATTCCTCTTACTCTCTCTTATTGAGGGATGTGCCTCACACAATGCAAGATGCAGGTGATTTTTCCCATCAGCTGGAATGTGCCGGCTGATGGCCTACAAAATCTGGCCACAGAGAGTCACTGCTGGGAGCTGAGTTTCCCAGAAGAGCCTGCTACTCTGAAATTGGGGTTTCTACTGAAATGAGCCCTTTCTGCATGCCTGTTCCTGAGCAGCAGTTATTGTGTGGAGCAGAGCCTGGGGCTGCCAGTAAATGGGAAAGCTGATGCTGCAACTCTGTTCACTTCGTAGGTGCTGTAGCTGTCATTAATACAGGCATCCCTATTCCAGAAACAGATTTCACAGTCTCTGCTGTGGCAGAATTGCCTGTCTTTGGCAATTTGAGTCTCACAACAGCATGTATGTAAAAAAACAGTATGTAAAAACTCCAGCAAAGCCCCAAATGTCTCACTTTCCTTTGTAATTTTTAAGACATTAAATGATTGCTGTGAATTTCTTCCACATTTTTTTCCATTTATTAAGAGCACATCTCTGAGACCCTGTTAGAAGATGCGCTGGGGAAATACAGGATTAGATAGGAAACTGGATTAGCCCCTTAGGACTTCAACAATGTGGTTTTGGTTTAATATAGATTTGATTTAATATACTCCCAGAAAAATGCAGTGTTGCATAGCTGAGATCTGATTTTCCCACTCTGTTTTCTCCACAGATCCATTCTCTTGACTTTTTCTCATCTATAAATACGGAGCAGGTGGAGATTTCTCTGGGAACATGATTTGATCTGTGGGGAAGAGCTGGGCTTCAGCTCCCCCTTTTCAGAGGAATGTGGTGTCCCTTTCCCTCTGTTCCAGTACAGACAGGTTAAGGGAGCAGGAGGAAAACTCAGCCCCCAGCCCTCCTCTCCCTGCACAATTGGGAGTCCTCTGGTGCAGCTCTTTTTGTTGTTATCCCTGACAGGCAGTCGTTCCATTTTAAATTGGGATTTCTGGTCTCTCTGGCTTTGCTTGGTCCTGCTCCCATCAGAGAGAAGATCCACATGGGGAGAGAATGTGACTTAGCACAAGATCCACTGCTCCGTTGACACTGTTCCGACATATCCTGATGTCTCTGACACTGTGCGAAGCTCTTGGTCTTCATGTGCCAAAAGGAAGATCTTTTGGAAGGTGGTAGTCCAAGAGAGTCAGAGCAGACAAGAGGACTGTGTATACCATCGGCTTCCCACAGGGAATCAAGGCTTGAACATAACACCACAGAGAAATTTAATTCCATTAAGCCAACACAATATGGCTCCTCCCTAGTGTCTTGTGTCAACAAGCCCTACTAGATGTTGGGCAGGATCCTCAAGGGAGTTGAGACAAACATCTTCCATGTGCAGCAAAAAAGAGATAAATTTTAGGGAGAAATTCTTCCCTATGAGGGTGGGGAGGCCCTGGCACAGGCTGCCCAGAGAAGCTGTGGCTGCCTTGTCCCTGGAAGTGTCAAAGACCGGGTTGGACAGGTCTTGGAGCAACCTGGGATAGTGAAAGGTGTCCCTGCCCATGGCAGGGGGTGGGACTGGATGGGCTTTAGGTTCCAACCCAAACCCTTCTATGAGTATCCTGAACCTCAGGAAGGGACGAGGCTACACTAGGAATTTTGTCGGTCCGTTTTTCTTACTGGAGCAAAGGCTTGGCTGACAAAAAAATGTTGCAACAGATGAGGAGGGAGATGCACGTGCAGCCTCCAGAGACTGGGAACAGAAGTTCTGCGGAAAAGCACAAGGAATGGGAAATGTCCTGCAGAATGACTTTTGTTGCATCTGTGGACTGAATGCAGTTTTGCATTTGGCAGCCTTTGGAGTGTGTACCCAGGATTAGATCTAAATTCCTTTAAAATTCAGATTTGGGTTTGCAAGGCTCAGGACAGACACTAAGCATTTCCCAAGTGTTAGGCTGGAATTACAGAATTTAGGTCAGGATTGCCAACTAAAAATTAATTTCTCCTTACAGGATGTATCCTGAGCACATGGATATGTATCACGAGAGGATTTAGCCAGGGGTTTGAGAATTACCTTGTTAAAAGTGAGGTGGGACAAACCAGCCATGCAGGTCAGAGCTGCATGATCATGCAAGACAAATCTAGTGGAAGGTGTCCCTGCCCATGGCAGGGAGGTTGAACTAGATGATCTTTAAGGCCCCTTCTGACCTAAACCATTCCATGATTCTGTGAAATCATGGTGAAAATCTTCCTTTGGTGAAAGTTTGATGGGAAAATTTAGGCAGTCAGAGCATGGAGAAAAGGGCAAGAAGGTTAATTCACATTATCCAAGGTTTCTAAACAACTCAATGATCAGGAACGGGGATTGTACATCTATAGCATGATGCAGGTGACAGGATAAAGGTTACCTGGCATCACTGAGATCCAAAGTGGACAATACTTTGAATCAATTCAACGTCTTGACTAAGAGAGCTAAAGAAGAGAGATTTTTTTCAGAAAAAATATGAGAGTCACTAAGCAGTGATGCTGGTGCTGGTTGAACCTTCATCCCTTAGTAACTGAGGAGCAGGTGGAGCAGAAGTTGTGCAAGAGCAGAGAGAACCAGGTTTGCTTCTCCTTCCATGAGTGCATAAAGTGCTAGGCTGCTTGGGACACCGTCCAGCTTGAAACCAGTTGGATCCAACTCCCCACTCCTGCTGATTCCATGAACAGGAGTGTCACTGAAACCAATTCTGGAAGGACTGATGCTGTCTCCTGTTGCCTCACCTTGGAGGAATGCATTCCCCTCCAATCCCAGATAAGCTGCCTGCTGTTTAAATGGAGTTTGTGTTGCAAACACCAAGCCCTTGCTCCAGGAGGAGAGCTTGGCATTCCTCCTGCTCTCCTGCCGGGTGGAAATGCACGATCCAGGGTCTGCTCTGCTGAGGTTGGATTTATTATTGGCGACTGGCCTCTGCCGTTGACTCCATGATTCCTGCTCTGATCCTGCAGGATAACTCTTTCCTAAGCTGGTCTCAGAGGGAACTTGCATTCTTTTCTTATCTCCCACCAGCATGAGTTATGCTTGCAGAAATTAGTCCTTATTTATTAGCATAGCCCAGCCAAAAGCCATCTCCAAGATTTTCAGTTGCATGTGCAAAAATTCCCCCTCCCTTTTCTAGCTCCCCTGGGGAGATTCATTAGGAATAACCTCACCTTTCAGGGAATTAGATGCTCCTTCAAGGATGTTGACTTCCAAGATGTTTGGAGACAGTGTCCCAAAGAGGCTTGTGTATTTAACTCATCTGTTTTCACTAAAAGCAGTACTGAAAGAGCCTCTGGAGAGCTGTGAAATAAAACAAGGGCCTTTATTTCTCCCTCAAACTGTAAACTGAGGCAGCGAAACTAGGATACAAGGGGGGAATCGCTTTTCCTTCTTCCAGATTCAAAACAATCAGGAGTAATTTATAATCTGGTCCTGCTTATGGTGCTTCCCAAAGTAAGGAGTGTGGAGCCCCACAGCAAAGCATCTGCCTCATCTCCACATGCAGGAGTGAGCAGGACATGAAATTAAAATAAAACTAATGGGAGACCCAGCTGGACAAGGACAATTTTGGCTTTGTTTGAAAGTCAGAGGATGCACAGAGGTAAAGAATTACAAAGGTGATGGGAGGGATTGGAATCAGTAGGGAAAGGTGATGAGGAGGATCAGATGGATCAGGATATCAAAGAGCCTGAAGGGAGAGATGCAAGATCAGCAGCTCCCAGAGACCAAAAAACCATTAGGGACAGCAACATCAGTGCAGAGGTAGTTACAGTGCAATTAATAAAACCTCTTTGTTGCTGCACACCACTGGAACTCAGTTATTACAGACCTGCATCTTGGAGCTGAAGTGGTCAGAAAACAAGCCCCAGAGCAGGGATGCAGAAGGGCTTGTATTCCCTCTGCTTGTTCAGTCCTACACTACTGTAATCCCATTTGTTTGTGGGAAATGACTCTTGATCTGTGTATCCAAGAGGAAGGAAGTGGTCTCTTGAGACAGGGTCAGCCCCTGGATTGAGCGTGGTTCAAGGTGTTCGCCAAGCAATTGGGGAATGTGGTAAGTCCCCGGTTGTATTCCTTGCTGACACTCTCCTCAAATACCTGCAAGGTGGGTTTCCATGCCTGTGGCTCCTGCTGCAATTCATGGAGATTTGTCCTAGATGGGTTTTCATTGGGGGTTGCTTTGCTGGAGAGAAGGGATAATCAAGAGATGTGTACCAGTCAACAAGGAATCATGAAGGAAAAGGAAAAAACCACCAATCTCTGAGCTACCAACAACTATTAAAACCTCAAATTATTTGACTGGTTCTTCACAGACAAGACATTTTTGATCCCAGTGCAAAGAAACGTGGGCAAGACACTGGGTTACAAGCCAGAAATATCATGTAACCAGTAACGGCCCTTTATTGACGTAGGAGGTGGGATGGTTTTGATAAAATAAGAAACCACAAAAATGATTTTCTATGCATTTAAATCACAAGGAAACTCTTTGAGGAGTTTTTTGGAGGACTGTGATTATTGTTTTTTCCCTGTGTCCTTTGTTTTTGCTTGTTCCAGTGTTGAACAGAAAGGGAGTTGACTGCAGGAGGAGCTTTGCATCCTCTTTGCTCAGGGAGGTTATTATTGCCTCCACCCTGTGGGTTTTCCCTGAAAACGATCTGGGAGGTGCCTGGGTGAGATGGAAATGGTGGAAATCACTTTTCACCGGCAAGGAGCACTTGAAATAGATCTGCATGTGTCTTGGACCAGTTGTTACACCAAAAATCCAAGAGCCCTATTTAGCTGCTGACAGGTGAAATGAAACTGGATGCAATTTCTGGGATGCTTTTGGTCACGTCTGTGTTTTCAGGGGGTGGTGGAGTGGAAAATTTGGAGGCCTTGATGTGCTTCTTCCCTAGTGCACCTCAGGCTGCTCAGAGTTTGCTTTTTAAGGTGTGAAGATGGACACGCTTTGTGTTCTCTCATCTCTGTTTGGGGATTACTTGGGTCTTCCTCCATCTCAAACCATGTCCCATCAGAGTCCTGCAGGAATCACATTCAGTGACTGGGGTTAAACTGATCCCAACAGTCCCATTTTTGTGGTGTACTTTGCTGCCAGTTTTCTTCACCCATTTTGAAATCAAATGGTTCGTGAAGACCTAAATTAATTTGAGGTGGGAATGTTAAGTATCATTAAACGTGATTAATCTCTTGCTGCTGCCAATCCTACAATCATATTTGGAATCTTCTGGCTGGATTTGTAGACAGAATCCTTGAGCTTTTTGCAACCTGGTGTTGTATGAACCAGGTTGTTGGTGTTCATTTTCTTCCATTTACTTTGTTCTTGATGGTTTTGGGCAGGAGGATATTCATGTATGAAATTAGGGAAAAAGGTCAACAGGTCTGTATGGGATTTGTGCTCTGATTTATTTGGATGTGTGATGTTCCATAAAAGTAAACTCTCAGAGTACCTTTATCTCAAAGTTTACAAATACAGATAAATCCTACACAAAACTTAGTGCACGTTGAAAGATTCAAATATACACATGCAGATTGTTTATTTGAACATGCTCTGGGTTCCTCTGTTGGTATTCAGCAGTGACTGTTTCATTGTAGGAGGTCCAAAAAGTTAATTCACCAAAAGAAGTGGAGTTTTGGAAACAGCAGGGAAGGGACTGAGGCTATTCGTGGATCTGATTTTCAGTTTCCTTATTCAGTTTTTGGAAGAAGTTTGTTTTGGCTTGAGCCAAACCAGTCTTTTTCTGAGATCTTCATTTGCCCAGCTCTGATGCACAGCCACATACCAAGCCAAACTCAGTAAATTTCTCAGACTTATTTTTTTCCAGGGCTCTTTTCCTCCTCACAGACCTCCCGAAGAGCCTGCACTGCAGGTCCAGGCATGGACATGTTTCCTTGGGATGCTGCTGGGTTTGGAAATGGTGTGTTGGACTTGCCTGAATCTTCTGGAAACACTTTCTCCTTAAAGCTCTGCTGCGTGTGAATGCACAGGCCTTACAGATTATGCTGAGCTCTCACAGATGGACTGGGAAGAGCCAGTGCTGAAGTTAAATCCAGCACAACTAGAGTCAGGGAATTGTCCTGGTAGGGAGGGGGGTTAGAGACTACAGGAGGTGGGGTAGAGCATCAAATCAGGTCTATGTGCTAGAGGATGATCACAGAATCCCAGAAGGGTTGGAAGGGATCTTAAAGAACATCCAGTTCCACCCCCTGTCAGGGATCGGGACACCTTCCACTAAGACCAGATTGCTCCAAGCCCCGTCCAACCTGGCCATGGACACTTACAGGGATGGGGCAGCCACAACTTCTCTGGGCAGCGCCTCACCACCCTTATAGTAAAGAATCCCTTCCTAATATCTAATTTAAACCTTCCCTCCTTCAGTTTAAGACCATTCCCCTTGTCCTGTAATGAAAATCATCATTTAATAAAGATGTAGTGGTAAGGATCTGTCTCTGAATGTCTTTATACAGGGATTGTGTGGCATGCTAGGAGTCTTAATGTCATTCCCATTCTCACTGAGCTGTGCTTCCAGTCCAAATCCAAATCCAGCAGGTACCAAAATGCACCCTGGTATAGGCGAGTCCTGGGGATATTTGGGCCCCATGAGTCAGCTCTGGCTCTGCCACTGTGCCTGTATCCCTTCCCTGCCCACACAATTCCCTGTCTGTGGGGATTACCTGTATGGGATATTCCCCATTTCACTTGCTCTCACTGCCTTCAGCACCACACCTTTCCTACCTATTTTAAAGACCATTTCCACAGCTGTAGGCTGCCCATGACCAGGAATTTGCAAGGACATTAGTCTCCCTACTACCCTCCTGACAAGAAAGAGGTTTTTATTGCCTTCCTTAGCTTGGTTCTTCCCCTCCAAAGCCCTCATAAAGTGTCAAGATTTAAGACCAGCTCCTTCAGCTTCAAGAGGCACATCTGTTTCTATTCCTTCAGCCCCATGGACTGTTTTATCCCAAAGTTTTGGGGACCAAGATGTATGTGTGACATGATGAGAGATCTATGGAGCAGAGGGATGGGGTTATAGATCTACAGATTAAAGAGACAGCGAGGGCCAAGTGCCAGAGTGGTTGTGTCACTTGGAAGAGCCACGAGCTGGGCTTAGCAGGACAAGTCTTTCCAGGGCTGGTGACTCACTTGCTGACATTTTTGGCCACTCTCCTGGGCTGGAAGGGGCACAGGGAAAAGCCATGGAGCTGCTGTTGGAAGTCTCCCTGCCCTGGGCAAAGGGCTGTGGGAGAGGGGCATTGCAGGGGGATTCCTGGTGCCTTCTGCTGCCTGGTGAAAAGGGTTTGGTCCAGCACTTGGACTTTTAGATGCTGCATTACTCATGGTGATAACTTTGGGCTGCATTCAGGAAAGAATGAAAGGTTCATGTCTCATTCTCCCTGAGAAACTGGGGGAAAAGGATATTTTAAAACACTTTACACAGTCTGTGAAACCTGAAAATTTCCCAGTTACAGATGTAACACTGTATCTTTCCTGTCTTTTTTCCAAGGATAATTCTGTGTGTTCTTTTCTTTTTGTCTGCTGTTGCTATTCTGTGTTTCAGTGGGAAAATATTGAATATGGCATTTAGGAATTGGCTCTTAGCTTCTCTTCCTGCATAGAAAGTGATTAGAGCTGTTTCAGCATCTGTATTCCAGCAGAATGGACCTGAAAAACTTAAATACAACTTGTCTGTGCAAAGTGGGTTTGTTTTGTTTTGGTTTTTTTTAATTGTGGTTTGTTTTTGTTTTTTGGGTTTTTTTAATGCTGTGCTACCTGAGTCTGTACCTTCCCTCTTGCGGGTGCCCTGTGCCTCCTCTGCCTTTGGCACCTGCAGAGTGTGTGTTTTAGAAGGTAAGGAAACTGGAAGTATTTTCTGTCATGCATCTAAAATAAGATTAAAATCTCCAGTTTAGGCTTCCAAATTTGAGTAGGGAGTTGAAAGAATCAGAACTACACCCCTTGGTTTTGGTACAAAATCCCAGTTTTCTTGTTTTTCAACAACAGATGCGCTTTCAGGTTTGGGTTTGCTGAAGGGAAGGAATTTTCCCTTTTTAAAACCACTTTTTACTTTCTTTTCCACACTGAGGAAATCAGGAGAAAAGCAGGAGAAAAAAACAGTTTAAACTTGCGGCAGGACTATTTCTGTAGGGGAGGAACAACCACAGGCTGGTGACCAAAGGGAGATTTCCCTTTGGAAACCTCTGGCAGGGCAGTGTTACTGCTCTTTCCAGGTGGCAGCTCCCTGTATCATCTCCCTGATCCTTTCTTTGCCAACATCTGCTCCACAGCCTGTGAAGTCACCAGAAGTTTTGCCCTTCATTTCTAAGGCTCTCAGATAATGTTTTGTACGCATGCAAACTAACGTGAGCAATAAATATCCTAAGTCTGCTTGGCTTTTTCCATCAAATGTGTCATTTAACTAACTCAATTAAATGAAACCCTTTCATTTTAGATGATGTTTAGATGATGCATATAATTGCCCTGAGTGCAGCTGTCCAGCTGGCAGGGAGGTTGTAAAAGATGTAAAACATATTAATAAAAACAAGACCCTCCTTGGGTTTGGACTCTGTAAAGGGATGGAAGGCCAGGGCATTGCATGGGGTTTGAAAACAGCCACAGGCACCAGGGCAGAAATCTCTTTCTTGACCTCTTCTGTCTTGAATTTTATCTCAAACTCATGGGATGTTCATAGAATATCCTGAGTTGGACCTACAGGGATCATTGAGTCCAACCCCTGGCCCTGCACAGGACACTCCAACAATCCCACCCTGTACCTGAGAGCGTTGTCTAAATGTTCCTTGAGCTCCGGCAGCCTTGGGGCCGTGACCACTCCCCTAAGGAGCTTGTTTAGTGCCCAACCACCCTCTAGGTGAAAAACCACTTCCTAATATCCAACAAAACCTCCTCTGACCCTGGAATGTTAGGGGGTTTTATCTCTTGGTTGGCAGCTCGGCGCAGCACAACCAGGGAAGGGATGGCTTTTGCACATCATGCCTGAAGGATGGGTGAGCCCTGGGCTCCTCCTTGCACAGTCATCTTGAAAAGAGCCTTTCTGGGATGCAGGAGGTGGCTGGTTGTTTTCCTGCCCCTGCCTTACACAGCCTGCACCAGGAGGACAGACAAGTGCTCCTTGCCACATCCCTGTGAACGGCTGTTGGCTCCCTCTTCCCTCTGTCCCCTCCAGCGCATCCATCTGCAGAGCAGAGCGATGTGAGGAGTGACTCCCTCTGCAAGGCAGGAATGTCTTTGGGAAGGGGCCAGCTCCGTGCGTATAATATTTCCATTAACTCTGTGAGTGAAAGCCCAGGCTTGGGGCCCAGGCTGTGCTGGAGTCACGATGCTCATCATTCATCACAGGGATATCAGCGAGGCTGGAGCACAGCGGCACCCGGGTGTGGAGCTCCCACCTGCTTTGAGAGTGGCAATGCCTTCCCGTGATGTGATGGCTTCCAGGACGGTGTCGCCCGGCCCTGAACTGTTCCTGAGCTCACTGTGGGGATGTGCTGAGGATGATCTGAGTAATGCCTAGTGCTGCCAACTTCCTACCACGGAGCTTCCTGGTGTGGTCCTGCTGCTCCAGGTCACCTGCTGCCATTCCTAGTGCTTCAGGGAAGTGACAGGAGTTCCCTGGCTTGCTAGGATTAGCTGGAGTTTCTTCTCCCAGGCGTGCAGAGAACACACATCTGGTCAGCAGGGACGTGCTTTTCCAGGACCCTCTTTTCTGCACCTAGTCTGTCCCAGCTGGAGCCAGGAATCCTTCGCCCCAGAGCTTTGCTGTGCTGACACATCCTCTCTAGCCACAACAGAGCAAATCCTGCTTGTTGTTTTTTTATTAATACTACTCAAAGCCAGAAAGTGCTTAATATTTCCCTTTTCCAAAGGGTTTGGGCCACATCAGGTCCTGCAGGGATGTGGCTGTGTTCTTTCCTTCCTGCGTGCACCAGAAGCCTTGGAGAGGGATTCAAGTGGGATGGGTTCCTTCTCCAGCTAAAATAAGAGCGATCCCACCCAGTTAACACTAGAAAATCACCCCTGCTTCCATGAAAAAGCATCTCCCACCTTACATGGGACCCTCCTTTCCAGCTCCATCTCAGGATCTGTAATGCCCACCAAGGATTGCTCCATTTGTAGAGCTTGACCTTGTCTGCTCAAGTAATATTTGAACCCCCCTAGCCCTCAGAATGCAGGAAAACAATCCCAGCACAACCTTCCCATGCTGTCACTTCCACTGACAGATCCCAGGTGATAAAGTTGCTGTGGTGGTTTTTTCGCCATTCTGTGGTCTGGAACACCTGAGTGTGGAAGAGGGACTTTTCTCCATCCACAAAATCTGCTGGAGCCCTCCAGGAAAGGATGGCCAAGGAGATTTTGATGCTCTCCCTCTGCCTCTTTGTAGCCCTGGTTGTTTTATTTTTCCTCTTGCCCTCTCTCTCCTGCAGCACAAAAGGACATTCTTGTCCCCAAGTATTTTTTTCTGCATATTTGCAGCGTGAGCAAAGCAGGAGGGGTGATGGCAAGGAGGGGGATTGAAAGGTTTGGGAAAAAGTCTCACACAGGGCTTAGTTTACAAGGGACAGCTGAATGTATAAAGCCTGTCTCCGAAGAGGGTTGTTAGGAGCTTTTCTGGCAGCATTTCCCCTCCTACCCCCAACCTTTGGCTAAGCTGCTCTGAGGGAAAAAAAGAACAGGGAAGGAGGGGAAGAATTTTTGAATGTTCCAAAAATCAGACCTCAAAAAAACCCCTACTGACAGACACAGTGAGGCTCATAGAGCTGAGCAAACCAACCTGGGGGAGTGGGTTGGGGGGCTCTGGGGAGGTGGGTGAAATGCTGCCAGTGGGGGTCAATCATTTCTGCATCCAAGATGTTTAATAGGGAAAATAATCCCAAAGAGGGACAAATGCCCCTGTCACACAATAAGGTGGTGGCTCGCTTGGCTGGGGATCCCAAGGCATTCCAGGCACAGAGTGCCCATAAAATTCACTATGAATCCCCATCCCAAACAGTTCTGTTGGGGACTGATTTCCCTTTGATGGCTCACAGAGCAGAGGATGGGTGCCAAGGTAAGATGCCTTTCCCAACAGATTCCTGGTAACTCCACCTCCCTCCTCTTTCCTTATCTGTGGTATGATTAAAACTCTTGATATTTCAATAATTGGGATTGGGTACCAAAAGTCTCTGTCTATACACATGGAATTGAAAATGCAATTTCTGGGATGCAGGAGGCTTTTGCTTTCTGGAAGTTCTATTCATAAGAATGAGAGATGCCTCACATCAGTAGCAGATTATTCCTCATCCTTGGGCTATGGGAAGCAAAAGGCCTGCTGTTAGCATAGGGCTTTTCCTCTGGTATTGATATCATCTCTGGGTCTCAGCAAGCCTTTCAACCTCAAGATTAACTTTCAGGCCTGTTGTGGTCACAGTATTTGATCTGGGGGCAATTCTTGGCCAACAGGGAGGACGCAGGAGGGTCTAAATGCTGCCCACCACCACCACTAAACATCTTTAATTAAAACATTAATCCATACAACCCTGATTTTTTCTAGTTGTCACACTGTAACATGTTTTCATCCTGTCCCATGGCAATATTGGTGCTGTGAAAACACAGTTTCTAAATCTGCGTTTCATTTGCACCCTGTGTGGGTGCGTGCACAGGTATGTGCACAGTACCTCAGCTGAGACAAGTGCTTATTGGAAACATGTTTGCTGGGAATTCCACATGGATCCCTCATTAAACACCATGGGGTGGAGGGAGGGATTGCTGCCTCAGGCTCTCTCTGCGAGATCTCTCAGCACCATATGCAATAAATATGGTTTTAATAAGCACTCATTAATGAGTGGACAATAACAGCTTTATTAAGCTTAAATTAAAGGCATGCTTGGAAACCTTAAGCTGATATTATATGGTGTAATGGAATATACTGGAATTTGGCTTTTTTTAAGGCAAGAGCAGGTCATTGAGGGGGGAAGGATGCATTCCCTGATGGTCTGGTCCTGCTCTAGGATCTGTGTTTGTCTGTGGAGCTTCTTTCAGTACTGGGGCACTGGAGCGTCCTTTGGAGGAGGGATCCAGTGTGATCCCTCACTATCCGGCCACTATTTCAGTGGGATGTTGGGGCAGGGTAAGAGAACTGGCTGAGGTTTCTGCAATATTGCCTAAGCCTTGCTTGCAATAGTAATTTGGGATGGGGGAGAGGTTTTAGCCCTGCTGTCCTGCCTATGGGATAGAACAGAGCCTCTTCCCCTCTATTCCCCTGTAGCATCCAAAGGAATACTCATTCCCTTGCAATAGCAGGGTGTTGCAATGCAATACTTGGGTCTTGTCGTGTCTCCATGGTGGGCATTGCGTGAAGACAGCCTGTTGCACACTGCTTTAATTCTTTGTGGGAGCTGGAGCTCCTTGAATTCTTCAATAAACAGCACTTGATTGCAGCTGCTTAACCCCTGTCTACCAAAATCATGGGGATGGATTTCATGCCCAGAGCTGTGTGTGGTATTGGGTTGAGAGTCTGGGATCAGGTACCTCTCCCATTATCCTTGAGTTTTGTAAGCAGTAAGTATGGAAAACAATCAAAGGACTAGGCATTGCTTTGGGACCCAAGGGAGCAGGCAGGAGTGAAGGATGTCAAAAAGGAATCCCACTCTTTATCAGCTGGTGATAAAACCATGGTAAAATAGCAATAACACCTGGGCACAAATGTTTAAAGTACATTAAGCACAGAGGTTTGGCTGGAAGAATCTCAGGATGACCTACAACGAACTCCCAAGCCATTGGAAAGCTATTTACTGTATCCTGTCCACTGCTGTTTTGCCATCCCTGCATCCTCCCTGTGACTGCTGAGCTCTGCAATTTCCTTTCCTAGAAAGGTTAGTTTACATTTTGTGCTTGCTCCTGCAGACTGGTTTTCAAGCCTGAAACCATCAGATCCAGTCCTTTCCAGGATATCCAGCCCATAAATTCATCTCCCTGGCTGTGCAGTGTTTGGGTCGTGTCTCCAAAGCTCTCTTTGTTTTGACAGAGCTGACTTTGGAGATGGGCCAATGCAGGTAAGCTCAGACCTTTCCTGTATCCAGATTGGATCCCTGCACAGAAAGGCATGCCAGGATTGCTGGTCATCCTGCTTCCAGACACCTCAGGGTGACCTAGGAAAATGACTCAGAGCTGGTATGAATCAGACCTTCCCCCAAGCCCAAAGCACAGGACTTTCATCAGCTCTGTTCTCTTAAATCCACGTCGTGTGTTCCTCTGACCAAGACCCTTTGAACTCCCTCTGCTCCTCTCCCAGTGCCTCGTAATCCTCCAAATCCCAGCTGGATCCCTAGCCAGCCCTTCCTGCCCTCTTCCAGTTTCTCTTACCATCTGGGCTGGCGTGCCTGTATATTGTTGCTTCATTGATTCTCCATCTATTTTTTTTTCAATTTACTTTTGAGAATTCACATCATTCCCATTTCCCTCTACTTCCTATAACTGGATGACCGTGTCTCCAGTGTTAAATACAAATTGTACTGAAGGATATACTTGTTAATTGAGCTAAGCAAGCCCAAGGTGTCACACGTTGTCTGAGCTCTGATTTCTCTTGCCAACTCTGAGGACACTTTGACATAGTGATGATGCTGTGAGAAGAGATTTGGGCAGTGAAGGGGTTCTGTCTGTTCCTTCTGACGTCTCTATCTTCTAATGGGACAAAATGAACCAGATTCCTCCCTGAATCCATCGGCTCCTTGCCAGTGGTGAACAGGATCCAGCAAAAAGGATTTGTTGAATTGGTTCCCTGAATATTCCACTTCATGGAGAAACTGGTTGTGTGTGTTTTAGTAAAAAGTATTGCTTCAAATTGGCTGGAAAGTATGAAATGTTTCTGCCCAATATTTCAGTGTTTGAGAGATAGGAAAGGAAAAATGGGTTCAAGCTGAAAGAGGGGAAATTTAGGATAAATATACACAAATTCTTCCCTGTGAGGTTGGTGAGGCCCCGGCACAGGTTGCCCAGGGAAGCTGTGGCTGCCCCATCCCTGGAAGTGTCCAAGGCCAGGTTGGACGGGGCTTGGAGCAAGCTGGTCTAGTGGAAGGTGTCCCTGCCCATGGCAGGGAATGGAATGAGATGACTAATGTCCCTTCCAACTCAACCCGGTCTGTTATTCTATGAAATGTGACTGGGGGAGCTGAAAACAACAGAAAAAAGTAATTTTGGGCTGAAGCTATTTGTATTGCTGTTTTAGACTAGATTTTGAGGATATTCTTAGTGTTGTGGTGAAGTGGAGTTTATTTACTTGGGTTCCTGTGCTTGAAATTGGGCTGTTGTCCTGCTGTAGCCTAAAATGTGGGGGACCTATGTGTTTAGCTCTTCAGTGCCAGTCAAAATGTGGATGTTAAATCCAGTACCTCTTACCTCTTGTGGACTTTTCTGCACACAAACCAGGCTAAAGGCGATTTGCCTCAAAACTTATTCAAGAAAAACAAACTTCTCGCCTCTGCATTTACAAGCTCTTTGCTCCACACAAGATAAATATTTGGCTCCAGCAGAAAAGCCGCAGTAGGGAATGATATCCCTAAACAGTTTTGCTGTGTAGACGTGGCATTAGACTCTTCAGAGATAATAAAATAAATATTATATATAAAAACATCCTCATGGCTGGGTTTTTCCCTCTTCCAATTTTCTTATGAATCAATGGAAGCTTAGGGAGGCTCTGAAATATTAGCCGGAGGCTTCAAAGAGATCAAAACCCCTGTGCAGGGTGCTGTGCAAATACCACAAAATCCTTCTCCCTTCTCTGAAGAGGGAGCAGGTAGGAAAAAGGGGGATTTACAGCCACTTTCTCATCTCAAAGGATGCCAGGGCAGGGCTTGGCTGTGTGACAAAGCCCTGAAGCGTGAACACACTCCCAAAGTTTTTTCTCCAGGTATCTCCATAAGGCCAGGGGCCAAAATAGTGAGAAGTGAGAACAACTGGCTTGCGAGTGGGACGTTTTGTGTGTACTCATGCCTTTAGGGCCATGTTCACTGCAAGAAGAGCTTCTGCATTTTCTTGAGCTTTGTTAGGACAGCTCTAAGTGGGATTTAATTCCCAGTCCAGAATGGGCAGGATGGGTCTGAGGGTTTCCTGGTACACTTGGGGTTAACTGTGAAGGCTGAGCTTCAGAAGTTACTTGAAGTCTTTCTTCATATAGTCACTTTTTCCTGGCAACTTTAGCATTTATCACTCCATTTCTCCCTGATCAAGAAGTATTGTGCAAGCCATTGGGGCAGCACATGGCTCATGGGATATTGGGATCAGGACCTGCTTAAATATTAAATTAGCAGCCTCTTCCCATGTAAACATCCCAAAGTACTTTGCAGAATCCAGACCTGGAGGATGAGGATGTCTGAGCAGAGGATGGAGGTTATGGACCTCGAATAGTGCAGAAGAAGACATGATTTAGGGCCAGGCTGCAGTACTCTACCTGTCTGACCCCTCTGAGGAAACATCTCCCCAGGACAGAGCTGGAGTTTAGATCTCTCCTCAAAAGGGAACTTGCTAAACCGAAACAACATTGGGAATCCTGGTGGGATTCAAACCTTTGGCATCAGCATGTCTAAGGATTGGAAAGCTGATGATTAGATAACAGTAAACCATCCTTGTTTTACTCTGGCTTTGATCAATAGGGGAATGAAGCACACCAGGTTCCTGGGCTGAGGGGAGAATGGGGCTTGTGATTAAATGAAGCCTTGGATTATTGCAGTACCCGATCTTACACCAGGGTTTGCTCCTGGTTTTGGGAAGTCTGACTCCCTGTGTGCTTCAGTTTCCCCAGTGCTGTTGCTTTGCTGGTTCAGTGCCCCCCTCCCCTGCAGTGCTGCCTCCACCCCTGGGGGCCCTGCACAGGAAGGACATGGAGCTGCTGGAGCGAGTCTGGAGGAGGCACCAAGACGATCAGAGGGCTGGAGCAGCTCTGCTGGGAGGAAAGGCTGAGAGACTTGGGATTGTTCAGCATGGAGAAGAGAAGCTTCAGGGTGACCTAATTGTGGCCTTCCAGGACCTGAAGGAGCTGACAGGAAAGACAGAGAGAGATTATTGACAAGGGTGACAGGACAAGGAGAAATGACTTCAAATTGGCAGAGAGGAGGTTTAGATTGGATTTTAGGAAAAAGTTTTTCCCTGTAAGGGTGGTGAGGCCCTGGCACAGGTTGCCCAAGAAGCTGTGGCTGCCCCATCCCCGGAAGTGTCCAAGACCAGGTTGGACGGGGCTTGGAGCAATGTGGGATAGTGGGAGGTGTCCCTGCCCCTGGCAGGGAGTGGAACTGGATCTTTCAGTTCCCTTCCAACCCAAACCATTCTGGGATTTTATGAAAAAGTATCTTGACGAGCATCTCACTTGCCTCTTGCTCTGGAGGGACCCAGTGGGGACTGGGAGTCTCCAGGGCTCCAGCAACTTTATTTAGATTAGGAGAGTGTCTGCAAGGGATTTGGAGAGCCCATAACCCGCCGTCTCTAGGCTGATGTTCTCCAGCCAGGATTGCAGCAGTTTGCCTTGTACCTTGTTGAATCTCCTGAGATGGAGGATTGGGTGAGGTTGATGCCCTGCAGGAGGTGGGGTGCTCCTGTTGGAACCCCGAGCCTTTGGAGAGGAGAGCTGAGGCTGGGTGGGCAGAGGGCCACTGTGGGTGCCAGGGCCTCCTGAATCCTAATCCTGGCTTTGGTATAAACTTACTCCATGACTCTGTGTCCTGCTTTTTTCATCTGCAAACACCCACCTCTCAGGGATGCTGGATGGATTAAGGAGCTGCTGGATTCCTTCCTGGTGGAATATGATGGTCCTATACCTGCAGGTCCCTCCTCCAGCCCTCCAGCCCTGCTTTGCTCATGCCAAAATGAGACGCTCCCACACCAATCCTACCCAGATTTCCCTTGTGCTGTTTTTTCTGTGAAATAGGGGAAGGAAAGGGAGAAGAAAGATGTTTTTATTGCCTTTTTCCTCAATACCCCCAAACCAGTGATCAGGATTTTCCAGTTGACTCTCAACTAAAAAATGTCCTCAAATTGAAGCTGTTTCTGCTCAAAGACATTGACTGAAAATGTCAACCTCATCCCACAGATTTTTCTGCTGCAGCAGACACCCCAGAAAAGGGGGAAAGGGAACGAGCAACAAGGAGAAGGGAAAACAATAAGAATGAAAGAGAAAAATGGGATTTAAACATTTCTGATTCAGCTTGTTGAGGGGGGAACACAGCCAACCTCTTTGATCTCTTCTGGTGCTGATGTTCTTATCTCCAGAAAAGATATTCCTGTTTCCTGCCTTGTTACGTACTTGGAAAGTCCATCCCTGTCTGAAGTGGTCTCTAGCTTGGGCTGCTGTGTTTTGCCTTGTTGCTAAGCTTGTCTCATGCTTGGTTAATGCCTGATGAGATCATGGTGCCATTTAGCATTTCATGGCTAATTCAGGATTATTCATTAGAAAAATCAAAACCAAGCAGGTGTATTCAGAGCCTGCCTCCATGGAAAGAAGAAAAACAACAACTCTGAGAAACGCCATGAATTATTCAGGGGAGACCAGAGGGCTGCTTGAGCTGGGAGAGGTGGAAATTTCTTTTCAGAACAGCTGAATCTAAAGCTTTTCATGCCATTAACCCTGCAAATGTGGGTGGTTGAGTCAGTCTTAGTGAAGATAGACTTCTGTTCTTGAACAGAGCGCCGGGAAGGGGGATTTGGAGGAAGGATGTGTGTGTTTATATTATATGGTGGGTTAGTGGAGGCAAGAGCAGAAGAGTTGGAGAGCAGTGTGGGGTTTGTGCCCACCTCTGTAGGCACAGAGGTCTTGTCCTTCCTCCTTTGTGAGGAACTGAGCTGTTTTCTGTCTGATCTGAGGCAGAAAATGTGGGATAAACCCAACGAAGCTTTAAAGAGCTGCCTGTTTGGGGGTAGATGTTGATGTCACCCCACATGGTTGTGGGAGTCCCTCTTGTTGCTGCCTTCAACAGCACAACTACTGGAATGTTCTGGAGCAGATTTGTGGAGTCTAACTGTCCTTGTGACACATTCTGGTGGTCTCATGAACATGACCATGCTCAAGAATGACCTTTGGATCCTTCTCCAAGCAGACTAAAACCATAATCTTATATGTCTTTGCTCTTACGGAGATGCCTGAATGCAAAGTTAAGGTGCTGCCTGTCCAGGGAAGATGTTCTTTTCTTATGTGAATGCTTAAAAGGGAAATGTTGACTCTTGGCAGGAAAAAAAAAATAGGTATTTGAGACAAAACTTGATCAAAATGATATTTTTCAATTTTCAGGGTTTGATCTTTTCGTTTTCCTATGAAACAAATCCAACACTTTCGAGGAAATCAAATGCTCTTGGGGAACTTTCTTCAGTTAAATAAAAAGCACAATCTTCCCTTGGAAAAATGGTTTAATCGACATTTTTTAAGACGTCCTAGCAGGGATTTTTGCAGTTCAGCCTAAAGGGAGGAAGTTCTGTAGAAGAAACATGGAGCAAAGGAGATCTTGGGAACTCCAGGACAGTGGAACATTATCAGACTGTACTTACAGCTCTTGCATTTAGTCTTGAATTCTCCCGGTGATTTTCTTTCTGGAGGGTTCGGACTGGTGCCTGTAAATCCCAGGGGTAAATCCCAGCCTGGGGAACTGTAAGCTTTGCCACATTCATTCCATGAGACTTAGGGCTGGTTTAAAGGGGTGGATTATTCCTGGGGGGTGAATGGGAGCAGAGTCTCCCCAGAAATGCTGTGCAGTGGGATGGGAGTACAGGGAATAGGAATGGAGCAGGATTTTACACACTGGAGTGTGGATCTGCAGCTCTCCTGTGCACAGGAGCATGGGCCGATCTCATCCCCTGCAGCTGCTCAGAGTCATTCAAGGATGACAAGCGTGAAAATTTGTGGTTTATTAACTCTACAGGCTGGAGATGCTTGAATTTTCCACACTGTTCATTGGACCCTTGTTGTTGTTTTCACTATAAACCGCTTTCACCCCAGTGGAGGGACTGAGGTGTGGCACTTTGCAGCTAACCTGGAAGGACTTGCCGTGTGTCTTCTTTTAATTTAGATTTAATCACAGAATCCCAGAATGGTTTGGGTTGGGAAGGAACCTTAAAGTTCATCCAGTCCCACCCCTTGCCATGGGCAGGGACACCTTCCGCTAGACCAGGTTGCTCCAACCTGACCTTGGACACTTCCAGGGATGGAGCAGCCCCAGCTTCTCTGGGCAACCTGTGCTGGTTTTATTGAAGTCTTGAAAATCATTTAAAGGGAGGAGAAAGATTCCCCAAAATAGAAGGACCTCAGAGCAATGTGAAGGAAAGGAGAGAAAAAAATACAGATTAAGATCCTGCTCATGCTTGGAAGAGAGACACCAGCACTACTAGTGCCTTTTCTTCCTGAACAATCTCATCCACTGTGCCTCACTCTAAAGTTCAGATGAACCTAAAAGCATATTTCTTGGCTTATATAACTTAAATCACTTTGCTCCATGGGGTTGCTTTGTGGTTCTCTGGGTCTTGATGCAGAAATATGTGTAGGAAGGGGAAAGGGGGGGGGTGAGTATGTCTGGATTTTATCTCTGCACCTCTATTTTACACCCAATTTGTGCAGGGACAGATGCAGAAATAAATGCACAGTAAGTGGAAGGTCTTTCCAATCCCTTTTCTTCTTCCTAAATATATGAACCCAACATATACATGCTCTTATTAGGGGAAGGTTTAACCTTGCTTTTTTCTTTCTGACAAATAGTAAATTCACTAAAAAATGTGGTGGAGAAATGACTCACAAATTCCAGTCTCATTTGGCAAGTACATTTTGGCCAGAAAGGGGTCTTTTTTTTTTTTTTTTTTTAATGTAGAAATATTTTGCTTTGACATTTTCAAAATAAACCCTTTTGACCTTTCTCTTTGTACAGGGGATTTTCAAGAATTGAGCAAATTAAGAGAATAAAATGTTCTACTAAATTAAAAGAATAAACTACCAAATTAAGAGAATGAATCAAAGTGAAACAAAATGCTGGTTTAAATCAGTGAAAATATTAAGTTGACCCAGTTTTATTTATATTTGGCTTTTTCTCCTGAAAACTCTCCCGAGAGTCAGTTATTTTTGACCCAAACTGCAAGTTTCTCCTGCTTTATTTGTTTTCCTTCCCCTTCTTTAACCACTGAGGTCACAAACCTCTTATGTTCAGCAGAAAAGCTGCTCTCAAATTATAGTCATGAACTCTTCCCTTTCTTACTTCTCCAAGAAAATCCAGCTTGGTCACAATTCCATGTTTTAACTTCTTTTCTGACTGGGCAAACCCCCTTTAGGGGCAATAATGGTTAAAAAAATTAATAGTAATTAAAAATTACTCCTGGTTATAGGTGCTACCTTCAAATTAGTGGATATTTCTGGATATTTCCCAAATATTTTGGATGAGACTTGGAGCAACATGGGCTGATGGAAGGTGTTCCAAGGGGTTTGACTAGATGAGTTTTAAGGTCACTTCCAACCATTTTGGGATTCTAGGATTTACCTCCCGGGTCTCTGCTTGTTCCAGGGCTGGTTTGGAGGCTGTTGGAACATTTCATCCCCAATCCCTGGGGTGTAATTCCAGTCAGGTTTCCTCTGGGCAGCATCCCCTGACTTAGCCCCTAGGCCAACCCAGCCCCACGCCTGCTTTAAATCAGCCCAGCCCAGGGAAGTGGGGTGATGTCAATCCTGTTGAGCTGCCAATCCACCTTTGGAGTCCACCCAAATTCCCCCGCTCCACCTCCTTCCCTGCCAATTCCCACACCCCAGGTTTGGATGCAAAGGGCAAGTGACACCCATGTCCAAGTCATGCGTCGCAGGGATGAACAAAGCTCAGTCTCCAGCCCATCTGTGCTTCCCACATTCCCAAACTTTACGTGAAGAGAGACTAAAAATTGTATTATAAACTGGAGCTGATGCTGCCATCTCATTAAAGCTCAACCTCTGCTCAGAGTGAGCTCCAGACCAACCCCCCCCTGTGGCATCTGCACCTCTTTAAGGGAGGCTAAAGCTCTCTTCCCAAGTGCCTGCTGACTCCAAGGACCCACTGGAAAACCTTGGTTTGACAGAATTTTCAGGAAGTCTTAAATTCTGCCTTCTGCGAGGTTTCCCGGGTCAGGTACACAAGGCCTGACTTGTGTGAATAATGGTTTCTGTGGTTTGCAGGCAGCTCCTAAAAGCTTAATAATTAAGAAAGTGCTTGTGGCTCAGTCCAAATAATTCTGTTGATTTTTCTCAGCTAGTAAAAAATCTGAAGGGTTTCTTATCGAATCAAGACTTGCTTTGGTTCATAGGGGATTTTTTGTTTCCATTCCCATTCTTTCAACTAAATTTAAAAGGTGAAGATCTCAAAGTGGCAATCTCCTTGGAACGGGAAAACCATGGAGGAACCAACTCTGTGCCTGACTTGGCTGAAAAAATTCAAGGGGACTATTTTTACTTCCTCCAAATTGTTTCCTTTTGGAACGGTTTGCAAAACCAGCCTGAAGTTGTGCTATTTATGGATCTTTGAGAATTCAGGGGAAAATGGCATACAGGTGTACCCAGGATAGGTGCAGCCTAACTTTATTTCTCATTGTCGGTCTCCTGGTATCAGCGATATTCTGGTGGTGCAGCAAACCCTGTGTGTGCTGGTGGAGGGGTGGCCGTGAGTGCTGTGCCACCCATATTTTGGGTGATTTTCCTGGCCTTTCCTGTTTTTCTGTCTAGGCTGGCAGGAGAAGAGCATTCTGCTGTGGCTGGGAGCTGCTGGGAAGATGAAAAACAAGGGAAACTTTTACTGGTGACTCGAGGCATCCAAAAAAAATATCACTTGCATAGTGATTTGGAGACAGAGGTGTGTTCGGTACCAGGCAGCTCAATGGTGCCATTCATGTGGAAGCCCTTTTCAGGGAAGGGCTCTGTGCTTCTAGATGGGAAAGAAGAGGTGGCACAGCTGAGGAACAGCCCTGGTCTCACCCCTGCTTTATCCTTGTCCTCTCTGCTCAGATGCTGGAGCAGCCTGGAAGGAGGTAAATGGAGCCAGACCCTGCCAGGTGTCCAGGGAAGGGAGCACATGAATCCCTGGGCTATGGAAGCAAAGCAAGAACCAGAGAAGGTGTTTCACCTCTCCAGCCCTGCCTGTGTGGATTAAACCCTTGCAGGCACTATGATACCTTTTACAAGGTTATATAGTGACAGGACAAGGGGGAAAGACTTCCCACTGCCAGAGGGCAGGGTTAGATGGAATACTGGGGAGAAATTCTTCCCTGTGAGGGAGGTAAGGCCCTGGCACAGATTGCCCAGAGAAGATGTGGCTGCCCCATCCCTGGAAGTGTCCACGGCCAGGTTGGACAGGGCTTGGAGCAACCTGGGCTAGTGGAAGGTGTCTCTGCCCGTGGCAGGGAGTGGAATGAGATGGGCTTTCAGTTCCTTCCCAACCCAAACCATTCTGGGTTAATAAAGCCAAGATCTGAATTTGGGTTCCACAGGACAATAGAGATGAAACAATGCTTAGTTGTTAGAAGTCAAACAGGCGGCTGGAGAGAGGTCCTGCACAGAGCAGCCTCCAGGTGAGATTATCTGCAAGGCAAAATCCTTTGAATATTCGGATCCTTGGCTGGAGTCAGGTGGAAAGGGAGCTGGACAGACTATTTCGCACCCAACCTCCTGAGTGGAGCAGCAGATTCATTTTAGCTGAACTTAAACTGTGAATTACCACCTCCCTGCCAGCTGACATCCAACAATATGCCAGCCAGCGCCACGTTAACCCTCGCTCAGAACCACGTTCTATCAGTCCTGACCCTATCCCAGAATGTGCCACCTTCAGTGTATAATTAATTATCTGTGTCTTTATCAGCCTACAAAAAAGAGGGAGGTGACTTTGGAAAGCAACAGGTACCTTTGGCAGTGATTAGAATCATGAAACATTTTTCAGTGGGATCTTCCTTTAGATCCAAAAGCTTCTGCAACAGAGCTAAAGCTGCACCTGGCAGGAATGAAGGAATTAATCTGGACTGGAATTAATCTGGAGATGGAAACAATTTGCCTTTCAAGCAGAGGGAGGAGGAGGACAAGATGAGAGGGATCCTAAGGGGGTGGAGGGGTAGGGGAGGAGGAAATACTATTTTCAAATGGATGTTTTCTGTTAAAAATGCCCAAACTGGATATTTCTCCTGTTGCAAGGTTCTGGTAGATTCTTTTTAAAGGAAGTCTGAAATCTTTTAAAAAGAAATATCAAAGGAAACATTTTTTTTCTTTCTCTGACGTTTTTCACAAAAGCAAAATATATTTCTCGACAGACTGCAAAGTGACCCAGCTCCTCAATCCAAATGTAAATGGACGTTTAGGAGCACTTACCAACACATCAAAGAGCTCTAGGCCAGGCTTTTCTTTTCCACTTCTGCAGCCACTGCTGTTCCCGATAAGACATGTGAAAATAGAGGAGGGAAAATGACTCCTTGTGGGGGGTTTTTTGGTACTATTGCTGTTCTACATCCCTTTTTCTGAGTATTTTTGCTGGCTGAAATGGCAGGGTTTATGATGGTGAAGATTTTGGCTGTGATTTGGGTGGTTTTGCTTTTAGGAGCCTTTGAAAAATTCTCTTTGAGAGTGTTGAAGAAGATGGAGTGGGAAGCCCTGTCACATTTGCATTGCACCATTGGCAACCTTTCCCATATCCCAGGAAAAGCAAGACCAGAGCAGGATGCAAAAGGACAAGCACGAAGTGTCTCCAAAATGTCCTAGTGCTGCCAAATTGCTGGGAGAGGAGATGTCTGCATTAATTTTGCACTGGAGGGAGAGATGGAGAAGACCCATCATGTATTGCTGGAGTCTGGAAACACTTGCAGGGCAGGCAGGAAAAATGGGCAGCAACATGAACATTTGATCATGTTTCATGAAAATTCATGGGAATACTATGCTCTGGGACAATTTTTTTTCCTCTCAACCCCCACCTTTTGTCAGAGGGATGCTATGACTTGGAAATAATTGGAGCAGTTTTAAATCACAGTGTGGGGAGTTTATTTTGAGTCGCTCCAAGTGCACTGGGAGGGTTTGTGCTCCTTGGTACTGGAATGGGAGCAGCCTGTAAACCCACATTCCACAACTCCTGTAGAGGAACCATCATCATTAAAACATCCCTCTCTCCTTCCCAGGGATAGTCTTCTGCAACTCCTTATCAGCCATTCCAGTTAAGCTGAACTCCAAGCTCATGCCAAAGGACCTTTGCTGTGTCTGGCAGGGATTAGGCAGAGGCTGTCCCTAAAAATCATGGAGATTGACATTTCAAAGTACCCATTTTTTGTTATTTTTTTTCCTCTTCACACCAATGATATTAGAAAGACCAAAAATAGGTCTCTTTTAAGGGGGAAAAAAGCCAGTCAGGAGTTTGTGTGAAGTCCTATTTGCTCTAATTTGCCTGACCTTGTGCCTGATGTTTTTACCAAGTGCTGAAAGGAGAGCTGGACTTAACTGAGCACTTTTTCCAGAGTATGGAATCTCCTTTGTTTCGTGTGTGTGTGTGCGTGTGTGTCTGTGTGTGTTTGTGTGTGTGTTTGTGTGTGTGTTTGTGTGTGTGTGTGTATGCATATGTATGGATATATATATAGTTTTTATAGCATTACATGCAGCACAGGACATCAAACCCCACGTCATTTGTTTCCCTTCCTAATGCCTTATCTCTTGAACTATTCAAAAAATGCAGTTGCTGTTTGTGCTGTGGATGGATGGAAAGCTTCTCCTGTCCAGCTCCTCTGTGGTAGCTGTAACATTTTCATGTCCATTAGCTACTAATATCAAAGAGGGGCCAGGAGCTCTGGGGCCATCTAAGGAAGATCCAGCTCATGGTACCTGTGAGCAGCCATGTGAAATAATTCTTGCAGGAGGGAGGGTGATGGTCCCTAAATCCACACTAGTCCACACAAAAAGCCTTGCAGTGATATCTGAAAATCATTCCTGGGACAAGTTTCCAAATTGCTAAACCCTAAATCCCACTAGGATTAAAGGCTCTGAGGCATTTGGGAAAATCTTACCCTTTGGCAGCCAGAGAGCCACGATTTTAGGTTGTATCCTCAAGCCTTAGCAAAGGATTCCCTTCATCATCATTCTGGCCAAACCCCATCTGCTCCAGGCACTGCAGTGGTTGGCCTGGTCCATTTGTCTCTGTCTAAAGCAACAATCCATTACACGGGAATTTGCTTCCCAAGATGAGTTCTGATGCCAGAACAAAATATTTTTGGTTTTTCTCTGTTCATTTTTTCAACAAAGAGCTGAAAAACTTGAAGGAAAGGGGGAAAAATGTTAATCAAACTTTGCCGTGAGAAGAAGATGTAATTTCCTGAGCAGGTTAGAGATGTTGGATGGATCCAGGCAGTTTTCCAAGTTGTTGAGGACTAGACTAGGACATAGTCATGTCACTAACTATATATAGGACATATATATGAATAACCAGGTCTAGTGGAAGGTTCCCTGCTCATGGTAGGGGGTTGGAACTGGATGATCTTTAAGGTCCCTTCCAACCCAAATCATCGTATGATTCCATGATTATATGGCATTGTTTTGGTATAAAAATTAGGTTTTCACAGCTGCCTGGTCTTCAGGCTTTGGTTTGGGACAGAGAGTGCAGCTCATACTCCTCAAGGATCCCCCCTAGACATCATTCCTGATATCCCCTCATGGAAGGGCCAGGAGATGTGCCTGCCCCAGAAACCTACCCAGGGATACACAGAGATGTGACCAGCAGTCTGGGAAGTCCTTTTTCCCAGCCCCATCAAGCTCTGATGGTACCAAGGATCTGCTTTTATCTCTGTGGGTATTAACGCCACTATAAACTTGATAATGCTGCAGTTCCCATAAAATCTGAGAGGTGGGACTCCCAGGGAACAGACACTTCCCAGCCTGGTGCCCCATATGGAAATAGCGCAGAGGGGGTTTTTTTGTAGCGGCCACAACTGCAATTTAAAGAGAGAAAGAGAGGTATTCCAACTATTTTGTCTTTAAAAGGAAATACTGAATAACTTATGGATAAGACATTAACCTGGGCCTCAACCACTGTGGTTGTTAAAGAGCCCTTGGCACTACTTGCAAGAGGGGAGGTGGAGGGTGTTAGTCTTGGATTCCTGCCTAGATTCCAGTTTAAGGAAATGCATCCCAAGTACCTGAAGTTCCACCTGCATTTTAACTGGGTCTGTGTTGCCAACCGTGGATCCATAGGGATGAATTTCTCTGCCCTTCCCCAGTGCTACCAGTGAGAAAATAGGAGCCACTTTATCATGATCAGCTGGGAATCTGACATTCCTCCTGTTGGGAGAAGCAAACTGCTTGCTTTTGGGGTAGAGTTTATGGTTTAGATCTCAAGCCTTTATCTTTAGGCTGATTGAGAGGTGGAACAGGTCTTGTGGTGGAAACCTGGGATGCTTAGTTATCAAAAATAGAGGGAGAAAGGGACTAGCAGGGGTGGGAGGACCCAACATGCCCACTGCAGTCACATCCCTATTTTCTAATGTAGGAGATGCTCTTGGACCTTCATATCTACTCCAGGCTGCCAAAACAGTGTTTAATTACCCTTCCAGAGGTTGTTATCACTAACAACTGATCATTTAAATGGGATAAATACCCATTCCCTCCTACAGCAGGATCCTGCTGCTGCTGCATTCCAGCCCTAAGGAGGCCATGTTGAATCCATAGAAAAGAATGATCCCTGTAAAACAAGTTAAAAACAATCCTCCTGGGTGGAAAATAAGGATATTTTAAGTTATTTTATTTTGGGGGGTTTTAAAGATAACATGCTACCAGCGCGTGAAAGAGCATCATTTTTCCTCTCTGGGAGTTAGTTATGATCCTAATCCTGCTCCACCCAGCATGTTACAGATTGTGAGGCTTTTCAGTGAAACTATTATTGCTTTAAAAAGCAGATCAAATCCCATTTCCCCACCCTTTTTTTTCACTTCATCTACTCTGCAGCCCAGCACTGGTATATTTTAATGGCAGGAATTGCTTTACCTTCATTCCATTCCCACAAATCCAGCTCAGGTTCTGGAGCATGCAGGGAACTGTAAATTTGAGAGACACTTTGTATTTGGATATAAATATTTTTCGCACTTTGGCAAAGCGTATTACACCTTGTAATGATCTGCTGTCCTCTGTTATCCCAGTTTTGCATTTCAAAGCCACCCCCAAAGGAAGTTTCCCGATGCTCAGGGGAGTGGTGATGCTGCTGTCCTAGTTTGGCAAATGACAATTTCAACATTAAATGAGGCTATTGAATATCAGGTGGTGCAGAGATGGATCTGGCTATGTCTCCGGAGCAGGGAATGGTGGGTTTTAACAGGCACATCCTTTGTTTGATGGGGCAAATTTACTGTGAGGGTGTTGAGGCCCTGGCACAGATTGCTCAGAGAAGCTTTGGATGCCCCATCCCTGGATGTGTTCAAGGCCAGGCTGGATGGGGCTTGGAGCAACCTGGTCTAGTGGAAGGTGTCCCTGCCCATGGCAGGGGGGTGGAACAAGATGAGCTTTGAGGTCCCTTCCAACCCAAAACATTCTGGGATTCTGTGATATGACAGACGAAGAATTTTATTGAAAGGGGTGCTTATGAGACTGGAAGCAATGGGGTATTTCTTGTCTCTGCTGAGACCTGTGGCAAAACCTGTGCCGTTTTTGAGGAAGCCAAAATTTAAAGGTTTTTTATGGCATTTCAGACAAAAGACTTAGTGGCTGAGTTGAAGGAATGGCTCCTCAAGAGCCTCCAGCCTTCACGGAAGCTCAGCTGTAGTAGCGTAGTGAATGGTAGAGTAGTGCATGGAATGTAGTTCTTATTGCTCCACCATGATGGCAACCCCTGAATCCCTGTCCCTGACCAGTCCATCCTCCTCCTCACTTGCGGTAGGAAAGTGTCTCCCATCCTCCTGACACCTCTGCAGAAGGATATCTCCAACTCATGAACTATTTAGCAGCTGGACATCACAAGGTAGTGGCAGTGCCTGCCCAGGCTTTCCCATTCCCATGTCACAGAATTCCTGCTGAATTAGAGCTGTATGGCTGCGCAGAAAAGAAATAGGGCTTCGTGGACCCAGCCCTGGCTGGTAGACTGTGAAAGTCTGGAGGGAAGCCAGTTTTACCCATGACATGCACAAGTGTCCCTCTTCATCCATCTCTTTTCCTTGTTTTGGGACCCTCTTGTTATTTGTAATAAGTTGTACATGTTTTAATCCATCAGGCACATGCTGCAGGATTCCTGCCCATTGAGGGGACTCATGGATTGACTACAGATGGAAAACATCAGAGTTAAGTAGCAATAGCCACAACTTACAACAGAGTTTGTAGGGAAGTGGAGATTGGTGCCAGGATGGAGGAGAGGGAATTGTGTTCTTTTGCAGCCAAGACAAGTGGGGAGTTTGTGAGACCCAGTGTTTTCGTTGCTTGTGAGTCAAGCAGGTCCTTGGGGTGTAGGGTTGGAGAGGGAAAAACACTAATAACGCAGATGGAACTCCCAGTATGGGGATTAATTCAGCACAAGGAGAAGGGAGAAAAACCTCTGGCAGTAGAGATGCTGCTCCAAAGAGGAGTTGTGCAGGCGAAGGGGATGGTGGGGATGGCTGTGGGAGATCTCCATGCATATCCCTGTGTTGTTGCAGGGCAGCCTGATCCCAGCTGGATGTAAAGGGCACCATGGGCTACAAAGAGTGATGCTGTGCAGAGGAATGGGAACTCAGAGAAAGATTTAAAGCTGGTATGAAATACCATACGGCTCAGGTACTCTGCTTTGAGCTCCTGCTGATCTTGCATGCACACACAAGCCCTGAAATGTAGGATCTTTCCAAAGACCGAGCATAGCGTGGATGGGGCATGGTACCCATGGATGGTGTCCCTGCCGATCTGAATAAAGTCCTGGTCCAGATGAGACTGGAAGCATGTTTACTTCTTAAAGAGGAGCTCATAAATGAACCTGGGCTCCTGGAAGACAGAGGAATAACCAGTTTGTGTGTGCAAGAGAGAAAACACCTTTGGGCAAAGCACATCTTTTGGTGAGTCTGCCTGTCCTGAGCCATCCCATGGGATAAGGGAGCAGGGATGTCTGGGGATGGATCCCCATAAGAGGAGATTAATTTATGCTCATGTAGGAGGTGGCACATTTAGGAGCAGGTTGGGCTGTGTCTGGTCCAAGCTGACATTGCTTTAAGACTAGAATAGGTTTACATTTTCCACCTTCAAGGCAATCACAGAGGAAAGAGATTGTCTCATTTTTTCATGAACATATATCTCATCTCTGAGTTGCCAAGGCAACACTGTATATGTTTGCAGGCTGGAAGGATCTGGGAATGGAAAATGAAGCCAGGGAGTGGACTGAGGAGAGAAGTCCAGCAGGAATTTTCCCCTGGTCTTTTGCGGCTGATTGGTTCACACTAATTTACGCCGCTCTCCTGGGATTAGTCATCAAACCTGAGATTTTAATTTTTGTTATTTTAAATCAACCACAGTTGCTCCTAGGAGGCCGTTTTTCATGTTGAAATTAACCTCATGGAGATGTAGCTCCAGGATGGGAGCCAGCAGGGAGGGTAATTCTATAGAAACACAAACAAGGTACAACATCTTGCTCTGCCAGCTGGTGGAAAGCTGAGCCCCCAGGGAGCTCTGTGGAAGTGCAGCCTGACCCTTCCAGTCTGATGGGAGGCACCAGCATACCTGGATTTTCCCCATGGCCACTCAGTGCATGATAGTGGCTTGTGTGTTGCTTCTGGTTGCAGCCCTGAGAATCCTGTGGCACCAGGGAAGGTTCTTTTCCTCCCAGATCTGGGGTCGTAATTTCCCAAGGGATCTTGCTGACTCTGTGAGTTTGCAAGCACATGCAGAGAGATGGATACTGCCCCAGACGTGCAGCATCCTTTTGGCAGAAGAGGGGAGTGAGCTCTGGAGGACATGGAAGCGGTTTTGTGGATGCCTTAAAGAGCTGAAGAAGCACATTAATGAGAATAATTAGTATCTCCATGTTCAGACACACTGCATCACTCAGAAAGTCCATGGCAGCTTTCCGTCTGCTCTAGAGAGGTGGTTTTTTTGATTGCAGCTTTTAAATTCTTAATGATTTTAAGATTTATTCTTTATTACTGTGAGGGTGGCGAGGCTCTGTCACAGGTTCCCAGAGAGGCTGTGGCTGCCCCATCCCTGGATGTGTTCAAGGCCAGGTTGGAGCAAGCTGGTCTAGTGGAAGGTGTCCCTGCCCATGGCAGGGGGTGGAATGAGATGAGCTTTTAAGGGTCCTTTCCAACCCAATCCGTTCTGGCATTGTATCTTGCAGACTGTATTGTTCTGGTAGGGACAGAGCTAGAGTCATAACCACACAAACACCTCCTATCCATCCTTCCCATCACTTTTCCCCTAAATCCACCCAGCACTTTGCCCCTCCATGGACTGTGTGTACAGTGAAAAGCCCCTTCATCTCTTCAAAGCATTTTTGGGGTTTCCTCCAGCAGAACTGACCTTTTCTCTACCTCTTCCCCTATGCACCTCTGCATGTAAAAGGAAATTTGTACTGGAACTTCAAAACACTTGGCAGGGGGTTGGGATTTTTAGCTTCCCCCAGCTTTTTTCATTTTGAGCAAATAAATAAAGCAAGAACTTCACAAGGAAAAGGAAAGCAGCAGAGGTGGCAGTGCCATTCCTGTTGGAAAGCTGACATTGCCCACCTCTGCCAGGTGGCAGTGCCATTCCTGTTGGAAAGCTGACATTGCCCACCTCTGCCAAACAAGGTTCAGAGGGACCATGTGGGACATATATTTCTAATCTCATCATTTTATTTCACTGCACTGAGGTTGTTTTTTTCATCCTTTTTTGTTAGCCACTTGAGAACAGGCTTATAAATAGATAAACTGTCCAACATGCCAGGAATTGGTGTTCAAAAATCCTTCCTGTGTGTAATATAGAAATTGCTAAGTGCGGGGAAGGAGTTGTTGGTGCTGAAGCCACCCTGGGGTGTTTCTCCAGCCTCTCCCTGTCCTGTCTCTGGTCTCTAAGTCCCTGCAGGTGACACTTGGCTTTGCATGGGGACATGGAGGGATCCATCCATTCATCCATAGGGAGACCAGGCATAGCTGGGTGCGGATGTCTTGGAGCAGCATCTGGAGCATGGTTACAGCCAGAGTGTTTTCAGCTGTTGGGAAAAAGGCTGTAAAATCTGATTCCCACCATAAGGAGCCCTCTGGGTTCGGAGTACATCAAATTGGGTATTTTGTCTCTGGCACAAACCAAAACCTGATGTGCCAGAGGGTGGTCAAGCCCTCACCTAATCCCTTTAATTGCTGAATACCATAGCCAGCAAGGAAATGTCCCAGACCCCAAAAACACAGCTTTCCCTTGCCATTGCCCCAGGCACGGCCTATAACAGCACCTTCAGCAGGTTAACGGGAGAGGGGGGAAAATACTGATTTCAGCCTTTAAACCCCCCAAAAATACAAAAGAGGTGAAGCACGAGGCCAGCTGAGGTCCAGCACAGCTGGAAGTGAGAGCAGGATGATGATGGGCAAAGGGAAGGGGCTGCACCCCAATCGAGGGGATGCTCCAGGGAGCTGCTTGGCTCCCTGCCAAGGTTTTTAGGCTGAACACCAAACTTCATCCAAAGAGGACGAGAGGAAAAGATGGGAGGGAAGGGAGAGAGGGTGTTTCTGGTACTGAGCATTAGTGCAGGGCTGTTTCTCTCGGCAGCTGACAATGTAAATGCATTTCCTGGCAGGCAGCTCACCCTGTATTAAAAGTCTTGATGACGATTATGAAATTGTGTTTATGAAAAGCCTGTGAGTGCTTCTTGGAGTCCAACCTGCTTTTTCAAAATGAGATGTTTGGGTGCAGGCTGAGCAAAATGAGACTTTGGGGGTTATTAAAACCGGCCTGGTCAATCCCACTCACTCCAGTGGCATCTGTAGGAACCTGAATGGTCCCAGCTTTGTTAAACAGGGAACAAGTGTGGGATTTCTGCTGCCTGTGCAACCCCTTACCCTTCCCCAAAACCTTGCTCGAAATATATTTTAGTGATTATATATGTATTTGAGTGAGATATATATTTTTTTTTTTGAATGAGATATATATACATATATTTGAGTGATATATATATATATATATATATGCATGATTTAAGGATGTGCCTGTGTCCCCCTCAGGCAAGGTTGGGTGCTTGGGAGATGTGCAGAGGGGTGATGAGGGCCACAGTGCTGTGTTAAAATCCAATTTTCACCCCTGATGGTGTTTGCGGGGGACAGCTGAAGTCACCACTCCTCCATTTGTACTATTAAACCTTTTAGGAGACATTCTGTGCTGGAGACAGACCCCTCAAATGCCACACACACCTCCTCTGCAGGCACCTGGAGGTTCCTGTCACCTTGTCACCCTTGGCCCCAATTCCCTTTTCTCTGTGTTTTTCCCTTTCCAGCCTGAGGTAGTCTCTTTTTAACATGGGAGACCAGGTTTTATATCTAAATATATGTCCTTAAAAAAAAAGTTTCCAAGAACAATGATGGAAACAGCCCAAAAATGTGCTAAGAAGGACGAATGCATTAGGATTGAAATCCAAGGAAAATATCAGAAGGGTGAATCAGAAGGAAGGAAAGGAAGGGGAAAGAAATAGAAACTTATGAAGTTCTTAAAAAGCCATTTTTTTCCTTTTAATGTTAATGGCAGCTTTTCAATTTGAGCTTTGAGTGCTGGAGAAATGTGTCAACTACTCCTGCCCCGGATCTGTGCTCTGGGGGGGATGCAAAGACATTGTTGCAGTGACACGTTCAAGCTGCTTTTAATGCAGCCCCATTCAGAAATATAGAATAGGTTGGGTTGGAAAGGACCTTTAAGGATTGCATTCTTTGAGGAACACCCCTTAATTCCTAGGAAGTGTTTCACTGGGGTTTCCCTGTTGGCTCCTGCTACTTCAGGAGCCTCATCTCTGCAAGACTTAGTGTGTCGTGGTGTACCCAGAATGTTCTTCTAACCTTGTCATGCTGTCCCACAGCTTGTCATGGGCAAGCCTGATATCCCTTTCCTCCTTCAAGTCTAATTTAAAGCTCTTCCCTCTGGAGAAAGGTGAATCCCAAGTGATGCCAGGTGCTGTGTCAGCCATCCCATTAGTGCCAGGACAAAGGGGAATGGCTTCCCACTGCCAGAGGGCAGGGTTAGATGGGATATTAGAAAAAAATTCTGTGAGGGTGGAGAGACCCTGGCACAGGTTGCCCAGAGAAGCTGTGGCTTCCTCATCCCTGAAAGTGTTCAAGGCCAGGTTGGACAGGGCTTGGAGCAACATGGGACAGTGGAAGGTGTCCCTGCCCATGGCAGGGGGTGGCACGGGATGATCTTTCAGTTCCCTTCCAACCCAAACCACTCTGTGATTCTGTGTCTTGGTTGAGCAGGTCAGCGGCTCAGCAGGAAAAAAATATATTGGGGATGCTGAAGATGCAAAGTAGCCTTTTCTGGGGCAGGGACAGCCCTATGTCCTCTGGAAGTGCCATCTGAGCATCACACCGGTTTTAGGCTGGGTTTTTATATCTGGTTATAGTGCCTGGTGGTTGCTGCATTTCTTGAGCATCACCATGTGTGTCCTGTCAGATCTCTGTCCCCTAATTCAGTAGCATGTTTTGGGCAGGCCAAACCCAAACTGTCACCTCGCTTATCTCTCTTTATTTGTTGTTTGATCTGTCCCTTCACTTCTCCTGAAGCTCAGACCCCCTTCCCATGTTATCAGAGATTTCAGCCTCAGGAGGGCTGATTGTTGAGGGCAGATGAAGAGGACAGAAAACAAATATTGTAGTAAAATCTTGGGTTTGATTGCACGAAACAGGAAGAAAAAACTGTTCTCCATGTCAATGAAGGTGGAGTGGTGGCTGCAGACAGAGCTGGGAGGAGAAAGTGGAACATCCAGCCCAAATTCATACCCCTGGTGACTGCAACGTCCAGCATGGTTAAAGACAATCTGTGTCTCATTAATCATCTGATATAAACAGAGGGAGACTCACTTGAAGAGAGCAGTGTCATTGGATGAATGGCCTGGAGTTGGAAAATAAACATTTCAACCTCTTATCTCAGCGTTTATTTTTGCTAAATGCCTTCTCTGTGTCCGAGTGTTCTGCTCCCAGCAGGTACCACTGCCACAGATCCATCCCTGGGAGCATGACTGGGGTGGGAACTTGTGGTGTTGGGTGAGGAACGCACCACATAAATGTGCAGGAAAAATTCTGGAGTAGCCACAGTAGACTGTCCTGGGTACTTTTATGCTTTAACTCCAAACTAAAGGGCTTCTGTCTTGGCATCACCTGGATTTTTTTAGCAGGTGGAAAATGCAGAATTGGGCAGGATTCTCTCCTTGGAACCACAACCTGTGGTCATCTGTGATCCAGGGAAATGGTACTTCCTGACATAATCCCTGTGTCTCTATCAGATGCTCTCCATGTTCCCACACCCCTGGATTTCCACAAACAGCAGTTGTTTTTCCTTCAGATCTCTTACTCCTTCTGCATTTTTCCCCTCCCCACTCTGCACAAACCCACCAGGTGCAGTCTGGAATCCACGCTCACCCCAATATGCCTTTAATTCTGCTTTATTAACATGGTTATTGTGTAGATGATTAGAAACATATTTGGGGAGGTTTAAGCACCTCAGAGCAGACTAGCTGTTACAGAGCTGTTAATGCTTTATAAATATGTTTTTAATCATGCCAGTATTTAACACAAGATAACTGTCCTGTTAAATATAATGTGTAACTGGCAACCATGTTAGCAAGAATTTCAAGCTGGTTTTTTTCCCACAGGCTCATTAACTTCTGCTGCTGAGGAGATATCAGCAAACCCACCGGTGGATCGCTCAGCTTGGATATCCGATCTTTCCCCATGCCGTGAGGATCCCAGCTGGTGCATTTGCTGTACAAGGACCTTCCACAGGAGAGGGGTTTGCTGGGCCCTGAGTAGGTGAGTGGCTTTTCACCTTGTTCTACCTTTGCCATGCTACCTGTTGGGGTTCTAGGAAGCTGGAAATACATGTCCCCCCTCTTGTGTGTCTTCTCTGACATCCAGAATAATAAATTCCATTAGCAATGACATTTTGGGCTTCTGTTTCTGGTGGAGAGAAGAAAACACACAGCCCCCCCAGCTATGCTTGTTAGGAAAATAAATGACATAAAGGCTGTTTTTTCACATGCCTCTTGACTTGGCCTGCCATCCAGCTTAGTTCCCATCCAGTTGATCATTCCCAAAGATGGGCTGAAAAAATAAACTCTTGACACAGCTTGAAGCCAGGGCCTGCCTGGTGCCTGCCCAGCTTAGCAGAAGATGCTGCCCTGCAGTGGGAGGGCTGATCCCATCCAAGCTGCTCCATGAGGAGCCGAGGAAAGGCAGATGTGGCAGACCCCCCAGTACACCCTTGGCACTGCCCCCAGCATGCCTCTTGTGCCATGTGTTCCTCAGTGCTGACCAACAGGGAAGGGGAGCAGCCCTTTACCTTTTGGAGTTCCCTGGCATGGAGCCATCGCTCTGGTCCCTCTCTGACCCCCCTTTTGTGGCTCTTTTGTGTCTGGATCCCCAAACTGATGGGTTTTGTCCCTGACACCACCCTGCCCTGCTCCCCCCAGGCCAAGGGGGCTGGCAGGGCAGGACAAGGGGATATTCTTTGTGGAGAACAGTGGGGGATCTCATAACAAGGCAGCTGGCCCTCAGCCATCGCCCACCAGTGCCCTCCACACCTGGGTCATGGCTGGGTCCTGGCATTTGTCTGGGGCACCAAGAGTGAGTTGTGCACAGAGGGAGGATGGGGAGAGGGGTCAGTGCTCAGGGATCATGGGCAGCAGCCAGGGAGACAGGACATCCTGCTGGACTTTTCTCCAGCAGCACTGATATCAGAGGAGCAGCCAGGGCAGGGAGAGTTAAAGGCCTGAGTTATCATGGCAGGTTTAGATTGAATTTTAGAAAAAGGTTCTTCTCCCAGAGGGTGGTTGAGCACTGAACGGGCTCACCAAGGCTGCCAGAGCTCAAGAAGAGTTTGGATGATCCTCTGGGACACAAGATGTGACTCTTGGGGATGGGTCTGTGCAGGGCTGAGGGTTGGACTTGATGATCCTTGTGGGTCCCTTCCAACCCAGCATACTCTGTGGTTCTGTGATTTTGTGAGTCACAGCTCCTGTATTTCCCTGGCACCCCTAGGTGTCTGGGAGCCCCACAGCCCCATGTGTTGGGGATTGGAGTGGGTGCTGGTTTTTTTGGAAGGAGGAAGGCTTTGTCTGCAGAGCCAGTTTCCCAAAGCCCACCTTATAAACTTCCCCAGTCCCAGCCTTCATTGCACCCAGCAGTTCCCTGGGCTGAGGCACAGTCAGATATCCTCCTAGCCATGTGCTGTTTCCATGCCTGACCTCCCTGCAGTGGCTGATGTTGGTGTGGGACTGGGATATTTGGAGGGACCTTCTCCCTGTAATCCCATCCAACCCGGCTGTTTCCACTCCCTTGGTTCTCCTTTTCCATTTTATTTTTCCCTGCATTGCTTCATGGATCTTCTGCAAGGTGACGAGCTCTGAGATGCTCTGTAATCATCATGGCATAGAATGTGATGGGTACCAGGAGCCTGGGGAGGATGCAGGTGGTTTCAGGAGTGATTGAGGATGCCCAAGAGTGGCAACATGGAAAGAAAAGGGGGGAGAAAGTCATTAAACACACCCAAGGATTTAGTTCTTTCCATCCATGCAGACCTTTTCCTCTGTGAGATGATTTCTTTACTATTAAAAAAATGAAAATGTGCATTTTGTGTGGCTCAAATCCCAGAAGGAACAAGATTTGGGTGAAATGGGGAGCTGAGTGAAGCAGGGCTGGCAGGGGTGGCAGGGAGGGATTAATGGTCCTCTAGTTGCCTGGGGCTGCCTTTGGGCTTGTGCTGGTCTCTGCTGCAGGACAGAGGGTGTGTGGGAGGACCTGGGTCAGGCCTAGGAGGACCAAGAGCAGCTGATATACAGCCTTAACAAATCTCCGGGTTTTTTTTTCTTTTTTTCCTCTTAGAAAAACCTCATCTTGAGAGTTTTCCCTGCCAGGTTCCTCTGCACCGCAAGGAAGGACCTTCCCCGAGGGTGGCCGACTTTCCATCGCTGCTTTCCAGGGGATTTCTCCCCCATGTTTCCAAAGCTTTTTTCCCTGCCTGAGCATCTGTGGAGCAGGGATGGTGCAGGGCCAGGTCTCCCCACAGCCCTCTCCAGCAGCAATGAAGCTGTCGGCAGCAGGCCCAGGCGGCCAAAGGTGCAATTTGGGAGGCAGAGCTGATGGCTCACCCCAGCTTCCCTTGGATCCCTCCATCCCCGCTGCCGGCAAGTGCCAAGAGACGAGGCTGGAGCAAGAGCCATCAGCCAAGATGTCTGGTGAGGAGGAAGAGGCTGTCTGTGAACACCAAGGGAAGTCCTCTCTGCTTCATCCAGCTTTCCGACAGTATTCCCAAAGCCAGGAGCAAGCAGCCTGAGGCTCCATTTGGATCTCTGTGGCCATCTGGAAGGGAACGCTAAGGATCATCATCTCTGCTGCAACGCACGTGCCAGAGACAAATTTGCCTCTTCCCAACATGGATCCTCGTGAGGGGCAGAGGAGAGGCAGGCACTGAGCTCTGCTGTGTGTGACCAGGGACAGGACCCCAGGGAATGGCCTCGAGCTGTGTCAGGGCAGGCTTAGGTTGGATCTTAGAAAAAGGTTCTTCCCCCAGAGGCTGGTTGGGCACTGAACGGGCTCCCCAGGGCAGTGGGCACAGCACCAAGGCTGCCAGAGCTCCAGGAGTGTTTGGATGATCCTCTGGGGGCACAGGGTGGGACTCTTGGGGATGGGTCTGTGCAGGGCTGAGGGTTGGACTGGATGATCCTTGTGGGTCCCTTCCAACCCAGCATATTCTGTGATTTTATGATCCTCATCCTTGTGTTGTGCATGGGGAAAATGAGGCAGGAGATTCCCACACAAGATGCTTCACAATCCTTCAGTCCCCACCAAGGGCCTCCCACCAGCAGAACACAAAGGGTGTTAAAGAAATAAGGAATTTCCATTCTGTCAGAAATTCAAACATTTCTGACCATCGGGATCATCTTTAAATATAGAAATTTGGAATTTCACCTGAAAAAAAAGTATTTCCTTTTGTCTTTACAACTAAGACTGAATAGGAGACAGCTCAAGGCATTAACCCTCCTGACACACAACCTTTCAGAACTCTGAATAAGTGTTTTCATTCAGATGAAACGCGCCTGCAAAATGCTGTCTGGCAAAACTCTATTCAGCTGGAAAAACCCTGTCTGGCTTTTTCCCTTCAAGTTATCTCTCTAGACCTCATACAGAGTCTTATTTATTCACTCCCTTTTCAGATGGGCTCCACTTCTCCATCTCTGGGCGCCCACAAATCATGATTTGCCTCTTCAGCATCAGGTTCTTAAAACCTGGAGGACTCTCTTTTTAATTTCACTTTTGTTGCTTCTGTCACTGCTGTGGTTTGATTCACTCTTGGGTGTCTCTGAGCTTCTCACTGAGTTTCAGAGCTAGAAATGTGTTTACTTCTTTAGCACTGAAGATGCTGCTGAAATGATTCAGTGCCAGCACATGAAATCAAGCAACCATTAGGTATCTTTGAAAATTCAAAGAGACAGAAAACTGTGATAGGGATGTGATGGTCAGGGAAATGTGTGAAGGGATGAAGACAGCTCCCGCCTCGTGTCCTGGTACACAAGGGTGTCACTTGGTACCTTTCTGCATCAGTCCCCATCTCTCAGGTGGGATTCTTGGAGTTGTCCTGTGCAGGGCCAGGAGTCGGACTGGATGATCCTCGAGGGTCCCTTCCAACTCAGGATATTCTGTGATTCTGTTCTGTGTCTCCTGTGTTATTTCTGTTCATCCTGGACCCAGGGATCATACCCAGGGATCAGGAGGAGCTCTGTCCCTTTCCAGTGTTATCAGGGGGTTGCAGAAGGGATTTCTGGATCCACTGGACTCACTGGAAACTCCAGTCTGATTTTCTCATGGGAAGGTCAGACATGGAGGCTCCAAATCATCCCCTGCCTGTGTGTATTTGCGCATCCACAATCTTTTGACACCTCTGCCCCCTTGGCAAACACACGCCCTGGCCAAGCCCCCGCTATCCATCCCCATGGCCTTGGGTACCACAGTGATGGGTGTGAGCCCTCCAAGGTGGGTTATGAGGAAGAGGGGTCCGGTGGTGCACTGAAGGCTGTGTGATTTCACATTTCCCTTTGCAGTCTGAGAATGCTGAAGGATGGTGAACCCACCAGCCCCCAGGCCAGCTGACAGCTCTGCTGGAAAGAGATCTGCTCCCATCCCACCCTCATGTTGTTGTTGGCAGGAGGGCCCAGAGGCCTCCAGGTTGGGCCTGTTGAGAGCACAAGTGAAGGAAAATTGTTCTCATCTGAATAAACACAATCTGCCAGCAGCTCCAGTGCCCCAGCAGAGGATTCACACGGCCTTTTTCCCCAATCTGGTTACTGGTTTGACTGGCAGGTCAGAAGGACTTGTTCCTCTTTAGTGGATTTTTTCAGGGGGTGTTGCATTGCTTGTCCTCCCTCCAGCTCCCATCCAGGTGATGGAATGGGGTCAGTGAGGGCACCCTGAGCACTGCCCTTCTCCACTGCTCCCCTGTGACAGAGGGAAGGTTTCTGTGGTGGGGTTGTGCTTTCCCAAAGGATGAGAAAACAGGAGCTCAAAGCAGGGGGAGGTGACATGTCAGAGTGAAAACAGTGCAATCAGCACCAGCTTTGCCTTTTAGACCCATTTGCAGTAATTTTCAGTGTTGGCTTCACATCTGATTACCCAGTGTCTGTCTCTTCAGGCTCATGAGTGGCTGCTGACTCTATCAGAGGGGTGTTGACTCTAGCACAGGAGGGTTGCTGATGGTCAAAGCCAGCCCCACCCCACCAAGCTCACACCAGGTAATACCCTCTGATATCTGCCACTCCCCAAACACGGTCATTTTTGTCCCTTCTCTGTGTTTCTCACCAAAACCCAGCTTACCTCCTGCCTTTGGGACCTGTCCTGTAGAGCCTGAAGTGGGAGTTGCAATACAGCGTCATCTTTACAAGTTACCTGAAACCATCAGCTAAAATAACTCACACAAATAAATCCACAGCTTCCCTGCTCCCTTAGAGCTCTCTCTGCAGAGAGGATGTGGATTTCCCAGGGCTGCAGAGCGTGACCATGCTGTGAACTTGGCCATGCTGGAAGATGTGCTATCCCCGTGTCCCTCAGCCAACCCAAACAGTACCGAGTGACCCAGTACCCTATTTTATATTGTATTATAATATAACGTTCTGTTCATAAGTGCTGCTGCCTGCTGAGTGTCTGCTGCAGAGGAATTTCTGTGCCCTGAGAAGAGGGTGGCTCCGGAGCCTGGAGGATCTGCCTGGTTGTCTGGGGAGGAAAATATCCTCTGTCTTGGCCAGAGTCGTGCTCTGATAACAGACTTGTGCTTCTCCATGTGCAATGGGAACATCAGCAGTGTGGGGTGGGATTGTCTCCATCCTGTGCTCAGCCCTGCTGTGGTTTTTATGGGAAACCTTCCCTAGAAAATACTGCCTGGCTGTGGCTCAAACCAGGCCTGGTCTCATAGCTTCGATCTGTTCCTAATTGCCATAAAACAAAACAAACCCCACCTGCTTCCTACCACTCACAGGCCTGCTTCTCCATTTTTCCAGGTTTAAACTCAGCCTCTTATTGCCACACTCTCCTGGAGAACGATTCCAAAGGGTCTGACAAAAATCCACTCAAAAACCTCCCTGAAGTGGGAGGTTTGAATGCTCAGGGCATGAAGGATATCTGTTTTAGAGCATCTCCACCTTTTTGGGTACTTCCTGGCACCAAGGGATGGAGGGGGCAAGAAAGGCCACAAAGCTACTTAAATTGTGAGTAATTTTTCCTTTTTTAAACCCCAATGTGGGTGCCCCATCAGTACAAGGAAGGGCATATAGGTTCCTCTTATACTGTTTGGTGATTAAGAAAACAGGGGAGCTAGGGGCACTCAATTCTGACCTTGAGGAAAGCAGCAGACTTACAAAACTCTTCGGTGCCGCAGGAATTATGAGGTAATTAGAGAAAATCAGGCCAGAGCTGGGACCGTGTCAATAAAACTGGAAGGAACTGTTGTCAGCTCTGCACAGGACATGGGGACTCATACTCTGCCCTCTGCTCCTGGAGCTGAGCCCCTGGGGTTGGTGGTGCTGAGGCCTCATGCTTCCCACTGCCACGGACTTGGGAATTCAGGAGGCAGAAGAGATTTTTGGGCTAGGAGGGCTCTTATTTCTGCCACGGCCCACGGGGAAAGGGAGTGGGACCGGGCACTGCAATGAGGGTCTTTGCCACAGCAAAGGTCAGTGAAGCAATGCCAACTTTATTAGGGGAGCACGAGACTTAAATAGGGTAGGATAAGGAGGTGGAACCAGGCGAGGGGAGGAGTCTAGGATTGGCAGCTCAGGGACACATATAATAGGGCGACTGGGTAAGGACGGGAGGAGTTTTGCTGTAACCGGGGAATGGGCCAATAGGAGTTACCTCTGCACTGCACCAAACATCAACCAATGGCAGGCAGAGGAGTAGGAAAACAGGGGAGGACAACAGGTTTTGGAGGGAAAACTATGAGGGGAGAAGAAGACAATATGGAGGATAGGGTTTTCAAAACAACAACTGGGGTACATACAACATCACAACAATATAACAATAAACGGGGGGAACTGTCAAGTCCGGTATATGTCATATCCAGTAAACAAGTGTCCATTCCAGTGTATCTTGTCTATTCCGGGTTATAAATCTGCCTCCATGCTTGGTACTTTTTCCAGTCACTTTCCTCTTCCCCCACATATTTCCTTGGTGCATTCAACTGACTTGAATCCCTCCCTCACAAATGGCAAGTCCTATGCGAGCCTCGGCTGTGGGTGTTCTATCAATGCAAGATGAATAGACACCAAAAAAGCAAAAATTAATAATAAAAGGATTGAAGAAGGGTCCCAAATCACCACTTTGGGGTGTAAGAGGCCTGGCTTTAAATAGGGGAGCATATTTCACTTGCCACAGGGTCATAAGGATTAAACTAGGGTAGTTAATTTTTATTTATCTAGAATTTGTCAAGACTTAGCTTGGATTTCCTGGCCTGGTAAGAGCAAGGAGAGAGAAATCAGCTGGGGTCAGCAGGAACTAATATGCAGTGGCTTTCCATTTCTCACTGCAATGAGCCAGGTCTTTCAAAAGTGGAGACTAACATCCTCAGGTAGGGTTGTGGCTCAGGACTGCCAGGTTGGGGTTTGAATGTTCCTCTTAGGTGTAAGTGATTTCTCATGCAAACCACTTGAGTTAAAGTGTGTGGTGACAGGGAGTGAGGCCTATTCTCTACTTCCTGTTAGGAAAGTCCCAGAGAACCATTGTTGGGCTCTTAGACCATGGTGAGAGCATTTACCAACACTCAGCAATCAGTTTTAATACAGGAGAAGGCAAAAAAAAAGTCTAGTTTTGTGTCTGTGTTAACTAAGATCTGTTCAGCAGCTTTACTTAGCATTGGTCATTTATTTACCTGTCTGCATTGGAGTGCTGGCTGAAGTGGAGTGATCCAAGCTGCTTCTTTAGGTCTTGAATAAAACCTGGGGCTGTCCCAAATGTCCAAAGTGTCCTGGGATGCAGTGTGAACTCCCGTGGATTTGGGCTCAGTTTGGCCTCCTGACTTTTTGTCTCTTCCTCCAGAGAGAAGGAAGCGGAGGCACTTCACAGAAAGTGAAGTTACATAAACCATGGGGGATAATTTGGAAATAAATTGATCAGTTGGGTTGGCAGCTGGGTGGGGTTCAACTCATACACTGGGGACTGGGATGTCTTGGAAGCCAGACGTCATCAGTGCCTACTAATGGGATAAAACCACATCCACTGGTAGTGAGAGCAGAGCTTTGGTGTTTGAAAGCAAGGTGACCAAAATAGATTGTGAAGCTGAGAACAATCACAGCTTGGTGCCACCCAGTGCTCCCAGTTTCCAGGCATCCAGAAGGAGAGGGTGCAGTGTGTGTATGTCACTGTGGGGCCAGGCTGGTCTCCATGCAGCTGGGTCAAAATTTTGTAAAACGGCGTATTTTGTGTGGTTTTAGCATTTTAGCCAAAAGCATTTGACTGGCTTGGGCTAACTCCATCCCTGGAAGTGTCCAAGGCTGGGTTGGATGGGGCTTGGAGCAACTTGGGATAGTGGAAGGTGTCCCTTCACGTGGCAGGAGGTTGGAACTGGATGAGCTTTAAGGTCCTTCCCAACTCAAACCATTCTGGGATTCTGATAAGTTTTTGGGGCTGGAGGTGGAAATTCAGGTGACAGGGGGAAAGATGTTGGGAAGTGCCTCAACCTTCCAGCTCAGTCCTTACTGGTTTTAGGGTCAAGTCCTGTGAAACAGCACCCTGATGCTCAGGGCTTAAAGAGATGAATGTGCAACACCCTGCCAGTGTTATAGAAACGCTGAAGAGATGTGTAGAAATAGTTACCCAGAAGAAAGTGAGTGATGAGGACGCTGTCACCTCACTGGCTCTGCAAGCCTGGCTGCAATTTAAAGGTCTTGTTGCAGGTTGATGGTTGGGATGGAGGGTGGGCACAGCACAGCCCCTGAGCCTGAAAGCACACAACCAGCCCAAGATGGGACCAATTAGACCCTTTTTAGGTATAAAAGTGCCCTGCGTGTGGGATCTGGTATGTCCTGAGCTCAGCACGGTAGCCCTGGCTGGCAGCCCCTTGCTCTGCAGGGACCATACGTGCACTGGTCCCTTGCCCCAGGCCAGCTCTGCCTTTTGCAGCTCCATTTTTACAGGAGAGCAGCTCGTTCCCTTCCCTGCTTGTTCTGGTTATATTTGCAGGCTTTTCCCTCCCTATAAAACAGGAATGCACAAACACAGGCTGGTGCTAAGGGGTCAAATTTGGGAGCTGGAGGAGAGTGACCCTCATAAGGAGACTTTGCTGCCCCTGCTGCAGAGAGCAAACCTTTCCCTGCCCCCGTCAGCTCTTCATGAGACCCCCACCATAGGAAAAAGGGAGCTTGCACGGGGTCCCAGCAAGTAGGGGGACAGGTCAGGGAGCAGAAGGCTTTTTCCCTGGGTTTTCCCTCGTGGCACACCAAGTGTCTGGTTTAACCACATATCCCGACAGACTGTTGTTTTTGAGAAAAACCTCCAAAGTCCTTTCGCAGCAGGATTTGCTCCATCCATTTTCAGAGATGGGGCAATTAAAGCACAAGGCACAAATAGGGAAATTGAGATGGGCATTGTCTAAGGCACGGGGAGGAGGAGAGAAGAGTGTATCCTATGCCCTTTATATCCTGGAGCCTTTCCCGCTTGTCCATGATGCTCTGCCTTCCTGGCTGGAGATGACGGCCTCGGAACACAGCACTCAACTCCTATCTGCCCTCCCTGTCTGGTTCCCCCCGTGCCAGCTCCAGATCAGACACTAGCAAGCCAAAGATCTGGGCTCTCACCACTCCCATGGGAAGCAGAGAGCAAATATCTGCCAGTGGATAGGCAGCAGATGTGGTGGGGAGAAAGGATGTGGCTTCCTGGGGACAGCCCTCCCTTCTCTGCCTCTCTTCCAGATGGGCAGGTGCTCCCCATCCCTGTTGGGTTCAGATTTGGGATAGCCCACTGGTAGGATGTCCCCTCAAAGCTGAGCCTTACCTGCTTTCTCGGTTTTGGGAAGAAGCACTGCTAAAAGCTCCCAGGTAACTACCCCAGACTGGGACTTGGCTGCCAAAAACTGGTGCAGCAAGTCCCAGGAGCCCTCCCAAAGAGCAGCTGCCTCCTCCAAGAGAAGGTTTTCTGGAGGGATCTGCTGCAACCCTCATCCATCCCCATCCCACAGCAGTGTTCCTTCAGTATGGACACAGATGTTGGGTATTAAATGCCAGGAGCTGCGCCCAGCTGTTCTCCCAGGCTTTGGCCCCGGTAGAAATTAAAGCCCTGCCTTTAACAGCCCTACCAGACACATTCCCAACCCCATATAACTCATGTATCCCCGTAAGCCACTTCCCAGCACAACACTATTTGGGCAGCCAACAGGGAAAGGAAGGTTTCTCCTGTCAGTGCTCCCATAATAATTTCTGGCTTCATTACCACATTTTACCTGTTTGGAATCCATCTGAAAACCAAGCTGTGACTTTGCCCTTGAGGAAATCTCACATTTTTGCCTGTTTCCAAGGACTTATTCAAATATAAGGCCCTGATGAGAATGATACAGTGAAGAAATCCAGCCTCACTGCTTTGTTTCCTGAACATTTTCATCCCAGCTGATGGGATCAGGTTGGAGGGTGGGTTTTTTCACCCCTTTTATGAATTAATATAATCCTTTGGCAGAAGGCGAAGTGTGAGCTTAGATGCTTTCGTCCTCAGATTTTAGTGCTCATTAATAAGTCCTGCAGTGCTTTCTGTAAGTATGAGTCAAAGGTTGGGATGTAACAACCTCCTAGTGGAAAAAGGGAAGTTTTTCCAAATCAAAAGGCTTTGCAAAAATAGCACCTTGTTTCTTTTCACTTTATATCTAGCATTTTGTCTTGATCTTGTAAAAAGCTTGCCAGGTAAAGGATTGTTGCAGGTCATTTGCCTTGGTTTAGGTGAGACTTTATATTTAGATATTTCTTTATAATAGAGATGGCTGCTTTTAATAAATTATTAGTTAATGAAAGGAAGTATTTCTGCCTGGTTAAGAGGGAACAACTACGGAAAGGGAGGATGCTGTGAGCTTGTCTTAGAGCCAGGTGTGACCAACCCAGGAGAGCATCCCTGAGATTTGCCACACCCTTCTGGTCACCCCAAGCCTGGGAAGTGCAGGAGATGGGGGTACCCAGGGATGGGGCAGGAGCTGGCTTTTGCCTCCTGTCAATGGGAGTAACACTTCTGTCCCTGAACCTGGTGCAGCTGCTCATCTCTACCTTGTGATGAATCCCAGATGATTCCTCAGCCACTCACGTTGGATTATAAACTGGAACTTTTACAGGCTGTATGTGGGGTCTGTGGCTTCCTTTCCCTCTCTCTGTCTCCAAAGTCCATGGTTCTTAATAAATCATCCTCTAGCCCAAGCTGAGTCTTGCTGTTTTAAGTTTAACTAGCTTTATTTTTTTGCTGATAACCCAGACTTTGAATTCTTCCCAAGATTGCGGATTGAGGCCAGTAATATCACGGAGAAGAGACTGTTCAGCATGATCCATCACATGCAATGGGAACAGCATCAAGCACTCGTGGTTCCCTTAGATCAGCCAGGCAGAGCACAGGAGCTGGTGGGAGGGAAGAGTCAGGGCTCCCACTAGATAAATGGAAAATGGACAGGGATGGCAGGAAAACATATTGTGCACCTATTTCTTGCACTGTTTCAGTGCTAACAACTTCTAAGGCTTTGATCCTGACTTCAGTCCCAGTTCTACTCTTGCACCATCCTCCATCCAAAGAGATCCAGATCTACCCAAGGGTGGGACTGGAGTGGAGCAAAGCATAGAGAGAACCTGCTACACACTCTTGTTCCTCCTCTTCTTTGCCATCACCCTGACACCACATAAATCTCTTTTCCTTGGCAGCTCCAGGCGAATGCCGCACATTTTCAGATCCGTCATGATCTGATCTTTGTTCTCCCAGCCAGTGCCTGAGCTCCTCTCCCAGTATCTCTGTTGACTTTGGCCAAGTGCTGAGCCCTCCTCCTCCTCAGAGCCTAACTCAGCTCCCATCACATCCCAAGCTCTGTTCCTGTAGGATCAACCCTGCAAAGACCAATGTAGCACAAGGCATAGGTCACCCTTAGAAGGAGAGGGACCTTCTCAGCTCTGGGTAGAGCAGCTCCCTGAGGGGCTTCAGTGGTATGAAGCAGGAGGTGGAGGAGTCCTCCCTGAGGCATGTCACATGCTAACAGCCTGTGGAAAGAATGAATTAATCAAGATTGAAGGTAATGAGAGCAGCTGGGAGGAACGGTCAGGATCCATGAGACACGTGTGTGGTTGTGGTTTCCAGCCCCATTCTCTCTCTGCTAATGCCTGGTACTGGGTAGCCCAGCCCCTTCCACCCCTTGGGCTGAATGTGACCCTCCAGCCTGACTCAACTTCCCAGCTTAGCCAAAAAATCCCCCCATTCCTTCAGTCCCAGCATACACCTGGTGCCAGATGGGCACAGCACATCTTTTATCTCACTTGGCCCAGCAGGCCACAAATTCCAGTGGGATGGGTGAGTGAAGGAGGGTCTTGCCCTGTGTCCCTCTGCCCAGGAGGCAGTGCCCAGTGTCACACAGTCAGTTTACTGTGTTGGAAAGTCTTTACTGCTGCCCAGCTGGGGGCTGGAGATCAGCCAGGGGCCATCCATGCCTCCGTGGGAAGGCAGGATGGGAAGTCACATTGAAGCTGTGTCTTCATGGGAATTTGTCTTGCTTTCCCTCTTATTTTTTTTTCCTTTTGGGGGGATATTTTAAACCACAAAGATGCCATTTTTGTTTTTCTACAGCTCAGGAAGGCCAATGAGCTGGTGGCATCTGTGCTGTCCTTGCTGCCTTCCTTCCAAATCCACCAGCACAGGTGGCAGCAACATCTTTCCCCTGGAGACTTTTGCAGGATATCGGTTTGGCTGGAAAAGGCTGGGATCACGTCAGAGGTGGGCTGTGCTCCTCCCCAGTGAATTATGTTGGCAGGGACAACGGCAGAATCTTCTGTGGGATTTGCAGGGCTTGGTGAGTGCTGCCTTCCCTCCCACCTTGCCTGGCTGCAGGCACCACTTCATGATGGAGGTCCCAGCAGTGAATCCGGGGTGAATCCCTGGGAGAGGGGGAGAGCTTCATCATGCCTCTGCTGATGGATGGATACGTGTTTTCATTGGCCTTCCCCACCTCGTGGCTGCTGGATAGTTATCTGAGTGATGAATTCATCTGTGCAGAGACTCCCGAATCATGCGGGCAGAGGGGAAGCATCTATTTACAGCAGCTTGGCATGAAGGAGAAGGAATAACAGAGAGGATAGGGGTGCTGGTTGCACATCAAAACCATATCTCTGCTTTCCAAGACTATTTTTTCCTTGCCTATCTCCCAAATTTCATCTGGCTGTGGTGAAAACAGACAAAAGCCAGAGGTCTGGTGTGTTAGAGGCTCATGGCTCTGTGGGGAGAGAAGGCAATTTCTGAATTCCAGTTATGCTGGACACGTTACTTTTCTCATTGCCTACTCTGCCAGGGATGATGTTTTCATGGGGTGGAGAGTACTGCTACTCCATGGAAATGCTTCAGCTCCAGACCGCTGTGCTGCCACAGGGAAATGTGACAGGGAATGTCAGTGTCACAGCTCGGATCAAACACTGCGCGAGGATGGGGCTCCTCCACATCCCATGTGGAGCCAGCAGCTCCCACCTTGCTGAGTTTGCAGATTCCAGCAGTGGGAAGAAGAGGGGAGCTGAACCCTCACCCATGGCACCTTCTTGTTCCTGTGCCTCTGTTGGTGTGGGATGCCCTTGGGGGCTTCCCCTAAACCACCTGGGACATGCCACCCGCTTGGATCTGGGAGCCCTTCCACAGGATCAAGTGGCCCAGCAGGAACCTGGATGTTCACAGAGTGGGACCACTTTATAGGCTTTACATCCCCTGTAAGGAGGCACAGGCACTGATTTCTCTGGTACCCGAAACCCAAACCCCCCTTAGAAACAGCAGGACAAGTTAGAGATGGATTTGTTTCAGGAAACATGTCTCTGATGGAAAACTGGGTGGAGTGAGACCAGGACAGGGATGCAGGGCCAAGCACTCTTGGTGGGTTAGGAAGATGCAGGTAGTTATGTAGAGCCCTTTGCAAAGAAGTCTGACCCCTATTTCTGTGCTATATTGCTCTGTAAACAAGCCCTTTTTTTGTCTCTAAATCCAGGATCCCAAAATGAAAACAGTATCCCCAGTGGTCTGACAGAGGAGTTGTGGGGAACAGCCTCTTGCCTTGGATTCTCCTGAGCTGTGTCCCCAAGGCAGCTTGTGTGACAGCCAGGCCTGGCAGAGAAAGCAAACCCCTCCACTACCTCATCCCTTTGGACTTCCAAATCACAGGGCTGCCATTGGAAAGCTCAGCAGATCCACCTGGACTTTTTGGAGGTCATCCGGGTGACATGGCAGTAGGGAAAAAAAGCAGGAAAAGGGGTTACATGTCTTCTTCCCCATGTCCTAAAAGTGTTCTCTGTTACAGGGAACCTTTTTCCAGCATTGTGCAATCCTGGCTCACATTTTCCATGAACTTTAGTCCTCCTTTAATCCGTGCCACAGTAACCTCCAGGGGAAAGAATGTTGCTGGTTCCTGATATAAGCTGAGATCAAAATCTTTCAGCCATTGTTCTGTATCCTGTGACCAGCGTTGTCCCCAGGGCAAGGGCTGTGTACCTGGATCAGGAGTGTTCCTCCATCTATCCCACACTTGCATCTCCATTGCTGCAAAGCAATCATGCAGATGGGTTAGATAATCATTGTCCCTGTGACTTCTAGTCCTCCCAAAACTGTGCTGAACTCTCAGATGTTTGTTTGTTTGCTTGTTTTGGCAAGAGGAAAAAGGGCCAAACTTAAGTTGAGGGAAATGTATCATGCATCCTTCATTTGGGATTGTGGCTCCGGCTGGAAAAGCTGTTCTCCGCTTCCTTCCCTTATCGGTTAATGAGGTGGTTAATGCGGGAAAGGCACTTGGACAGCAAAAGGCACCAGACACGTGTTAAACATTATTGTTGCAGTTATTAATAGCCTGACTCTTGGGCAATGTTTCTGGGCAATGCTGGCTCCAGGAATCATGGATTTTAGGAGGATGAATGTGCTCACCCGGATGATCCAGGCGGGGGGTGCGAGGTCTGTTTTTGGGGGGCTCTTCCAGGTATTTTGTCTATGACTGTTCCCACAGGATGATGAGCTGTAGGACAGTGTAAACCCACAGGCACCGGAGCAGGCAGGGGTGGAAACCTTCCACTTTGGAAGGTTTAGAGCAGGAGAGAAGAAAACCAAGGGGTTCACACAGGCAAGGATGTTGTCCAGATTACAGCCATCCAAATTACAGATTGGATTTATAGCCGTCCACATTACAGCCCTCTTTCCCTAGAAGCCTATCTCTCATCCCAGCCTCCCAAGGCCACTTTTTGTTGGAAACGATGACAAGCTGAGTGTAACAATCTCAGCTGGCTCTTTCCTGGAAGGAGCCTTTGCTTTCCCACCCTCCTGCCAGCCTTCTCCACCCCAGAGCGCTTCTTACAGGGATATTTCCAGCCCTGCCAGTTCTTCCAGAACCTCTCAAGATCATCTGTTTCACATGGATCCAGTTCCCTGCAGCCCAGTGTCCATCCCAACTTGAGCTGACAGTTTTTAGCAGCAGGAGATGCAATTCCAGGCATTGGGATCGGACTCTGGTTGGGAGTTTTTCCCCTTAATTGTTTTTTTGTTGTTCAAATCCAATGTATTAACACTGCAGGGTCAAGTCATCTTTATGCGTTCATGGGAGGCAGTAAAGCTGGGTTTGCATTCAAGCCGAAGGGCTTGAAAGGGGAAAAAGGGGACAAATGTTGTATTAGGGACCTTAATTTAACTGCCTGGATAGTTCCAGATGTGGATACAGAATCCCTGCTCCAAGATAATTCTTGAGGGGTTAAAGTATTTACTGCTCTGTCTCCAAACCCACAATTTTTAAGGTTCTTTAAGGCATCTGCAGATAAGGAAAAGTCATTTAAGTGATGCAAAATTATGTAAAGACACTTCCCAAACTTGCCTTCAGTTGGAGAAATCCGGATTTATATGGTCTTGAATCCTGTAGGTGTCCTTCAATAAAATGGAAGAGAAATTTGATCTAATAAATCTCCAAAGACTAAGTTTTGGTGGATTTTATTTATCTGATTCTGTGCATGTGTGTTGTAGGTTAAACTAGGGTGTCCATGTTCTGCAGACCTGACTGGAAAAGTGGGAATTCAGCCTGGAGGAAAGAATCAACACAAATAAAAGCAGAAAATACCACATTCCTACAAACCACTCTCTGTATTTAAGGCGTGTATCCCCTTCCTCCCCGACAAGGAATGACCACACTGCATCCCTTGTGCCTCTCCCACTCCCTCTCACACCAGAGCAGTGGTACCACTGTCCTGCCCAAGGCTGGAAATGCCCATTGTGGACCAGACAATGGTGACTGGGGCATGAATGGAAAATGACCTCCTGTGTTGGGCTGACAACCAGCTCTCTGTTCCCCGGGCTTCTGGGTGAAGGGAGCATTCCCACTTTGATCTTCCTGCTGGTTGTGCTGCTGCTCCTTACTGTTCATGGATAACTCAGGGCATTAAAAAAAAAACAGAGAGGGGAAATATTCTTTTACAGCCTTATTTACTGGTGGGTCTTGAGGAGTCTCCCAAAAAGCCTGCTTATAGGAGCATGGCAAGGGAATAGAGAGGAGGGAAAGCCCTGTGGAATACCCAGACTCTTGGAAGATGCTCACACAAGGCTCATGTTTCCCTTAAACCATCTCAGCCAGCTCTGACAGTGGTGACGGCACAAATTCACCCTGAATGTGTAGAGGACACTGGGGTTTAGCGTTTTCCACGTCAGCTTTTGCATGTTCACAGAAACAGAGAATCCCAGTATGGTTTGGGTTGTAAGAGACCTCAAGGCCCATTTCATTCCACCCCTTGCCATGGGCAGGGACACCTTCTCCTAGACCAGGTTGCTCTAAGCCTCCAACTGGTCTTGAACACTTCAAGAAGCAGGATATTACTTGGGGAATGTGTCCTGGGGTCTATATATGACCATGGGAGTTCAGGATGAGGTTTTTCCTAGCTGATGCCATCCCAGCATTGTTGTAGACTCCATCTTCTCCTCACCCAGCCTGCCTAGTATCCCATAGTGGCATGGAGCAAGGAACAACTGTAGGAAAGGAGCTGTAAAGAAAATAATCTTGCCTATTTCTCTGCAAAAGTGCAGGAGGAAGGGGCTGGGATCGGCTGGGATCTACTGGGATGAAGGAGATCCGAGTACTCCTCCACCCAGCCCTTCTGAGGGTCTCATGGCCTCACCAACCATATTCCAGTTTCCATACTGGTGCAGTCTGGCTGAGTAGTGGGGGGGTGGGGGGGGGGGGGGGAGCTGGTTTGGGGAAAGCGAAGGCAGGACAGGATTTTTGTATGACAAAATATGGCAATTACCAAACCCCTTCTCTCAAGTTTTCTTTTTTTTTTTCTAAATGTACTTTTGAGGAATGTTCAAACACAGAAACTTCAGTCCCAAAGGAATTTTATCCAAAGAATTTATGAGCAACTTAAAAAGAGACGACAGTGAGGAGAAACTGAAAGCCAGATGTAACTGCAGCTTTAAATAGCTTTTAGTTTAGTTTCAGATTTTTTAGGGCTCTGACAGGCAACCATCGGATTTTTGCAACGTCTGTAATCGGGTATTGAGGCAACTGTGAACTTTTGATCACTTTTATCTTGGTCTTCTGCCCACATCCAAAAGGGATTATCTGACCATCTCCTTAACCTCTTGCTTTTAGATGCTGACATGGGGAAAGAGCAGCAGGAATCAGCAGAAATGCTGTGAAAACATGGATTCAGAGCTCTGAAACACTCTAAGCAGCACAGAGACCTGCTCCTCTTGAAGGTGCAACCTGGGCAAGGGGCTTCAGACAAGAAACTGCTCAAAATCAAAAGGTAAGCAAAGCCTCATGTGTTACACTTAATTACACACTCTGGCATGAAGGGTCTGGAAACACCAGGAAACCTTGGCTTTGCTAAGGAGGGGAAGATCAGGATAGTGATGGGTTGGAGAGGGAATGTGCAAAGCTCACGGTGGGGACAAGTGGCTTTGAGGAGGACAAAGCAAAAAACAACCTATTAGAAACTGGAGTGAGCTCCTGCAACACCAGCAAGCTGTCTCTGCTCCTTCAGGGAGGCCATCCTTGGGTAAACCTCTGTCAACCAGGACAGGGTAAGGGATGAGGCTGAGAGATGCTCTAGACACAGGATTTTCCCTTTGCAAATAAGGGCTCAGATTTTCTTTACCTGGTGGAGAGAAAGCAGCAACAGCACTACAATGGGGTGCATGGATTAAATAGAAAACCTTGGCTAAATCAGGGTAGAGGAGACTTGCACAGCTTCCCTGTGAAATGATAAGAGATAATTAAGACAGGGCAAGGACATCACCATCCTCTGCTGCTCCTTCTCCTTTGCTTTGAAAAATAGTAGAATCACAGAATCCCAGACTGGTTTGGGTTGGAAGGAACAAAAAGCTCATCTCATTCCACCACCTGCCGTGGCAGGCACACCTTCCACTATCCCAGGTTGTTCCAAGCCCCGTCCAACCTGGCCTTGGATACTTCCAGGGATGGAGCAGCCACAGCTTCTCTGGGCAACCTGTGCCAGGGTGTCACCACCCTCACAGGAAAGAATTACTTCCCAATATCCCATCTAACCCTAATCTCTTTCAGTTTAAAGCCATTCCCCCTTGTCCTGTCACTTCATGACCTTGGAGACTGACACCTTGGCAGCACCCCTGGGTAATGTGGGGGTGTTGGTGACCAAGTTGGGGAGAGCAGCCCGCTCCTCCTCCCTCCCCTGCCCTGTCCCACAACAGCACCCTGGCCTGGTGCTCTCCAGTGCGTTTAATTCTGCTCTGTGTTTTGCCAGAGCCTGTTATTAAGAAATAAGGCTCTGCCTTTTCATCATTCCTCCGAGTGTCTGTCTGATGTCATTCTGTCTGGCAACCCAGCGATCAAAAAGGGGCTCCCTGGGGAAACATTTCTCAAACAAACAGCCAGCAAGAAAAAAATAATAACCCATTAAACGTAATAAAATGCAAAACCCCACAGCGTCTCCCTGATAAATGAGAAGGCAGTGGAACCTCAGAGAAACTCTCCTCCATGGCCCAGAGCAGGGGTGGGGGTGCCTGTGCTTACCTGGGTGGTTATCCTTAATTGAGACACTTTCAGAGGCTGAGATCACGAGGCTCCAGTCCAGCGTCACCCTTTGCCATCACTCCCACCGGCACAGAGCCTTCGTGTGTCTCACCAGCACACAGCAGATCAAGCAGGTTTAGCTCTTCATGTTTTTAAGCAGTTGGGGTTTTTTCCCTTTGTTTTTCCTCTGAAAAACAAACACTGGCTCAGATCCTCCATATCCATTATTTCGTGCAGGTTGCAGGGGTGACAAAACCCCCGTTGCCAGCTGGGAGCCCCCGGAACGTGTGTAGGTTTCTAATCTTTGGCAGCTCTGTTTTTGATGCTGGTTTTGGGACCTGCTCACCAAAATGGCTAAGACCAAAGGAAGTTCATGCAACCTGACGCAGAACGTCACCTCCCCCCGCAAACTGGGGAAAAGACCCCTAAATGCCACATTTTCAAAATGAAATAGCCAAACAGTCACTTGACTCTGGACTTGGATGACAAAAGTAGAAGGAATGGGGTTTAATCATAGAATCTTGGAAACGTTTGGGTTGGACCTTAAGGCTCATCTAGTCCAACTCCCTGCCATGGGCAGGGACACTTTAATGTGTGGGAACAGAGTGTTTGAAGAGGGGCTGCCACGGAAGGGAGCGTGTTGCACATCACGTGTTGCATGATGAAAAGCCGTCCACTTGAGCTGGATCCCAGCTGAATTATCTTGGACCATCCCTCACACATCTGTAGCTGGGATCCTCCTTTCCAAGCTGCTTCTCTTTGGAGCACTTTGCAGAGGTCATTCGCCTCTGCAAGCCTCGCTCCCTCTTGCCTTACAAATCTCTCTTCCATTTTCTTTTCTCCTGCTGTGAGGTTTTCGGGCCTTCAGAAGAGCCTCTTTTCCTTTTTTCCTGATCAAACCACCTGCTCTTCACTCAGCTTTCCTGGGAAACTTCCCACCAGCAGCAGCTCTGCTGTATAAAACAGGTCCATTTTCATCATCAGGACCTGGAGCAGAGCAGCAGAGCTCGCTCTTGCTGACAGCCCGAGGCTAGGGTGAGCATCCCACAGCCCCAGAATGAGGTGTCTGTGGTTTCTTTGTAGTTTCATGGGGTCACTGCTGCAAGACTGAGGTGAAATCCAGCGCAGGATCTTCCCAAGGAGCAGCTCCAGCAAATCTGCGAGAGGGTGTCGAGAAGTACATCTAACTCAATGAAATCCAGCAGGATTGTACCCGAAGCATTCCTGCTCCTGCAGGATCTCAGCCCTGTTCTGGGCTGTCACAATGGGGTCTCATGGGTTAGGCCAGTGCAGCAATCTCAGGGATCACATCCACTGTTTCTGTGTTTTCCCAGGCTGGGAAAATGTTTGCAAATTCATGGGAAATGTCCCTTTTTTTCCTGCTGCTTAAGACCAGTTTCCTTCCTTGCAGATTGCAGGATCCCAGGCAATAAAAATAGCAACGTGCCAGTTAGAACAAAACAGCCCCTCCAGCTCTTCCAGACATTCCACAGGGAAGGGTCACTGGATTCCCAGCTCCCAAGGCAGTGCTGTGTGTTCCTGGCCACCACCTCTTTCCTTTGCATCAAGAGGGGAAACTGAGGCAAATACTCCCATGTGCCAGACAGGTTTTTGGCTTCACTTACATGCCTCAGTTGTCCCTTGAATAGAGAATTTCTCCACACTTGGATCCTACACAAATCTCCCTTTCCAGCCCTTTTGTGCATGAACCTCACCCCCAAGCTTTCCAAACCCCCAAAACCCAACTTTTTGGGTCTCAGAGGGGCTGGTACCTCTCCCACTTGGCCGGGGGAGCTGCAAGGTTTTTCAGTCATCTGTTAATGATAGGAAAGCAGCTTTTACTCCCTCTCTTTCCTGGTCTTGGCAGAGAAGATGGAATGTGGATCATGGAGACATGCAGCCACCTTTCAGGCCAACAGCTGCTTTGGGGAATGGGTTGGATAAATGTGCAGGATTTCTAATCAGCCCTGCACGTCCCAGCCAGGAGACTCACGGGAGCAGGGCTGCGGGGGAAGCATTGGCTGGGATAAAGTCACATCTATCCGGGGTGATCCTGCTCTGCAGCTGAGGAGATGTCAGCTTGCTTTGGGAAGAGCTGAAGCACAGAGGGATCTCCTCCAAGACATCTTTTGGATGCTCAGACTGTCCCAGTGGGAGGAACCAACCCTGCTTTAAAGCACCCTAAAGATCAAGGTGTGGTTTTCCCCCCTGCCCTGTGAAAGGGGAACAGGGATGTGGCAGGGCTGTGGCCCCAGCATATGTGGGGAATGCTGTCCTGGGGAATGTCCCCAGCAGGCTCAGTAATGAAACTTTCCAGGTGTTTTCCCATCAACCTGTTCCCTACTTGGCCGGCCACCCACTTTCTGTGGTGGCAATGGGATGCCTGGACAACGGACAGGGGATGGCACCCAGGGAAGGAGGATTCAGATCCATGGGTGGGATGGAGAAGAGCCACATCTTTGGACAGATGGATGGACTCTGGACAGATGGACTCTGCTTCCCACCAGAACCATCTCCAAATGACTTTCCAGCCACAAACCGTGTCACCAGAGCACCTCAAGGTGTCATCACTTCGTGGGTCGATAACAACACACATCAAAAGGTCTCGTGGGAAGTTTGGATTTCTTCTTCTTCTCCCTCTCTCCTCTCCCCTCCAGGCACCCCCTTCCTACTTCCCACCCTCCCACCCTGCGCAGTGGGAAAGAGCCCCAGGGAAACACACTGCTCTGAATTTCCATCTGGGCACAGTGTAAGGCAGCCCTGGGAATGGCCAGGCATGCTGTGATCTCCCACTCTCCAAAATTAAAGCAAACGAAGGATGTCTCTCCTTTTTCCTCTTTGCAAAAGACTAGAAATCCCATCAAGATCCAAAGCTTATCATTCCAGTGGGACATTTATACTGGGAGAAGGGACAGGATTGATTATTTGATGATTGTGTTGGTGGGTTTTTTTTAAAGTCCCTAATACTGTCCATCCCTCTTTCACTGTGCTGTACAAATCCCCTTTCCAACACATGCACGAGAGCAGAGCTGAACCGTCCACACAGAAAACAGGTGATAAATCACAGGGCCCCTGATTCAAACCATTCCAGGGAATGGGAAACACATGGACGGGCTTTCTAATTAACTGTTTGATATGGCTGCAGTGAGTTTGGGTGTAGTTTCCAATGTTTTGCATTTGGCTTGGCTCAGCTTCTCCATGGAAACTTCAGTTTACCGGGAAGTGAGAGAATCCTGTGTTCAAGGGAGCTGAAGTGACTCGTTGCAGTTCAGCTCAATCACAAGGAAAAAAGGACCCCCTCAAAAAAAAAAAAAAGGTGTTTGCTGCATGGGAACGTTCCCTTCCTCTTTCTCTTTCCAGCTGGAAAAACCAAACAAACTATAACGTCCTTTTTTAATCTGTAAATCTGCACTTTCTGGTGGGTTATGGATCCGTTGCCCTCTCCCACAGGCTGGTGGAGCAGGACAAGGAGCCTGGTCCTCTCTCCCTGTCCCTCTGCCACCCAAACAACCCTTTTATCACCTCTTCCCACTCAAAGCACTCACGACAAACCCCTAGAAGTGTCAGGTAATGGATGTGCCAGGACCACTTTCCACCCTGTTTGTCCATCCTCATGCAGGGCACATCCATGGGTTGCTTTTTACTCCCAGTGTGGCACCTCTCACTGGGTGTCACCTTGTGGGTCTGGGCTGGCAGATTCCTGTCCCATCAGGGTGGAGGGGCTCAGGGAACGCATTGCACCCTTTTAGCCCTGATTTTATGCTGTCGAAGTAACCAAATCTTATAATTCATGGATAATTCACAACGATTCTTCAACTCAAGAAGCTCTGCTGAGGACACTGAATGAAAGAGGAGCAAGCCCAGCCTTCCAGGATGTGGTTCTCCCATAGAAAATAGGTACCCATGGGATAAACCCCAGGAGACATCCAACCACCTGGAAGGGCACCTGCTTTGGTGACCACCCCAGCACTGAAATCAGGATGGAGCTGACCTGGAGGAGTCAGAGGTGACACAGGGCACAAGGATGGGGGATGGGGAAGGGTGGGTTTGAGGGACAGAGATCTGCCAGGGCCACCTGAGTCACTAAGGACTGGGTTTAACTGATTCCCTGGTGATACTCACCCCAAACCTACTCAAGCTCAGCAAGTCCCGCCAGCACCTCCAGAGTAGCCAGCGTGTTAAAATGTAATTTCAAAGGGAATAAAGTTTTAATCCATCTGTGTTTAAAAGCAGCCTTTCCCCATATCCTGCTTTTGGCACGTCCTCCCAGCTGGGGCATTGCACCTCTCCCTGTAACATGGGCACAGCTGCTGCAGGCGGAGGTGGGGATGTTAATATTTTATACTTTATTGGCTTTTCTTTTCCTCCCTCCCCCCCCATTTTACCCTTTCTTCACCACAGATCCAGTGGGGCCTCAGTGGAACATCTGGCCAAGCCACTTAATGGTTCCATTTATTGGCAGGTAATTTATTTGGGGATCAGCAGGGAAAAGTGACCCAACAATATACAGGATATCTATTAGCTGACCCTTTGGTGATGTTTGAACACGGGTTTTTTAGGTATTTGCAGCCTGATCCACACTTCCAAGGAAGTCAGATCTTCCCATTAAGATGCAGGGCCATTAGATCTCCATCCAAAAACTGGGGGAAATTAGTCAAATAAATGCTCTGTGAATATTATTAAATATTATTCATTCTCTGGGAATATTTGAAATCATTATTCACTCCTTGTGCGTATTTTTAAAGCAGCTCCCACTCAAAGGAGGAAATTAAATTGTAAAAATCAGTGGATTTCTCTGTCCTTTTACCTTTTATGCTCTTTTTCCCCACCATTGCTTTCTTCCAACATCTTTTTTTTGGATAAGGGAGAAGCACCTCAGATCCCAGCAAGGATTTGCCTATCATCCTCCCCACTGTGTATTTGTGTTGTAGCAGGAATTGCATTGCATCTGAAAGGTGTCAACAGGCCAATACTCCCTTGTCAGCAAACTCTTCCAAACCCTCTAAAGCTCTTCCAATAGCCATGGATCCTGTTCAAATTCCATTCCCCATGTTTGGCTAAAATTATCCAGCTTTCAAAAATATAAATTATTTTTTTTATTATTTCTTTTTTTCACTTGCACAATTAAAAACGTGAGGGCTTATTTTCCCTTTGAACCAAAATGCTGAGGAGACACTTTGGGAATAAAAAAGAACGAAAATTTTGCAAATTTTTCAGCCAAAACAATTGACCCTTTTCCCCAGGGAAGGGTTTCTTTTACTTCTGGCCTTGCCACACATAGCAGTGGTCAACTACATCATACACAGCGGTAATCCCAGCGTGAAAAATGAAATATCAGTGCAAAAACCCCTTCTTAAATGCACAGCAACAAATCCTGCTGGTTTTCCAGTGCCGTGGACCTGGGAACCAGCAGCTGATCCCACCTTGATGGCTGAGAAGCTTTCAAAACACTCCAAAAAAAGCAATTTTCCCAGTTCCTGGGTAGCACCTGGGGACTGATCTGTGTTTTACAGACAGCCTGTGTGCCAGCCCCCTCTGCACATGTTTTTAGCGACTTTGTTGAACTGTTAACACCCTTCCCTGCTCTTGGGAATGTGTTCCCAGTGATGGCTGGAGCAGCATCCTTTGCTACATCAGTGATGGAAATGCTCTTCCAAACAGGCCCCATGCAGATGGGACTGTAGTGGGGAGACAAATCTCCTCCCAGGGGTTGTTTGGGGTGAAAAATCTCCTCCCAGGGGCTGGTTGATGTCAATTAAGGCCCTACAGAAACACACAGATGGATTTTAATCCACCTGGGATAGGTGAGAAGGACCTTGGCTTGTGCCCAGGAGATGATGGAGGTCAGCAGGAGCTGCCCATGTTTTTGGGCTCATGCAGGAGGTTTCCTTTCCACCTGCCCGACATCAGATCTCGCAGCAGATTTTCAGCTGTAATAAGAGTAGCTTTTCCTGCTTATGACCAAATCCAAACAATTAAAAAAAAATAAGGGAAAAGAAGGAATACAAGCTAGGAATGAAATCACCACATCTCAGTGCTCAGTAGGACTTTAGGATGAGTTTCAGCCTTGCCTTTTACTTTCAACCGGGGAGGATCCAGTGGGACTGTGGGATGAAGAGCCTGTTTACAGAAACAACTTCCCTGTCAGACATCTCCCCTTCCTGATGGATATTTGTTTGGAAAGAGAGTTAGCTCTCAATGAGGCTGGATGTTGACTTCTACAATTCCTTTGAACTTTTTGGCTTACTGACCCTGTTAAGGACTTAGCCATTGCTGGTGAAACAGTTGGGGATTGAAAAATCTACATCCCTCCTGTAGTCCAGAGGGGTGACTGGCTGCTGCTTCCCACTTCAGCACTGATTTACTGTGTGACCTTGGTCATGTTGTGTCATCTCCCTTGTCTCTTCCATAAGAGATGGCCTCTGGTGCTCATGGATGTGCTGCCATTTCCAGCTGGTCAGCCTGTGGAAAGCCAGGGATTGGTATTTTTAAGACAGGAACCACAGTGATGTTTTCATCACAGGCTTTTTCTGCATTCCTGTTTCTAAATTTCTTGGGAAAGCATCTGGTTTTCAGCTCTGGGTCTCTCCAATCTATCATTTTACATAAATATACAAACATCCCTTTTTTTTGGATGATGGATTGGGGCTGCACTTTGGTTTGGATCACATAACCCAGGCTGGAAGAAGGGCTTTGAAGCCATGAAAATTTCGCATTCCTGTACTGCAGAACAGTGCACGGGAGAGATATCCATGCTGGGAATCACAGACCCTGGTTCCTACACTGCTCCAGCATCATCCTCATAACATCACCCACTGTTAATTCACCTAAAGGGCATCATTACTCTCTGCTTCCTCTGCAATAAGAGGGAGAAAATTGGATCGCACATGGATTTACACTGGAGAAGGAGCTCCTGGCCCTTGAGAGTGCCCTTGGCACCACCACTGAAATGGACCCTGTGCTTAAATCCCACTCCTAAATTTCACGAGTTTGTGGTGCGCTGTTGGGAACTAGGTGAACTCCCATCAGACCTTCGTGATGCAGTCATCATCACCTTGTATAAGAAGAAAGGTATTAAATCAGACTGCTCAAATTACCGTGGTATTATTCTGCTCTCCATTGCTGGCAAAATCCTGGCAAGAATACTTTTGAACAGACTAATACCCGCTATAGCAGAAGGAATTCTACCTGAAAGCCAAGGTGGTTTCAGAGCCAACAGGAGTCCCACAGACATGGTATTTGTTCTCAGACAACTGCAAGAGAAGTGTAGGGAACAGAACAAAGGTCTCTATGGAACCTTTGTCGATCTCACCAAGGCTTTCCATACTGTGAGCAGAAAAGGTCTGTGGCAGATTTTGGAATGTTTAGGTTGTCCCCCCAAATTCCTTAAAATGATCATCTCACTCCATGAGGATCAGCGTGGCCAAGTCAGATATGCAAGGCGATGCACTTTCTGAGCCCTTTCTAATAACTAAGGGTGTAAAATAAGGCTGCGTTCTTCCACTAACCTTATTCACAATCTTTTTCAGCATGATGCTCCAAAGGGCCACGGCAGACCTCGATGATCAGGACGTTATCTACATTTGATATTGTGCTGATGGAAGCCTATTCAACCTAAGGCAACTGAAGGCCCACACTAAAATCTTAAATTATCTTGTCTGGGAGCTGCTTTACGCTGATGATGCCGCCCTTGTTGCCCACACAGAAGCAGCCCTGCAGCGTTTAATATCCTGCTTTGCAGACACTGCTGAGCTCTTTGGGCTGGAAGTCAGCTTAAAGAAGACTGAAGTTCTCTATCAACCTGCACCTCAGGAAATCTTCCATCATCCCCATATCACCACTGGCGAATCAGAGCTCAAATCAGTTCAGCAGTTTAATTACCTAGGCAGCCTCACCTCCTCGGATGGTAAGATTGACGGAGAGACAGACAACAGGTTAGCAAAGGCATATAGTGCCTTCAGAAAGTTTCATAAAAGAGTTTGGTGTAATAAACACTTGAAGAAAAGTACAAAGATCAGTGTTTACAGAGCCATAGTGCTGTCTACTCTTTTATATGGGTCTGAATCATGGGTCATCTACCGCCAACACCTGCGACTCCTGGAACGTTTCCATCAACGCTGCCTCTGTACAAGCCTAAACATCCACTGGTCAGATTATGTGGCTAATATGTCTGTTCTAGAACAAGCAACAGTCATAAGCATTGAGGCCATGTTGCTGAGAACACAGCTGCGTCGGGCAGGGCACGTCTCCAGGATGAAGGACCACCACCTCCCTAAGATCTTGCTTTATGGTGAACTTTCCACCAACTGCTGCAAGAGAGGAGCCCCAAAGAGAAGATACAAGGAGTCCCTGAAACAACATCTCAGCCTTGGCCATATTGATCATCATAACTGGTCTACTCTGGCCTCCAATCAGGAGGTCTGGAGACACACCATCTATAACGCAGCTGATGCCTTTGAGAACACACGCAGGATCACTCTCGAGGAGAAAAGACAACGCAGAAAGAATCGTGTCTTGCAGAACATACCACCTAAGGAGTCTTTCTGCTGTGCCTTTTGCAGTCGGACGTGTCTATCTTGTATTGGCCTTTTTAGCCACCAGCGTGCTTGTAACAAACGTGGGTAGAGCCCTCCCCAAATCTTCGTTCGCAAAGCTGAGCCATGATGATGAGAATGGTGCAATGCCAACGTAATGTGGGCACAAGCTGCCACCATAGCAGAAAACACCCTTATATTCCATTCCCAGCACCTCCATTCCTCCGCACCACAGGGATTTAGTTGGGACACCCCTCTTTGTGGTGACACTGGGCAGTGGCAGTTGTGTCTGCAGGACTTGGGATGTGGCTGAGAACAGCCTGGAGTTTGTCTCTCAAAATAAGCATGAGGGCTGCTGTGCTAGGTTCCAGGACCTTTCGCGTTCCCTGTGAGAAGGCTCTGCTTGGAAAAATACCAGCAGTGATTTTTGTGCTGATTTCCTCGCCTGAGCCCTAAATCAGCACTTGTCAGAGGCTTGAGCTCCATGCCTGTGCCGGGGATTGATGGAGCCAGCTGCCAGCAGGAATTACCAAGCAGCAAACTCGAGTCTGAAATCATTGGTTTAGGCCTCAGAGCGAGCTGAAATATTCAGGTGATTTATACAGGAGGAAACGGCTTTGTGTCCTTTGCAACAAGAGTCCTGGATCCTGCCAAGAGACCTGCAAAATCTCGTGGTCTCAATCTTATGTTTGGTAAGGACAGCGCCAGTTTAATGAATTTAAGCTCTGAATTCACCACTTTGATCGGTTTCATGGGTGAAATTCTGCCCTTGGTGGCAGATTTTGCCTAAATCTTTTTCTCAGCAATACTTTACCCAGCCCATCCTTTTTTTATTCCAGTTTTTACATCTATTTTAGATATTGTCTTTGTGTCACACCCACAAAAAGCCTCTGCAGTGCCTGGATGAGGAGCAGGACCAGATGGAGAGGGGCTGTTTGGCTGTTCAGTAAAGCAGAGCTGGCTCCATTTGGAAAAGGACATCATGTGTCGCACACAAATAAATCCAGTTAATAAATCATATGCCAGCAGATGATGCTCGGTAATTTGCAGCATCCTGGCTGGGATGAACTGGTCCACCTCTGGAAAAAGGAGGATTAAAAACCATTTGTTGCACCAAAAGAACCACTGCAAGCTGAGTTCCCGTCTATTGCTTTGTACTGACTTTATTTTTAACACATTTTGATATTTAACAAGAAAATCACCTTTTTATTGCCGCTGGTGCAACAAAACCCCAAGGTTTTGTTTGGTCAGAAAATATATGGAGGGGGAAAAATAACATGAAAAAAAGACATTGCAGTTCAGTTTCAAAAGAATCCCTCAGTGCCCTGGGAAGATCAAACTCCCACTCATGCCATCGAGTTTATCTCCCTTGGATGTTCCACTTCCATCTGTTCCAGCAGTTGCTTTGACGTTTCTCATGTTCAAATGGAAAAGGATGAAATGCAATTATTTGGATGAGCAGGTGGCCTCGGAGTCAGGAGGGGTTTCCTTTTTTCTCTTTCCATGGCTTAAAAGCTGGTGCTTTCCTTCTCAAGGCCAGTTTGGACGTGCTTGGAGCAACCTGGGATAGTGGAAGGTGTCCCTGCCCATGGTAGGGGGTAGAACCGGAAGAGTTTTAAGATCCCTTCCAACCCAAGCTATTTTGGGATTCTATGATTACTGGATGTCCCTTTGCTTGGGACACCTGCATGCCTGTCCCTGTCCCTGCTTTCATAACCTTGTCCTTGCCCACCTCCTCCTGGATTGCCCCAAGGTCACACAGGAGCCACCTGTGACACTGAATTTCTTCCCTGCTCCAGCCTCAAGCATTTCACAACCCACAGATATTTCAGGAAGAGAAAGACACTAACAAATCCATCTCCCAAAAATCCCAGACCTCCTCTGGGTTCTGGGCATAGAAACCAGGTACCATGAGGGCACCATCCAAGAATGCTCCAGCCTGTGAAGCATCACATGATAAAAAAACTGTGCAAACAACTTTGAGCAGAAATGTACTTTTTGGACAGGGCTCGTGCCCAACCTGCCAGGAAAAATGGTGTTATCCCAAGGGAACAGTGTCATTAGCTCATTTCCATCAGCACAGGGAGCAGGCAGTCCCAATGCAAGTGAGATCAGTCAGTGTGGGGCACCCCATGGGCATCCCATCTCTTTGGATGGACCAGCATCCCAGCTGGCAGCACAGCAGGGGCATCAGGTGCAGGGATTTAGGCAGGAAACTCTTTCTTAAGCTTAGGAAAAGCTGAGGTTTCTGGCAGGTTTCCGAGACATTCAGTTTGGCCCACAGCTCTCCACTGTATAAATTGTGGAATTAGTCAAACAGAGCAATAGGCCAAAGGCAGAGCTGGCAGCTGGGAGGTTGAGTTTAACTCCTTGCAAGCTTATCCAAGCCAGGCCTTCTGAGGAGAGAAAGGTGGGGAAGGGGGAAACAAAAGAGAGGGGAGCCCAGGGAAGTGAGGATGGAAATAACCCCCAAAGGAATAGGGACGGAGCAGCAAGGAAATGAAGAATTTGGTCCAGAGACTGAATAGTGGGAAGCATCTGCGAAGCAAGAGTCTGAGGAATGTGGGAAGCCAACATCTCTCTGGGAATTGTTTCCCAGGTGGGTGGCACCAGACCTGGCACTGCTCCTTGGTGATACTGGGTGCTGTCCCACCCACTCCCAGGGCCTCAGCTCTGCTGCCCTGCCAGGGGGAGGGTGTTTCTGTATCCAAGTCCGATATCATTGCTGGAGATGCAGTTGTGCTTTTCATGATCAGGACCATGCACTGGGTTGACCTCCAGTGTTTTCCTGCCATGTGGTTTGTATTAGCTGACTCATTGTTTATGGCCAGGTTTCAGGGCCCTTTGGTGGGGCCAACATGTACAAAAAAAAAAATCATCTGTGCTGGGCACAGAGGGTGATTGTCTGCAGAGCATTAGGGTGATGTGAGATAGGCAGGAAAGCACATTTTTCCTGGGAGTCTTGGAGAAATCTGTGATTTTTCATAGAGAATTTCTTACGTACTGCAGGTAGCCCCTGGGACTGAGGGGATAAACAGATTCTCAGCACTGGAAACCTTATCTCCATCCTCCCAACTCTCACCAGTCATCCAGACGTGCTGGGGTTAGAAGTCAGATGTGGTCTGAGCAGACATGAGGAATTCAAGTGGGGAAAATCATACCACGTGGATGAAGCAGGAATTTGGGAACAGAGACGCTCTGTACTGGCATTGCCGCTGCCTCCTCCACCTCAGGGTTATCTAGTAAGGGAGGGCCCCTTCCTTTAATCAGATGCCCCCCAAGCTCAGCAGTGGGGAATCTGGGGTTTCATCAACCTCAGCAACCCAGGATTTCTCCTTTCGGCCGCACAAAGCATCAAGTCACAGTTCTTGGTGGTGCAATCTTCCCAACAACAGACACACTCCTGGTGGTCATTCCCTGAAGCCTGGTGGGATTCTAGGTAGGGTTTTGCTGAACAAGCCCACTCCTGTCTGTAGCAGCTGGAGGCTTATTCCTCCTGGAGTGAGTGACCTCAGCTGTGGCTGAGGGCTATAGAGGATGTCAGATCCATGTCCAGATGTCTACAGGGTCTGTGGGTGTTTAGATTGAAGATTCCTTCTGGCCCAAATCCTGTTCCCATTAAAATTTGCAGGAGGTTTCTGTTGATTTCACCATGCACCAAACACCAAAAATTCAAGAAATGCAGCTGCTGTCACTGATTGCCCCACAACCTGCTGGCATGAGGCTCCTAAATAACCAGGGAGGCTGAGGCTGTCACCCCCTAAAACTGCTGTACCCTGTGGAAGGGCCTTGCCTTCACTCCTGTCCTCGGTGTACAAACGTGCACTACCAAACCTGAGCATCACCAATAAGTTAGTACTGGCTGACTCAGACCCTTTTTGGGTTTGGCTTATGACAGAAACAAGGGCAAAGTAGCAAAATTCAGATCAGACCCATATTTCGGCTCTGAACTGCAACATGGAGTTGTTTCCAGTAATGTGCTTTCTTGCAAACCATCCATGAGTCCTGGTCCAGAGCAAAGGGCTTGGCAGCACTGCCAGAGTCCTTGAGCATCATGTTGTGTCTTCCATTGTGCTCATCCCTTCCTGATGGAGCAGCAGTGTGAGCTCCCTGTGCCTCTGCTGCCCTTTGCCACCCCAGAGAGATCTATTCCTGTTCTGGAAGATGCCTCGAGTACATTGAGCTCTTTCGTTTCACAGAAATTTCACAGAATATTCTGAGTTTGGAAGGGACCCACAAGGATCATGAAGTCCAACTCTTAACTGAATCATAGAATCATAGAATCAGACGGGTTGGAAAGGACCAACCAAGAGGCTCTCCAGGCAGATCTTCTTGGCAGTCCTCTACCTGGTTCTCTGGGTCCAGGGCCTCATACCTATTCTTCAAGGGCACCCGGAGAGGTGATGGGGGTCGAGAGAGGGTTCTTTTACCTCTCCCATTAGGGACCTGTTTCCATTCCCCCCCATCAATTTGGTCTGCCCCATCTGCCTTATGGCAGGAGGGGCAGGGCTTCGCTGTCTCTGGTTGGACTTCCTTAGGGGGCGAAAGGGTTTGACTCCACCAGTCAATTTCCATTTCACTCTCTCTAATGCACCTTAACCTCTCTACCTGTTCCTTAAGTTCTGCCACTAGGCACAGCAAGTCACTCACCTGCTCGCATCGTACACAGGTGCCTCCCACACCATCCTCTGGTACCAATGACAGGCTCTGACACTCTGCACAGTCAGAGGCCTGGGTGGATGCATCCTTCTTGGAGGGGAGTCTCTGTGTAGACACACTCCTTGTATTAACAGCAACAACGGCTTTTGTTTTTCGGGAGACCATTTCTAGCTTTAAAAAGCATGCTCACCTACGAGAAGTGGGAGCTGCTTGTGCCCTGCCTGCTTGCCCTGCCTGCACAAAATGCCGTGCAAATTGCTGTGCCACGCCCCTGTTTGTCCGCTCCTGTTGGGTGCAGAGCGACCTTGGAGGCCCTTATATAGCCTCCTGTAGCACCTGCTAACGAGCTTGACCCACCCCTCACTCACCTAAATGGGTTCCGAGGAGGAGCCAAGCCTGGGCAGCAAATAGCTGAATGGTCTTATCAAGTTTTAATATTCAATATTGGTGCTTGGCAGCTAAAAAACACAAGGTGTGCTGGAGTGGGATGAAGATGGAGAGGGTTAAAAACCACAAGTGAAGTACTTTTGGGTCATCTTTACGTCCTTGACTCCCCTGCCACCGCTCCACACTGCTCTGTGCCACCCGGAGCTCAGAGCTGACAATATCCCATTGAGTGTCTGAGGAGCTCATGCCAAGGGAGAGGGTCATGCTGACATTCCACAGTGTCACCAGGCCCTGATCCACCCTTGAAAATGTCTCACACAATGCCCAGACTGTGCCTGCCGGCACATCATCGCACCGATATGGCATCGTCAGACCATCAGCAGCACAAAAAGGGGTTTATGGTGGTGGGGCACAGGCGTTCCTTTCTCGGGGCCATGGACATCATTGATTTATTCCCTTTTCTCACTGGAAACAAAATGCCCTTTAAAAATAAAGCAAAAGAGCGGAACTGGCTCTGCCTTGGGTCTGAATACCACCCGTCCCCCCTCATGTGGCCTCTCTGGAGGGTGCTCTGCCTGTGCTGATAACCCTGGCTCATGCTGGCCCAGCCCCCAGGGAGAAGGGAATTAGCACTTCATATTTCTTTGGGAGAAGAATTCCAGCCAGACACATCCAGGCTACTGCTGTCCCATGCCGAAATTCCTCCTGCTCCTCTCAAGCAGTCCCTGGGTTTTGTCTGAACCCTTTTCCCTTCCAACATCGGCATCACTCTGAAAATCTCCCTCCTCCTGGGAGCTCATTAGCAGAATGTGAGGAGTTGGGACAAGGTAAAATACTGAGGAGAGCTTAGGTCACAACATAAACCCTCCTGGCCATGAAATTTGGGCAAAGTTTCCAAAGGGCTGGCTCCTGCTGGGGTCTCCATCCTCCAGCATCATCCTCGGGGTCATTCAGGGGCTTTGTCCTGAGTTGTTGTTTGGTTGTGCTTGATTTTTGGAACTTGAATACCACATTATTTTTATACAAGCCTGTTTCCTAAGCACGCCCCATAAAATCTTCAAGTGATGTCTCCTCTCCCTGCCCCTTCTTCCCCAAGTAAATATTTTTAGGTCTCATAAACACAAGCCATTAAGCACTTGAGAGTGAAAAGCAAAGCTCTGGGGAGGCACTGCTATAGGGGCAAACCTTCTTTGTTAAAGCACAACACCCAAAATTATCCCCTTATGAGGGGGTTCCTGCACTTCCAGAGGCTCAGCACCTCCAGAGGTTCAGCCCTTCGGGCCGGACTCTGTGGTGTGGGTTTGGGACCCACCAAATGCTCAACTTGGTCCCTTCTCCCCTCCATGGGGAGCTGGGAAAAGGCAAAGCTCTACAAAGAAGATGCTAAACTGGGATTTTTCAAAGGAAACCTAAAGGAATGAACCAGCCAGAGGTCAGGAGGTTGAAGCAATCCCCAAAATCTCACAGAACATGGAAGACTCTCATCCCTAGCCTTAATTCTCCTAAGCCTTTGATGGATACTCTGCAAGGATGCTTTGCTACCACTTGACCTTGGATCATGTGCTTTGATCACAGAATCCCTACATCCCTCACCAAATGTTCCTGAACTCAGTGGAAAATTCAACCTTTCCCACTCCCCCCCTGCCCCCCCAAGTCAAAATGTCCAAATCTGGGGAAATCTGAGCAGCCCCATCCTTTCTGTGTGTCATGCTGGAGGCCAGCACCCTGATTTTATACAAATTGCACAAGGGACCACAAAGGACATAAATAAATTCCCTGAAGTAATTGCTCAGAGCAATCGCGGGAGAAACGCTATCCAGTTCCCAGATCTCAGCATTTGACCCGGGTTGTGCAATGAACTGGGATTGTACTGATGAGAGCAAGATATCCCCAGCAAAGGGGCATCCAGAAGTGGTTGGAGTGAGCTAGCAGTGCCAGGAAACGACACTGGGAAAGCCTTTGATGGGAGCAGAGATGACGTTGGCTTGGATGCAAGAGTCCTTGGAAGAAGGAAGGGGGTGAGGACGTGGGTTTGGGACAAAAGTAGCTTTCTCTGGATTGTTGGGGTCTGATCTGTGGGACTCAGGGGGGTTGTGCAGAGCTGAACTCACCAAGGCAAGGGTTAGTGTCCCAGGCTGGAAGGGGCTTAGTGGCACAGCTTAAATGGAGCAGGATTGGAGCTGGGCTCTGGTCCAAGGTCCAGGGCAAGGCAGGACTCCTGAGTTTCCCAAGCTGCCCAAATCTCCTGGGTTCGCAGCTTTGCAGCCTCCCAAGATCACATTCCCATGATGGATTCCCAGCTTCCCCAAAGGGCCCAAAGCCCATCTGCTGCACAGCCTCCTTCTCAGGCTATTTGTGATATTTGGATTTCTGAAGAAATCAGTGAACAAGGAGGAATTTCTCCCTACTTTGAGGCTTCTGTTTCCTTCCTCCATGGGGAACCTCCATCAGTCTCACCTCCCACCATCCACTGCCCACAAAAGCCTCCTGCTGGGAAACCGTCCTGGTGCCATCAGGTGGAATCAGACCTGCTTTCCTCCTCCACCAGGCATTTATAGGATTTGTTGGGATGTGATTTACACAATTTAGGAAAACATGCATTTTTTGAGCTCCTCTAATCTCTTAAGCAGGAGCACCCCAATTTGTGGTTGCGTGTCTAGACTTTTTCCATTAATATTCCTTTCCCTCCTGCTTTTCTCCTACACCTGGACTTCCACCTTTACAGGGGGAATAGTGTCATCCAGGAAGATTTGTGAGCTTTGCTTTCCAAAGGGAAAGGGATGCCGAGCACCTTTTCTAACCCAATAGCTGAGCCCTCAAACGTAACTTTCCCTCTCTTCCAACCCTGAGATGGGATAGGTCTCATTGCCAGCTGGTGTAAATAGGGGGTGACATCAACTGGGAAGGATATTCCTCTCCCTCCTGCATGATAAAATCCATATATCATCCTCCTGCACCATTCATTTACCTTTCTGTTTTATGTGACACATGGATTCATGAGTTCCAGGCTGCGGATTGGGTTTGCTGTCCCTGCTCTGAAGTGATGTCAGACTTGAGAGGAGGGGATTTTAGCTTGTCGTGAGTCATAACTAACCCACACACATCCATTCTTCTGTCAAGTGGGTTTTAAACAAGCCCGATGTGAGTAAACATGGAAGTGCAGACTGGGGAGCTGATACAAACACTCCCGGCTACCCGGATTATCCCAGGCAGATGTACCTGTTTCGCAGGCAGGGATCACAGAATCACAGAAACACAGAATATGCTCAGTTGGAAGGGAACCCACAAGGGTCATCAAGTCTAACTCCTGGCCATCCCCAAGAGTCACACCCTGTGCCCCAGAGGATCATCCAAATGATCTTGAGCTCTGGCAGCCTTAGTGCTGTGCCCACTGCCCTGAGGAGCCTGTTCAGTGCCCAGCCACCCCCTGGGGAAGAACCTTTTCCTGAGATCCAGCCTGACACTGCCCTGACACAGCTCCAGCCATTCCATGGGGTCCTGTCCCTTGTCCCCCCAGAGCAGAGCTCAGTGCCTTCCCCTCCTCTGCCCCTCCCCCGAAGTTGTAACTGCAATGAGGTCTCCCCTCAGTCTCCTCCAAGACGATGAAGTAAAAGGCGAGTAAGGAGGGAAAGGTGATGTGGCCTCTAGAGCTGGTCCTTCTCAGTGGGCAAGACACAGGTTTTGGGATGCAGGAGGAGCAGTGCAGCTGGAGCATCCTCAGACCCACTCCCGTGTGCCTGTAACCTTGTTTGGCTCCAATTCAGCACGGAGCTAAAAGCTGGTCTGTAGCTGCCCATCAGGAGCTGAGGGAAAAGGGCATTCAGCACCTCTAGAGCTGTAAGAGCCAGGTCATAAACATTTCCCAATGTGCTGGGGAGGGGGAGGGAGCCGTTGGACTGGGATCCGTACTCTGGCCCATGACTGCAACAAAGAATGAGTATGAGAGATTTGACTATATGAGGAGAATGGAGGAAAAAAATTTAGTGAGATTAGGGATTGCAGGAAGAGGTGGGAGCTGTGTCTGATTCTGTCAGTTCATGTACATTCATGACGGCCTTGTCCCGCTGCTGATTTGAGGAATCCATGAAATCTGACAGGTGCTTTTTTCTGTTCTCAGCAGCACTGAAGGACTCTTACCTGAATATTGTTACTATGAACCCCATAGTAGGGCCTGTGGAAAGTCACAAAGATGATTTGGGGTCTGAAGCATCTCTCTTATGAGGAGAGACTGTGAGATCTGGGCCTGTTTAGTCTGGAGAAGACTGAGAGGGGATCCCATCAATCCATATAAATATCTCAAAGGTGGGTGCCAAGAGGATGGTATCAGGCTCTTTTCAGTGGTGCCCAGCAACAGGACAAGGAGCAATGGCCATAAACTAAATCAAAAGAAGTTCCACCTCAACATGAGGCAGAACTTCTTTAAGCTGGCGGTGGCAGAGCACTGGAACAGCTGCCCAGGGAAGGCGTGGAGTCTCCCTCTGGAGACATTCCAAACCCACTTGGATATATTCCTGTGTCACCTGCTCTGGGTGACACTGCCTTTGCAGGGGGGTCATCTCCAGAGGTCCCTTCCAACCCCAACCATTCTGTGATTTTGTGTGATTCAAATCACCCATGGGATGTGCTGGGATGGAAATCACCTTTGCAGGGAATGCTGCAGGGTTTTGGGCGAGGCTGTTTATTATCCGTGGGAGCTGTGGCACATGTAGGAAAGCAGTCATGATCCTGAAATAATGTTATCTTAGCAAATGGCTTTGTTATGGTTGCTGGCTTCCTCCAGGAGCCTTTTTGATCTGGGAAAGCAACAGGCCCAAGGAGGCGGGAAGTTTTTCATTATCGGCTCCGAGGAGTTCGGAGATGAGAGATGAGGGGGAAAGGCACAAATCCACTGCCCCGGGAAAGAAAAATATGGGATTGCTCTTTGGTGGGATGGGAAAATGCCTTGGAAATAGTGGCTGCATCCAGAGCAAGATATTGGCTCTATTTGCATTGTATTATTATATATCATTGTATATTATTGTTATATATAGTATATACTATACATTGTATACTGTATCTATTATGTATAATACATTATATATTATTATTATTTAAAATAATAAAGTTGTTATTGTTGGAGTTGTTGTTATGATTATTATTGTTGTTATTTTTATTATTTGTACTTGTGGGTCTTTTGGTTCCCTTCCAACACAGAAAATTCAGTGATGCTATGATTATGATTCTATTATCATTGCGTTGCATTATTAAATATTATTACAAATATTACATAGTGCCTTTATATATATTATAAAGCATCTATAACATGGTATTTTCAGCCTCCGCGCCACAGACACAATCAGGACCTGCAGCCTGGACATGACAACAGGGTGCATCAGGAATTTCTCAGTGTCCTGAGGTGCACCCACCAACTTGATATTTTTTTTCCCATTTGTGGAAGAACAAAAGTGTAAATTCTTTTGTGATATTTGTGCACTTTTTTTAATGTCTTTTTTATTTGTGATTTTGTTTTTTGCTGCAGGATCTCTTATTTTAAGAGGCACCCACTTAAATGACTTGAAAGAGGAGTTTTTGTGCATCCCTTGCAGCTGGACCATCTCTGATACAGCCAAGCAATGTGATTTCTTGTAAATAGACATTTGCTCACAGTGCAAACCCGAGCCCTAAAACAATTCCAATGGGTTTGGAGTCTTTCCAGCAGGAGCAACCATGGCTTGAACAGGGATTGAGACTCTGCAGCCTGGATTTGAGCAAGAGCTAAGGTTTGATTCTGGGTTTAGAGGTTGTTTGGCACAACAACCTACAGCCAGGGGAGAAGAAAAGGTATATATCTATGTATTTATATATCTATATATGTAGATGAACCAATCTGAGGGAGAAAAAGCCAGTGGAAAAGACTAAAAGGTGACTAAAAGGGATGGAAATAGCAGCACATGGGATGCAGAACGAGAAGGTCCCATCCCATGGGGGTCTCGCCCTCATCCAAGCAAATTGAAACATCTCACTGTTGCTCCATGAAGGATTTACCCCCAAAGAATTGGGCTCTCTACCCACAACAAGGAGGATTTAAAGCCTTGTCCTAGATGTCTGTGCTCACATCTCTCCCAGCTGGCAGTACACTGCTGGCATCCATCAGTGGAGCCCCATATCCCCCATCCATCTGTCCCTCCTTTCCAGCCTCTCCACACCACAAGGGGAATGTTGTCAGGGTTTTTTTTATCTTATTCCTACTCCAGCTTTATCAGTTGGTTATTTATCTGGGTTTATTGCTTTCCTTGTTCGTTCTGTCGTTTCATTTACTCAGTCCCCCAGGCTGCTGAAGTGAGGCACTGAAAAAGAAAATATAGGACAAATAATGATTATTTGCATGTTCTCTGGAACAAGCCAAGAAAGCGTCTCCAGGGAGAGGGTGGGATTCGCCTCTGTTTGTTTCTTCAGAGGCAATATTAAATGGAAAAATGTGGAAAGGCGGCTGGAAGAGTTAACCCTTGGATGGAGCCACATCTCCATACCATGGAGGAGGCTGAGAGCCCCCAGCAGCTGAGAGGAGACAGAGGATAGATCAGAAACAGGTTCCCTAGAGCTTTTGGCTCCCCATCAGCAGAAACAGCAGAAAAATAAAAGGCAAGAGGAATCCCTGGCAGCGAGAAGAGCAAAGCCCTGCAATCTGGGCAAAGCCAAGGGTAGGGTGATTCCTTTCCCGTATAAATTCACCTCTCCCAAGAAAAATATATATCCCTCCAATGGTATTGTTAGGAGTGAATCCCAGATGGATTTGGTCAGTAATTTCCAGGGCTGGGCGTGGAGGAGTGTGGCACGTGCCGGGGCTGGGTGGGATGCTCAGCTCAGCATCACCCTGGGGACCAAGGACCGCCCCATGTGCCTTCCCCAGGGGCAGCTCCAAGGAAAATATTTGGATATCCCTCACTTTGTACCAGGCTTCAGTTTTTCTTTACTAGAAGGAAACAAAGCATTGACTCCTGCACATGCGACGGACTGCTTAAGGCAAACTTTGCTTTTTCAGGTCCAAATAGGAAACATGGGCAGTGACTGGAAAACCAACACTTCCATCAACCATTTGGACGCATTAAGAACCAAAATCCCTAAAGCTTTTCTAACAGCATGTAACTGGAAATGTGAGGAAGGAGGGAATGATGGAGGGAGAGAGAAGAAGGAAGGAAGGAAGAAAGGAAGGAAGGAAGGAAGAAAGGAAGGAAGGAAGGAATTATGCTGATTCATTTATACTGGAAACAGACTTTTTTAAATGCTTTATAATTATGTGCTTCATCTTTCATTCAAGACGTCATGTCCTTGCTCTTGAGGAGATGGTCCTAAGGACAGGAAGAAGCAGATATGTCCTCTCTTCCTCAAAAGCAGAAAAAAATAAGCTTAGAAGGGACTGAGCTACAGGTCTCCTTTTCAAAAAACCACACTTTTCAAACTGTTTTATACACCCCAAAAATGTACACTGGGAACAACACAAAAGGGATTTTCCTTTCCTCCCCATCCCATTTTGGCAGCCCCTCAGGAGACGGTGTAGCTACGCAGGCAGCGACTGACTCATGGAGGGGCTCTGACTGTTCTGAGATGCTCCAGGGATGTGGAAAAAGCTTAAAAACCCAGGATTCAGGTGGAATAACATCTGCTTTGCCTTAGCATCTCCTTCTTGAGGTTTCCCTTGTTTTCCTTCTTTCTCCCCGTTTCCTTTTCTCTCCACTCTCTCCTTTTTCTCATGCCTTTAGGAGAGAACAGCCCAGCCCAGGTTCTCCCTGTCTTTCAGTGTCCGTCCTCCTCCATGTTTGTTTTTCTGCCCAGTATATCCTCACCTTGAGGGTAAGTGCTGAAGGCTGGGGGTTAATGGGCAGCTTGGGAAAACTGTGATCAAGGCCATCCCTTGCCCTGGTAACCCCAAGTAAGACACTGAACCTCAGATCCTGCTTCTCCCTAAATCCTGGAGGCATCTGAAGATGGATGAAGACTTGGCCTTTTAGTCTCCCTAATTTCACTTCACATCTAGTGTGGGGATATTGCCTTTTCCCCCAAATTCCCTGGGGTTTATTTAAGATTTCTGGATAGACCAGTTTTAAGTAGACTCAGTCTATTCCTTACTCATCATCCTGCTGCTCCTTCCCCTCCATCCCTGGTGCAGATGTCCTTCTCTACCTCTCACGCCTGGGTTTCTATAGGATATGGGGCTGCTTCTGGAAAACATATGTCGTGGAAAACACAGTGATAATTAACTATCTCTGTCGTGGTGATTCCCTGTAGTGACCAGAATTTAGGGAAGATGTTTTTATACTCTCCAGAGCCTGGATGCCGTGCTTTGAAAACATTCTGAATGATACAGAGCTGCAGAAAAGGCCGACAGAGAACATTAGTAAGAGAAAACCTTCTTCTATGAGGTGGGGAGGGATATTTTTAGGATATTTTCTCCTTTCTGTGCACCTCAAAGGCTGTTCAGCCTCGATGTAAACTTGCAACTTTGCTTACAGGCTGTATCAAGCAGGGAGGTGCTGAGGTCCTGGCTCAAAATGAAGACCATGCTTAAGGGCTGAGAAAAAATGTGCAGTATTTAAATAAAAATATCAATTAAACACTAAAATGTGGCCCTGAGTGCCTCAGTGGCTCAGAGGCAGTGTTGCTTATCCAGCTCTGGCCGTGCCCAGTGCTTGGGCCACCTGAAAGTGTCTCAGATGTTCTGGTGAATCCCCATGGTCTCTACTTTTTAATTTAGAGCAAAAAGCAGCTGTTACTGCAAATAATTACCCTTACATCTGTATTACACACAGTGTTGTTCCCTTACAACTCCAAAACACAGTTCCTTGAGGACTTATATTTCCAGGGTTGTCAATCCAACACCTTTCACCAGCGCTAAATTCATTTACAAGTGGGATGAAAATAAAAATGTTTTAAATATAATCAAGCCACATTAAATAACCATTTGGGAGCCCAGGCTTGCTTGGCTGAACTTGATATTAATTAGGCTAAATCCAAAGGCAGCACCTTCCCCAAGAGTCAGCTGGAAAGCTTCAATTTCCAAGGGTTTTACCTAGTTAAGGATTATAATCTTTAACAGCTGCCTGATTTACTCAGCTCATTCCCTGGGAGAGCTGAGTTTGATCCCATCAAACACCGTCTTGCTCCTTCTGCCATCACTTCTCCAAGGATTATGCATTTATGGGAGTGAGAATATTTGAGGGAGACCTCTAAAAAAATAAAATCCTGCCCCTGCCACTGGTCAATAAGGAGGTGGGAGCTTTCTTGCCATAAATCCATGAGCTTTGCTTGCCAGATTAGTGTTGGCCAGATAAATTTGGCACTGAGAGTCCTGTATAATTAGGAAAAAAACCCCAAAAAACCAAAAAACAACAAACCAACAACATAAACCCAAAAATAACCCAAACCAGCAGAAATGCTTGTGGGAACGTGTCAGTTTGCTGGCTGGGAGAACAGGGGAAGTTTAGTCTGCTGCAAAGGGTCAGCATTGCCAGGGGGTCAGCATTGCCGGGGCTTGGCATCCCTTCCCAGCCTGTCCCGTGCTGGAGCTGGGCTCCATCCCCATCAGAAAAGCCGCTCAAGCCTTCCCTGGGTGCCTGACCCAGAGTTCAGATCATTCTCAGAGGTGCCAGAGTGGGAAAAAGGCCTTTTCTGCTTGGAGAGCAGGATTTTTCCTGCCAAACTCAGGAAGAACCGTGGTTATCGCAGTGTCAGCGCCGGGAGAGGTGTTGGAGAAAAGCAGGGAGAGGGTCTGGGGTCTCCCACTCCTGCTTCATGTCAGCATCTTGTTTTACATCCCCCGGCCCAAGTGAACGTTCCCATTTTCCCAGGCACAGCAGAGCCCTTCCCAGTTTATTTCTCCTCCCAGTAGAGGTTTCCTGCAGGACATGTGTTATCAATTAGGTCCATTCAATGTACGTCTGGTTTTGCTTTTGTCTCCTGGCAAAGGCCAGTAATTAGAATTATTATTAACAGTAATGGCAATTATATATATATATATATATATATATAGCAAGGCAGTATCCCAATCTTAGGGAGCTGATCTGCAGCCATGTCAAAGCCCTGGACCAGATCAAAAAATGAGGCAGGAGCGTTTCCCTCACCTTTGATAGTTTCTCGCCATTATTACACTCCAGGTAATCCTTATTTTTAATCTTTTTTTTTCCCAAACTTCTTGATTTTCAGCATGGAGCAAATGAAAACAAGGAGATTTGCAGCCAGTCCCAGAGGCAGGATTGAGGGTGATCTGCCCGAGCCATCTCCAGTCCTCCAGCTCAGCTAGGGATGGGTTTGGACCACAATGGAGACTCCTGGGCATGACTTCTTGGCCTGAGGGGATGAATGTTATGCTCATTGCTCTATTAGACCATTCTCCACCTTCATTTCCCTTGTTGTTTTTAACCCCAGTTTAACAGCAGCAAAGCTGAGGTTTTGAAGTTCCAGATTTTCTCCACATTTAGGATGGATGAAGGATTCAGGTGAAGATTCAGTGTTCCCCAAAGAGAAAAGCAAGCAGCTCAGCCTTTTATTAGATATCGGAGAATCCAAAGAAGTTGGATTCTGCCACAGTGAAGATTCCCCTCCCCACAGTGAAGGGAAGCAACACACAAAAACTTTCAGTGCTGGAAAACAAGGAACTCTTGAGAACCACCAATGGGAGCATCTCATGATGCTGGGAAAAGCCACCCCTTCCCCAGTGACACAGCATATGATGCTCCATGTCATTCTTCTTGTACCAGGAGCCTATTCCTGTGGTTTCAGGCCTAATATGGATGCAGAACATCACCTGTGTCATCTACTTGCTGCCAGATGTCAGTGTTTGTCTCAGCCCCATTAAGTCACCATCAGCTTTCCCTGTTTAAACCAGCCTTCCCTTTGAGTAGGTGTTTCTGGCACCAGGGTTGAGGACTTTTCCTTTCTTTTCGGGTAAATACTTGGGGCTTGGCAATTTTTTGTCTCTGAGTGATTTTTTAAGGGCATCTGGTTAAAAATGTGGCTGTCACCTGGTGCTGGAGGAGCCAAGGTGATGGTTTTAACTTGGTTTTCTGCTCCTGAATAGATACATGAGGGGAAAGCTATGGCTGTGCTGGGTGGAAATCTCCCTCTCTGTTCCCAGTAAAGCTGTTTGCAGTATGGGATATATTGGGGCTGAAAGTGAGCTTTATTGTGGGGGGAGGCACATGCAATGAATCCCTGAAGGAGCTGGTGAGGGGGAAGGTGCTCAGACGTGTCTGTTGTGTTTGCCTCTTTATAATGAGATATTAGGGAGAAATTCTTCCCTGTGAGTGTGGGGAGGCCCTGGCACAGGTTGCCCAGAGAAGTTGTGGTTGCCCCATCCCTGGAAGTGTCCAAGGCCAGGACGGGGCTTGGAACAATCTGATCTAGTGGAAGGTGCCCCTGCCCATGGCAGTGGGTGGAACGAGATGATCTTTTAGTTCACTCTGTGATAATGGAAAGCAAAGTGAGCTTGTGTGATGGTTTCAGTCTAGGCCTTCCTGGGAAGCTCAAATCGCCCTGGAATTCTGGAGGTTATCACAAATTGGCCTGAAGGTGGGAACTTCAACCTGGCAGAAGAAGAGGAAGAACCAGTGAGCCGAGCTGAAGAAGCTCCGCCATTTGATCCGCTGCCAGATGAAGAAAGGCGTTATGGCCTTTTCACTGATGATTCTTGCCGTATCATAGGAAGGAACCGGAAGTGGAAAGCGGCCGTTTGGAGTCCCACCCGACGAGTGGCAGAAGCTGCTGAGGGTCAAGGCGAGTCAAGTCAATTTGCAGAGCTCAAAGCTGTCCAATTGGCCCTGGACATTGCTGAACGAGAAGGATGGCCAAGACTCTACCTCTACACAGACTCGTGGATGATAGCCAATGCTCTATGGGGATGGTTAGACAGATGGAAGAAGATGAACTGGAGGCGTGGAGGAAAACCCATCTGGGCTGCTGACTTGTGGCAGGACATCGCTGCCAGAGCGAAGAATCTGAATGTAAGAGTCCGCCATGTGGATGCCCATGTGTCCAAGAAGCGAGCTAATGAGGAACATGCTAATAACGAACAGGCAGACCGAGCTGCACAGATAGGAGTGTCACAGGTAGACCTAGACTGGCAGCAGAAAGGAGAATTGTTTCTAGCTCGATGGGCCCATGATGCTTCCGGTCATCAGGGCCGAGATGCCACCCACAGATGGGCACGAGACCGAGGGGTGGATTTAAGCATGGATGTAATTTCTGAAGTTATCCATGATTGTGAGACTTGTGCCGCTATTAAGCAGGCAAAAAGACTGAAGCCCCTGTGGTATGGTGGACGATGGGATAAGTATAAGTATGGAGAGGCCTGGCAGGTTGATTACATCACATTGCCACAGACCCACCAAGGTAAACGCTATGTGCTTACCATGGTGGAAGCAACCACCGGATGGTTGGAAACATACTCAGTACCGCATGCAACAGCCCCAAACACCATCCTAGGCCTTGAGAAGCAGGTCCTGTGGAGACATGGCACTCCAGAGCGAATTGAGTCAGACAACGGGACTCATTTCAAAAACAGTCTAGTGGCCACTTGGGCACAGGAGCATGGTATTGAATGGGTATATCACATTCCATATCATGCACCTGCTGCAGGAAAGGTAGAAAGGTGTAATGGACTGTTGAAGACGACTCTAAAGGCACTAGGTGGGGGAACTTACAAAAACTGGGACAAGAATTTAGCCAAGGCCACCTGGTTAGTCAACACCCGAGGCTCTGTCAACCGAGCTGGTCCTGCCCAAGCAGAGTCCCTCCACACTGTAGATGGAGACAAAGTTCCAGCGATCCATCTAAAAGGTATGTTAGGTAAGGCCGTTTGGATCACTCCTCCCTCAGGCCAAGACAAACCCATTCGTGGGATTGTCTTTGCTCAAGGGCCTGGATATACCTGGTGGGTTATGAGGAAGGATGGAGAGATCCAATGTGTGCCTCAAGGAAACCTAAGCCTGGGAAAAAACTAATTCTGTGCCTTGAGTTGTGTTTTACAGGAGACCAGACACCAGATGGGAAAAAGACCCGAACAAAGCTGATACGAGAATCCAAGGATGGCTGATGATGACACAGCCCAAACCAATGAGCCAGCCCTAAACCGGAACTGTGATTATGACGAAAGGGCCAAGAACACAAATCGAGTTGCTGGTGGTGCTGATCTTCAATGACAGACGACAGCCTTCGAGAAAAAATAAACATGGACTATATATGTATATATGTATATGTGTATATGTATATGTGCGGGATAGAGACGAACACAATATACAGGTGTTACGTAAAGAAATAGTATGGAATAAGGGGTGGAGAATGTGATGGTTTCAGTCTAGGCCTTCCTGGAAACCAGCTTGTAACCAGGAAGGAACTGGGAAGGTGACCAAGGAAGTATTCCATGCTATTCCTTTACGTAACCTAGGGTATAAATAAGGCTTTGATAAGAGAGTTCGCTCTCTTCTCTTCCGGCGAGGTTGGAGAACGGTGGTCCCTGTCTGGGCCTGGCTTATCTGGAGCTGAGGCCTACAGTGACTGCTGTTATCGGCCACGCGTGAGGGGGGAGTGCTGGGCCGTGTCCAGACGTACTGCTTTCTTTCAAGGGAAGTGGTGAGCTCTTGCCAATTCTTCAGCTTTGCTGGGTTTTTAGATTGTGTAGATCTGTTTTATTATTTGTCCCTTTTCACCCTATTTTATCCTTTTCCCTTCTCCCTTCCCCCCTCCTCCCTTCGACTTCGGGAAGCTATTTGGGGTCATAGATTCATATATATAATTCTCATTGTATATCTCTGTTTTATACATAATATATATATATATTTTGGCTAGAACTTTGGCTGCCTGGTCTTTCGTTTTTTTTTCCTTCCCTCTCTGGGAAGGAGACCCTGTTGTCAAGTTTCGGAGATTTGGCAGGAAGCCAACTCCAAACTTGCACAGCTTGCCCCCCAATAAAACACGAAATTTGCCAAATCATACAACGTAACAGAGAAATAAGTTGCATTTGCTGGAGGAAAATAAAATCTCAGGCAGTCTGCTGAGAGCTGGAGGGGGTGACATCAGGCAGCCCTGAGCTGATGTGTCCCAGTAAAAGGAAGGGCCCCAGGGGAACAGGGAAGGAGGGCTCTGACTCCACAACCACAGCCGTGGTTGTTCCAGGATGTGTGAGTGCTGTTTCAGTTTACATCAATCCTTTTAACTCTGTATTCTCTGACAAAAGAACAGCCTGATTTCAGCAAACCAGCCTTGTTCATTTAACATTCTGCTGGTGGTGACCCTTGGGGCTCACAGGGACTGATCCTCCTCTGGGATCCTTCAGCTTGGGTTTCTTTTTTACCAACAACAAATCCTATAGCAGAACCAAGTCAGAATAAACCTGTTGGGCTTTCAAAGGTGTTGTTTTGTTCTTCAATTAATGAGCCAAGGCTTTAAAAGGTTGGGTTCACAATAAGACTTGAAATGCCCTGCAGCCACCAAATAATAACTTTGGCAGGACCATGTGCCACTGGGAAGCAGGTGTAATTTTAAATACAGTTTTATTTCAGGTTGCTATTGATGCACAAACAGCAGAGATCAAGGTTCAGTATACATGGTATACACAAAGCAGCCAGTTCCATTGGCATCTCCGTCCTTTTGCTGCACTCTCAGCAAAAGAACCTCACACAAGGAATCCCTGCCCTCCCTGGGATCAAGGGTGACAATTGCTTGGTGGCTTGGAAACCAGCTGTGGGATGGCAAGACACTAAAGTGCAGCTCCTCAGAGCTCTGTCCCCAAAGGAAAGGCTCGGCGGGAAAACTCTCCAAAAATGGATGGTATGTTCACGGGAATGGAGACCTGGGAGGGATTTCCTAAGAATGTTAAATCCTCTTCCCTGCTGTGCAGAGCAACCACAACATCTGCTCCTGGCTCTGTGGAGCAGTGTGGAGACGCAGAATACTATTGTGTTGAAAAAGGAATTACATCAATCCAGGGAGGATGGGCCCACAAACATTGTCATATGCAGTTTGTGAAGCCAGTGGAAAGATCTAGCAAGGGAACCCTCATGCCACCACTGTCCTGGTTGTAGTCATCGTTCTTATCTTGCCCACAGCTGGAGACCTTTGGGAGCCAACCAAGGGGCATTTCCACGCTGTACCTCCATGGGACTGAGCAAGCAAGGTAAGCTCCAAGCCTTTACCTGCTGAGACAGCATCTTCTACCTACCCAAAATCTGTGTCTCATCCATAAAATCCCTTTCTGATGATCCCAAAACTGTGTAGGTCAACCCAGATGCTCTGGCTTGCTCCCAGTCACAGCTAATTTAATTAAGAAGCACCTTCATCAGTGATGAAGCAAAAAATTAAATGGTCCCTGCTTGTTTCATCTTAGCAAGAGACCTAAACAATGGTTAAATGATTTTTGGAGGGAGGTAAAACAGCCTCTGACCACAATGGGCACAACCACCAGAGGTACAGAATAACCACTTGCACAAGACTCTGGAGTGAGAAAGTGGTTGTAGATGCTCTGCAGCAGCAAGAGGCTCAACATTCCCTCTTTTCCTGCACTACTGAACTCTACTGAGTCTCTTTGCTCCCAGGAGGGCCTGAAACCCAAATTGATCTTCCCTTTCTGCAGCTCAGAAGCAATGCTAGGCAGTTACACCAGCTCTGCTAGAGCTCAGGATATCTCAGGGGGGCTTAACACAGAGGAAAAACATCCCAACCTGGCCCAAAGGTCAGAGGGCAGTGGGATGTCTGGGCATGGCATACTGGTCTCATTAAGCATCAAGCACCATTTCCAGAGTGGAATGAAGCACCAGTGACTGCTGGGGCTGTGTCTGACCCTGTGGTACTACAGTACAGTTGCTTGTTGCTTTTTTACAATGACAGCTCAAACCTCAGGTCCACAGTGATCCCTTTTAACCCTGAAAGCCTTCAGGTGGGCAGGTTACAAACTGCCCTGGACTGGGGTGTCAAGGAGCATCCGGATGCTCACAGAGCCCCATCCCAAAGCACCTTAGAAAACCCTCAGGCAGGTGAGATCCCACTGGGAATAACACCGGCCCTGCTACACAAGGTTTACATCCATCAGGAGAGGAGGAAGGAGGTTAAAGAAATACAGAGTTAAGCACCATAAAATTTACACTGGTCAGGTCATAAACATGACGAGAGAACGAAAATAAAGCCACCACCTTCCAGCCTGGCCTGGGGACGCTGCTGGGACCACAAAGTCACCACCAGCGAGCCCTGGAGGCCTCAGTCCCAGCACCTTGTCAGTCATTGCATTGGTAAAATCCTTTTGATCCCGCTTAGCACAAGTGTTGAAGGAGTCAGGGGAGAGAGGAGGTAGGCTTGGCCCTGGGAAGGTGGGGAGAGGCTTCAACTGTGCAATTTAGGGGCATCTCCCTGCCTGTACATAGATCCATCTCTGGCAGTGATGATGCTCCTCATTTCCATCTGTCCCCCCCAACTCCCATTGCCTCCACTGGTGGTTTCCGTGTCAATCAGTGGCTTCGAGGTAGATGTTCATTCCCGCTCTGTCTCTGAGAGACCTGGTCGGCAAAAGCCCTCTCTCCCAGGTGCGTGGGGTGTCCCAACACCCAGCTCCCTTTTTTGTCCATTTTTTCTTACTTTTCCCCCCATTTGCTATGTGCTATGGACATCTCCCCATCTCCCAACCCCTGGCTGCTGCTCAGCTGCACCCAGCTAGAGGAACACCACGCCCTTCCTCGCAGACACCCCTTGACCTGCTCAGCACGGCCTCAAGGTGCAGAAATCCAGTTCCTGCGGCTTCCTCCGAAAATTGCAATTCTCCCGGGGTAGGAGGCGCCCAGTTGGGACCAAACATTTCAACGCCCGTCTCTTGAAGCCCCGTCCGCAGCTCTTGGAGCAGGGAGACCAAGGTCCAGCTTCCCAGGCCGGGCAGGGCTCCCCACAGAGCCGGACGTCAGGGGGTCTCTGCGCCGCGTCGCACTCAGCAGCCGGTTGCCCGTAGGAATCGCGACAGGCCACCGAGCGCTTCTGCAGCCCATCGCCACAGGTGACGGAACAGGCCTCCCAACCACCCGCCGCCCACTTGTAGGAGGGACGTTTGTAGCTTGGTCTCCCGCCATCCAGGCGGTTGGACAGGCTGAGCACACTGTTGTTGAGGTCTGGTGGGGTCTTGCCCTCCTTCTTGTAGGAGGCCTTGTCCTCCTTGCTCTCCTTGGGGAGGTAGAAGGAGTAGCGTACCCGAGGAGGGGTCATCTTCCCCACGGAGAGCACCTCCAGAGTCAGGGGTTCCTGGATGGGCTTGAAGGCTTGGAGGCTCTCGACAGCGGTGCCGGTGCCGCTGTAGCGCAGGACGCTGCCCTTCACCATCAGGTCCCTCTCCACGGCCGAGACGATGAAGTGGCCATTCAGGAGGTACTTGCCCTGTGCATTCTTCAGAGCCAGGTAGTTGTCATCGCTGATCAGCCCTTTGTAACCCCGCTGCCGGATGTCAATGTTGGAGGCACCTGCAGGGATGACCACCACGAAGTTGTAGCCGTGCCTGGAAGAGAAGAGCAGTCAGGGCAGGACATCAGGGACATCATGCTACACATGACCTCAGCCCCCTGCAGCTACAGCCCTGAGATCCTCTCACCCCTACAGTTGTCTCCTCCTTCCCATGAAGGCCATTTTGAACCTCCTCCCTACACTGAGTTTTGTCAAGGCTGATGTTGCACAGATACAAGCAAGATGCTTCAGCTCAACAGTTCCAGGGATTAACTCCATCATCAGGAGCCAGTAGCACATTTAATGTGTCCTGCTTCTCCTTCAGAGCCAGCCCAGGTCTCCATGTAGTGATGTACACGAGCATCAGCAGATTTTACTTGGACTTATCCCCTATCATCCTCTTCATGACCTTCCTGCATCCCCCACCCTTAAAAGCACAGCTGGGTGTAGGGCAAGCACATGTGGTCACCAAACACTCACATGGGTTTGGTGAACAAGCCCGAGACTTTCTTGCAGCTCTTGTTGTCTCCTCCACAGACACTGCACTTGTCGAACTTCTTCTTGGAGCCCAACTTCCCGTCACAGCCCGCCTTGATGCATTTGCCCTGGACACAGACCGAGGTGGAGTCCGGGGAGCAAGGGGTACCATCCACAACCTGCACCAGGGTGAGCAAATCAAGCTGCTTCATTTCCCTCTGACACTCCCGAAACTCCCCCAGAGGTGGCTGTCCAACCCCAACTCATCCAACAGGTCTGAGGAGATGCCAGCAGGCACTATGTCGCCCTTTGCTCAGGCTCTGTTTTTCAGTCAGGATTTTTGGGGGTCTCTGAGGAGAGATGGATGAGGCTACATCCCTTTTCTGCTCTGTCTATAGAATTTCCTGTCCTTTCCGTTGCAGGGACACCATAACATCACCCCACTCAGACCCATGTCCGGATGCCCACCCTGTCCTGCACATCGCTTCCCCAGCACCATAATTATCATCCTCTATTCCAGGACTGTGGGAATATCCCAGAGGCACCTTTACAAACCCAGAGGAAGACCTCTGGATCAACTCTAACCCTGAGGTAAAGCAGACATATACAGTTGATTCATAGCAGCCTGGTGGATTCCCCTCCTCTACCACCTCATCTAACACCATCCACCCACCAGACAAAGAAAATTCATTCGTTTCCAGACTCACTGGAGTTATCCCACAGCCCAGGTGCTGACTCTGGGGGTCTCTCACCTACCTTGGGTGCCAGCACGTAGAAGTAGCCGGTGCCATTAGCCCGGCAGATGAGCTTGCACTTATCCCGGGGTGAGACTCCGGAGTATTTGGGGACCCAGGAGACGGAGGCAGTGAGGCGGTTGGTGCTGTGACTGTAGCCATTGAAAGCCTCACATTGCTCCTCACGGAAGCTCTTCCCTGGCACTGGAAAAAATAGGGATGTGGGGCTGAGTACCAGCCTGGACCTCCAGCTCTGGTTTTATGGGGTTGTCACAGCTCAAGCTGAGCTCCAGCCCCTTACCTGCAGCAGGGCAGGGCTCCAGGTTGCAGGAGCGGTACTTGACGCGGATTCCCTCACAGTAGGAGCCCCCATTGGCCGGCACCGGGTCAGTGCATTCCCGCTTTGCCAGCTGCACCCCACCACCGCACGTCCGGGAGCACTGCCCGTAGGGAGCCCACTTGGCCCAGCCACCGTCCACCTGAGGGGATACAGGGGATGAGATGCTGCATCCCCTTCACTATCTCCATCCCTTCACCAGCAAAACCTCCAGCTGCCCCCAAACCTGCCCAGGGCTGACCAGAGCAGAGCAGCAGCATCACTCTTTGAGAAATACCACAGAATCACAGAATGTGCTGAGTTGGAAGGGCCCCACAAGGATCATCGAGTCCAACCCTCAGCCCTGCACAGGCCCATCCCCAAGAGTTACACCCTGTGCCCCAGAGGATCATCCAAACCCTCCTGGAGCTCTGGCAGCCTTGGGGCCGTGCCCACTGCCCTGGGGAGCCTGGTCAGTGCCCGACCACCCTCTGGGGGAAGAACCTTTTTCTAAGATCCAACCTAAGCCTGCCCTGATACAACTCCAGGCCAATTCCTTGGGGTCCTGTCACTGGTCACACAGAGCAGAGCTCAGGGCCTGCCCCTCCTCCACCCCTCCCAAGGAAGTTGGAACTGCAATGAGGTCTCCCCTCAGTCTCCTCCAGCTGAACAGACCAAGTGCCCTCAGCTGCTCCTCACACGGCTTCCCCTCATGGCCCATCTCCATCTTTGGACACTCTCTAATGGCTTAATATCTTTCTTATATTCCAGTGCCCAAAACTGCCATAATATTCAAGGTGAGGCCGCACAGAGGATGTCCAGTTCCTCCCACATCAGTCACCTCACGCTGGGTTCCCAGCACCAGGAGGTGGAGGAGTTGCTCAGCCAGCACCCACTCGGAGCGACCCCAGGGGATGTTTTTGGGGCTCCTAGCACAGGTACTCACCCTGTACTTGCTGATGTTATGCCTCTCCACGCAGGCTCCCTTCAGGCAGAAGCGCCCATCGCCACAGCCAGTGCCATCGGCCCAGGGGAAGTGCCGAGTCTGGCACACGATCTGCCCACGTGCCTTACCCGTGCACCAGAGCTTGGCACAGTACTGCATATAGGGGCAGGGCTTGGAGCCCACCCCGAAGGCCAGCTCACACTGCTGGTTCAGGCTGTAGCTTGTCCCCGGCAGGTCTTCGGGCAGTGGGATGGGTTTGGTGGGCTGGTCCAGCAAGCAGTCCCCTGCAGGAATGGAGAGGGAGAGAGGGTCTACCAGGTCCTGGGGGAGTTGTATGGACCAGTGTGGGAAGGGAGAGTGAGGGATGGCTGCTGGAAATTTGGCCAAAGCTATCCAGGTGCTACCCCAGGGATACCCTTGAGGTCAGCTGCATCCCAGACCCGAGTGACTTCATCTCCTGGTGATGCTGTGGAGCTGTGCCAGCAGCCTCAGCACAGATGTCACTGCTGAAGGCACCCCAGCACCTAGGAAGCCTGGATGGTACAGAAATGCTGCCAAACTCCCCCTTTCCTTCTGAATTTGTTTGCAGAGCCAGGAGAAGAACTGCTCTACAGCCCCCCATGTCTCCCAGTAAACACACCCAGGGATGGACCCTGCTCCCACAGGGCAGAGACACAGGTAAGAGGGCGAGGGGCACAGGAGGGCTCACCGTGGCCACTGTCGAGGAAGTCAGTGATGATGGCAGCGCTGCAGGCTGACCAGGGTTTGGCCCGGTCGATCTGGATGAGGGTGGGGGACATCATGTGGTTGGTCTTCAGCTGGCCGAAGACCTCCTCACAGGCCTTCACATTGTCATGGGGCATGTTGAAGACGTGGCCTGGGGTTGCACAAAGGGGGCAGCGTGAATAACCGTGCAGGCCAGGCAGAGCAGGGCCCCCACAGCTTCCTGCAACAAGGGAAACTGAGGCACGGAGCGGTGCAGGCCCTTGCAAGGATTACAATGGCTGTGGGCAGACCAGGAGAGCCAGTGAGCTTTCCAGTTCTTTCCCAGGTGCTTTGTGCATGAGGAAAGCACTCAGGAAAGGAAGGACAAGGGAAATTGCAAAAAGAAGGTGACTCCAGCACTCTCCCCCCTCCCTCCTCCTCCTCCCAGCTGTGCCCTCTGCCTGTTATTTCAGGACTCCTGAATCCTGGAAACCCACTGTGGTAGCAACGACAACAGCAAAGCCTTCTGCTTCCTCAGCTACCCTTTTCCACCTGGCTTGGGTGCAGTCTCGTGCCCCGAGGTGGAGTTTTCCGATCACCCAACACCGGTCATTGTCTCATCTTCCAGAAGACAAAACCAGGGTTATTTTGAGCCCTGCCAGCTCCTGTAATTCCTCCCAAGAAGGAGAGGAGAGCAGGGAGCCTTACCCAGCTCATGGGCGGTGGTGAAAGCTGAGGGCAGCCCATCGTCCTCGATGACAGAGCAGCTGCGCTTGGGGTCACACATGGTGCCCACATCTGCCATCCCCAGAGTGTCACAGGTGGTGGCACCACATAGGTCCTGCCAGGCACAAAGGGTAGAGGTTAGTTCTGAGGACGGCACAGGTACTGCAGTTCCCCATCCGCACCCCGTACCTGGTACCCCAAGGGGCGCTGCTGAGGGGGAGAAAGCACAAAGGGATGGAAATCACAGAGGCAGGAAATTTGAATCCTGACCCAGACCAGGCTGCAACGGTATGTTTGTATTTAACCCTGGCACCAGGGGTGTGTCTAGCATCCTGCTGTGCCTTCAGCAACAGCTTTTCCCACCCAAACAGTTCCTCCAGCCAGGGCGGAGCTGGTTTCAGCGTGGAGAAGCCAGTCTGGCTCCCATCTTCTTAAGTGTGAGCTCAAGGACCAGACCCAGGTGAGCGGATGGGACTACATCTGGCCTTGGACCCACAGCTGACCCACTTCCCAACCTCATTTCTCAACTTTTTCCTAGGAAGAAGAAGCCACTGGTCCAGGGCCAGAGGTTTCCAAGGCTAAAGGAAGCGCTCCTGCCTCTCCAAGACACTCCGCAGCCATCCCTCAAGGAGCAAGCAAGAGGAATTAGCCCAGCCTTCCACCCCCAAACTGAGGACAGCCTGACCCCACACAGATGCTGCCAGGGGAGAGGATGGAAAGGATCTTGTTGTAGGTGAATCTACCCTTCTCCAGGATCCAAAGGTGCTTGTGTAAATAAAAAGTCCATTTAAGACACACCGTTGCTGCAGCTTGGTAATAACCTTGCCCTCAGGTGCTCCCTTCCCCTGCTGGGGTGCATCAGTGTTTTGATAGGGGTAGAGCACCATCTCCATCCCTCGGTCCTGTCCCAAAGTTGCTGGGGAGGCTACATGGGGTGCAGGGAGCTGCTTTCCACATGAAAAGAAAACGTAAGGGACTCAAGGGGCGCTTCCATGCTATAAATAAGTGTGATTCATGCTCAACGCTCGCCCAGCCAAAGAGCCTGGGCTGCTCAAAATCCTGCAGGAGCTGCTCTGCCAACATTTCCAGCAAGGTTTCCAAGCTGAAAGGCATTCCCGTGCAGGCAGGTTCAGCTGCGGGTAAATAACAGTCCTGATGACTTCAGAGAGCCCTGGCCAGGGCTGAGATGGCTTTAGCAGGAGACCTGAGGCACAGGCAAGACCGTGATCTTCAGAGAGGTGAAGAAATGTCTGGGTCTGGGCTGGTGGTGGAACACCCCGTCATACAAGTGGGTTCAGCACTTTGCTCTGCAACACTTTCCCCATCAGCTGGGACCCTGCTGCATCCCTGATCCCACCCCCTGCCTCAATGCTGGCAGGGAGAAGCAGGTCCAAACCCACAGCCCCATACAGGGCCACCACCAGTGGGCATGGGGTGATTAATGGTGCTGACAAGCCCAAGCACAGGGTCCCCAGTCCCAAAACACCACCAAGAGCCAGTGCCATCACCATGCTGAGCTAACCCAGGGATGCAGCTGGCCCAGGCCCCCCCGCCCATGCTCTCCCCAGTGCTGAGTGTTTGGGGGTAAGGAAGGTGCGTGGGGAGGGATGACAGAGCATCACGGGGACAAGGTGGCCGCTCTTTGAAGAGTTCCCTCACAGGCGCAGCGAGATTTTGGCTCCCGGTCTAACACCTGCACTGACACACTGACCCACTTCTGGCTCTGAACCTCACCAGCTGGGATACACGACAAGCAGCTCGTCACCGGGTACGCCCTGATTCCCCCACCACGACCTCCTTGGGGCGGCCAAGGGACGCCAGGCAGCATCTCTGGGCTTTAATGAGGGGTGCTGAGCCCCATAAAACACCTCCTCCAGCCTTGCTGGGCATAAGCCTGCTCAGGAGGAGAGGCAATGCAAGGATGGAGCTACAGAAGGGAGGAGAGAGAACTGGAAGAGGTTTAAGGCAGGAAAGCGTGCAGAGTGCCGGCTCTGCCTTTGCTCACCATCCCTGATATCCTCCGCTGACAGCACAGACACGGGGAGGATGCTCAGTGCCCCAAAGGGCTGCAGACAACCTGCTGAATGCACCATTGGCACTCTCCTGACAGCTTGACTCTTCCTCTGTGGGACCTTCCTCATCCCTTTTCCTCATCCCTTGTGAACTTCAAGATGTTCTCCAAGTCAGCTGCGAGGATCCTTGTGGCTTGTGCATTAATTCACCTACTCAGAGACCAGCTCATAAGCTCTCTCTCCCTTCCATGGAGGCTTCCTGTGGGCATCCAAAGCAACTCCAAAAAGCTGAGCCTTGAGCTACAGCATTTCCAAACTCCCCTGCAGCATCTGCTACACTGCAGTTCCTTCATGCAGCACCCCTTCGGTTTTACAGCACAGCAAAGATGTTCAGCAAACATCTGTTGGTCCAGGATGGGTGGGAAGAATGGCTGAGCTCTCTGCTGTGCCGTGCAAGAATATTTCCAAGAGACAGGAGGGCAGCTGAAGGCTGGATGCTCTGCGGGACCCTCCAACAGCACCAGCTCAGGTGGCTCAGGACTGAGCTCCCCAAAGGCAAATCCACCATCCAGCACGACTGATGTTGGGAGGGAGCAAAGCCAAGCAGGAAAGGACAGCCCCATTCATCAGCAACTCGTTGACATAACTGGAAACTGCCTATCAACTGGGCTGGAGGTGAAATTTGAGTCAGGGGCTTATGTAACAGCTTTTTGGCAGGGAGATAAGCTTCAAGGTTTCAGGGGACCACAGATGGATGCACTCAAGAAAGGCAGATGTCTCATCGATCGTGTGCCTGTGCACGGAGCTTGCTTTGGGATTTCAAGAATGGCTGGTTTAGCAATGTGTAAAAAATGCAGCCCAGCCATGATCGACAGCTTTTGGATCACTGGGACCGGCTCTGTCCCACCTGCAGCTCTGGTGACCTCACCAGGTTCCCACCAGAGATGGAGCTGGCTCATCCCTGCAGGGCTGTTAGCAGTGTCCACTTCTTCAAGCCTCCCCATGTAGGCAGGAGCTGCTCCAGCAGCCGGGGCTTCAATCCTGCCTGTGCTCCCGCAGGATTCACAGCTGGTCCGGGGCAGGGGGACAAGAAGAGGGGAAGGACAAGGTCTTGCACGTCCTGCACAGCATCACTCCTGCTCCAGGGCCATTGTCAGCCTACGCTGACCTCAGCCTAGGGACAGCTGAACTGAGCGGGATGTTATATCCTTCCCACTCAGAAGTGTTTGACTTGCAGAGATGTTTTGGGAATGGTCTCCCTGCCATTGAGAGGAGTGCCTGACCTGTCCCTAATCCAAAAACATCTCGTCAGGGCTAGCGAAAGGAGAAGAAGCCTTTGCTGCCAAAGCCTGCTGCAGCCAGGGTAGGATGTTACTGTACTCTCCAAGCTGGGCTCATCCTCCTCCCATCCCATCAGTGATTTCGGGATGCAGGCACTGAATTGATGTCCACGCTGGAACAGGACCACAAGGAAGGAGGAGCATTGGAAGTAGGTTGTTGGAGCAGTATCACCCAGTTTGTGGGGGTGGAAGGAGGCAGAGTTCATCCCACACCCCACATTGCCTGCAGAGCCTGTGCCAAAGGAAGCTCAAAGCCCCTCTCCCTGCACAGGGATGTGTCCAGCCCACAGCAGATGTGGGGGACGCTTTCCCCTGTCCCCCCTCCCCTGTAGCCCATGGCTGTAGCACTGGCTGAATCTCTGGTGCTTCACTTCCAGCCCTGAACAGCGCAGCCAGCATGGAGGAGAGCTCCAGGTTCTCAGGAGGACCTCATGCATGAGTCAGAGGAAGCAGGGAGAGGTATTTTTCTTGGCAGGTGGCACCAGAAGCTCTTCCCAACTGGGGAGGGGGAAGCGGGGCCATGTTCCTCCTCTTCTGGGTTCAGCCCCCTCATTTCAGAGTGGTGGCTGCTGGAAGCCAGAGCCGCAGGGCATTGGTTGCCAGGAGACAGGGGATGAAGCAGAAGGTTTCTCCCTGTGGGGCAACCTGTCTTTGGGCACCTCCTGGCCTCATTTATCCCCTGGCAGGGATTGTTCCAGACTGCTGGCCAAAACCTGCCCAGGGGACAGCAAGGGCTGGCTCCATGCCTCTGCTCCACCCCACCACAGCATCTGAGAGTGGGGGTTCCCTTGGGAAAGGGGAATCGGCCAGAAGCACAACCTCCTCCCTCGTGCAGCACCACAGAGGTGGGGTGCAGATGGCAGAACGCCTTAGCACAGTGCAGGGCTCCTTGAAATGGGGGACAGTTCCTCCAGACCACCCCCCTGCACCCACCTGCTTGGTGAAGAGGATGGCGGTGTCCCAGTACTCGGGGTGCTTGTCGCTGACTTTGTTCCACTTCTTCTGCCAGGCGCAGAAGTTGCGGAGGGTAAGGGCAGCGTTGCTGGTGACCTTGGGCCCCTTGTCATCCTGCCCAATGAGGAGGAACTTGACCACGGAGATCTGAATGGGGTTACGGATGCT